>NC_052163.1:122867760-123201059 GCF_902713615.1 Scyliorhinus canicula | reverse complement strand
GTTCCCTGAAAGCGATGAGGGCTGGATGGAGTAGGAGACAGGAGGCAGCTGGACGCTGAGGCAACAATAACGTCACATCCCTGACCCTAAATGCTGCAAAAATGACAATGTCCAAAATGGGAGGTCAGCCAGAATGGAATCACTTGTCGATGATGATTAGAAATGCCTAATTTATTTTATTTGAGAGCTGACATGGCCGCCAGAAGGAGTAACTGAGACCGGTTCAGGATTCATCACGAAGCAGCTGAGTTGTCTCAGTGGCAGGTCAGCATATTCTTAAAAAGGTGAAAGGCTGATGGGTCAATGCATCTGACAGATACTCGGTGATAAACTGATTCATACAATCTCCGATATCCACCCCCCAGCAAACACCAGGAACTACAAACTCTGAACATTGTTGCACTGTTTTGCCTTTTGTAGACCGCTGCATCCAGGACAGCAGTCAGATCTGCTCAATTTATCTCCACTTTAGCTAAGTGCCCCAGCCAACTCGCTGCTTGAGCATGCAGGGACACACGCGTGGCCACGAGCAGGGACACACGCGTGGCCGCGAGCAGGGACACACACGTGGCCGCGAGCAGGGACACACGCGTGGCCGCGAGCAGGGACACACGCGTAGCCCCGAGCAGGGACACACACGTGGCCGTGAGCAGGGACACACGCGTAGCCCCGAGCAGGGACACACACGTGGCCGCGAGCAGGGACACACGCGTAGCCCCGAGCAGGGACACACGCGTGGCCGCGAGCAGGGACACACGCGTGGCCGCGAGCAGGGACACACGCGTGGCCCCGAGCAGGGACACACACGTGGCCCCGAGCAGGGACACACGCGTGGCCCTGAGCAGGGACACACGCGTGGCCGCGAGCAGGGACACACGCGTGGCCGCGAGCAGGGACACACGCGTGGCCCCGAGCAGAGACACACGCGTGGCCCCGAGCAGGGACACACGCGTGGCCGCGAGCAGGGACACACGCGTGTGCACCGAGCAGAGACACACACGTGTGCACCGAGCACAGAGACACGCGTGACCCCGAGCAGGGACACACGCGTGGCCGCGAGCAGAGACACACGCGTGGCCGCGAGCAGAGACACACGCGTGGCCCCCGAGCAGAGACACACGCGTGGCCCCCGAGCAGAGACACACGCGTGGCCCCGAGCAGAGACACCCGCGTGGCCCCGAGCAGATACACCCGCGTGGCCCCGAGCAGGGACACACGCGTGGCCCCGAGCAGGGACACACGCGTGGCCCCCGAGCAGGGACACACGCGTGGCCCCCGAGCAGGGACACACGCGTGGCCCCCGAGCAGGGACACACGCGTGGCCCCCGAGCAGGGACACACGCGTGGCCCCCGAGCAGGGACACACGCGTGGCCCCCGAGCAGGGACACACGCGTGGCCCCCGAGCAGGGACACACGCGTGGCCCCCGAGCAGGGACACACGCGTGGCCCCGATCAGCTAGATTGCAGCCCCATAAAAGATGATGGCAGGTGTTGACAAAGTAGATGTGGAGTGGATGCTTTCTCTTTGGATGTTGTTTATTATCACGTGTACCAAGCGACAATGAAAAGTATTTTTCTGCGAGCAGCTCAAACAGATCATTAAGTACATGAAAAGAAAATACATAATAGGGCAACACAAGGTCCACAATGTAAATACATAGACGCTGACATCGGGTGAAGCATACAGGAGTGTAGTTTATATCAGGTCAGTCCATAAGAGGGTCGTTTAGGAGTCTGGTAACAGTGGGGAAGAAGCTGTTTTTGAACCTGTTAGTGCGTGTTCTCAGACTTTTGTATCTCCTGCCCGATGGAAGTTGGAAGAGTGAGTAAGCCGGGTGGGAGGGGTCTTTGATTATGCTTGTGGGGCAATCAAAAATGAGAGGTCATAGTTTTAGGATAAAGGGTGGCAGGTTTAAAACGCACGAGGAGAAATTGCTTCTCCCGTTGGGTCGTGAATCTGTGAAAGTTGCTACTTCAGAGCGCAGTGGATGCTGGGACATTGAGTAACTTTAAGGAGGAGATAGTAATGGGCTGAAGGATTATGGAGAACGGGCAGGAAGTGCAGTTGAGGCCGAGAGGAGATCAGCCATGATAGAATTGAATAGTAAAGTGGGCTCGAGGGGCTGAATGGCCTACTCCTGAGCCTCGTCCTTGTGTTCTTTATGGAAGACAGACGTTACAGTGAATGCACGGTACTTTTACACTACAGCGTCGCCCTTCCTGTGTTTCAATAGGAGCACTTTGGGAAGTTGGAAGAAATTTTGAGAAAATTGTTCTCTTATTTCAGACCCACCAATGTGGAATCCTTCAGGGATAAAACCCTCTCTTTTTCCTGTTCCACGGCTCGAGGTGCAGACTCTGTGTCGTGCGATCTCACTTGCACCAGGATCCCCTGACACCTCATTCAACAGGCCATTCTCCTGAGGAAAGATTGGATTGGCCGGGGTTGTTTTCTTTGAAACAGAGGAGGCTGAATTGCGCAACATTATTGGAGGCCTAGATAGAGTGGATAAGGAAGGAGCCATTTCCCCCAGCAGACAGAGAGGTCAATAATAATCTTAACACTGCAATGAAGTTATTGTGAAAATCCCCTATGACCAGGGGGACCGATTCAAAGTAATTGTGGAAAGTTTAGAGAGGAGTTGGGAATTTCTTCCACCTGGAAGGTGGTCGGGGTCTGGATCTCAATGCCTGGAGGCAGGAACCCTCGCTGCATTTCATAAGGTGCTTGGATATGCACTTAAGGTGCTGTGACCCACAGGGCAATGGCCCAAGAGCTGGAATGTGGGTTTGGTTTGATAGCCTTTTTTCAGCCAACCCAAATGGAATGGGCTGAATGGTTTCCTTCTGTTCCACAGATTTTCTATGTTTCTCCTTCGAGGCTATGCACAGCCAGGCCTGACCCTCGATCCTAACCCAACAATCACAGGGGTAGTGAATAATGTAGGAGTTCTTTCTGATGATTTCCCCTTTCTTTATTGTTGTGCCATTATCATTTTGATCCATGGATGCTTAATGGACATGTGTCTTTATATCAAAAAGCCCAGAGAATGAGGAATTCAGAAAGTTGCAACATAGTGTATGGTTCTGGTTTCTCTAACAGGAGAACGCGGACGTTTCGGCATCCGCGAGATGGGATGGAACTCAGTTCGATTGGTTAAAATTGGTCAAAAGGCTGTATTCTGCCCAATAACAGGTGGTGATTGGATTCTGTCTGAGTGGGATGATTTCCAGAGACTAAAGGAAAGCGGAGTTGAGATCTGGACATACAGCGGAAAGGACACGCTCTCGCACTCTCTCGTGCACTCTCTCTCTTTCTCATGTTATCTCCAGAAATTCTATCTGTTGCTGTTTTTCTGAAACTGCAGAGACCTGAATGAGTCTAGCGTGAAACCATTGCCCATTACAGGCTGCAAACGGAGACCTGGATCTGAAAGCTTACTTTGAAGGAAGGTCTGCTTACCGACAACCATCTGAAACAAAGGGAACACATGGAAACATTTCTAAGTATCATTTTGGGCTTGCTTGCCAGGACCTGCCACAAAGGCGACCACTGTGGTCTCCTGTAATTCCCCCCCCCCAACACCGGCAATCCTCAAGGGTAACCGGAAGAACAGGTTGGCAAGGCGATGCCAGTGACACCAGTAAGTCGACTGGGGCACTCTGGGCTCCAGACCCTCCAGAGGATGTCTGCCACAGCATCAAAGGCCACAGAGCACAAAAAGCAGCGGCTGCCTCCTCTTCTGATGTACATCCTGGGGACATACCTAGACGTAGCAGTAAAAGATGCAAGATTGAGGATCACGGAGTGGGCACTGGGGAAGGGGGGATTGCCACAATCTGTAGGTGTGTTGTGTGTGTGTTCTACCAGCCACATTGCGCCTGAAAGGCAGCGTGACCAGTAGAGGCCAGGAGATCCCTCTTCTGGGATCTACCGGATCACCATCTCTCGCAAGATCTAACGTTCCCCGCCGACGCCCCAAATATAACCAGAGTCCCGGTGGGTAGCATGGTGTTTCTCGGTGCTAAGAGCGTCGGGAAACACCCAAATCAACACGCTCGTCCCGGGACTCTGTTCAGAGTTCGGTTAGATCGCGCCTGTTGTCCCTGCTAACTCGGGGGCAGAAACTGGAGCTGGGCCTAGCCTGGCCTGGACCCGAATGGCTCAGGAAACATATGTAACCATGGAAACACCTATCAATTTACTTTGATAAAGGCAAATAATTTCAGAAGGTGTATATCTATTGAGGTAAATTCATTGATCTCGGAGAGCGTACAATTGAACAGACACAGATGAGAGAATGGACCCATTGGTGTGTTACTCTTGTCTACCCTCGCTTCCTTTTGAACAAGGTTCCCTGCTTGGTGAATTGATCAGTTTTATACCAGGCCTATATTTTACAAAGTCTCCAATTCTGACAAAAGCAGAACTCATTTGATCTTGGCTCATAGCTTCAATGGTCTAATTTGCCATCCCTCATTGCTGGTCCAAAAATACGACTGATTCTCACTAGTGTGTTTCAATGGCTTTGTGTTCGGTCTCACTTTCTTTTTTTAAATTAGTCATCTCACACATAACATTTCCCCACCTTTTGATAGCTCTCCAACTTGGGTATTTTTGTACCACAGCCTATTTCATTTTCCTATTAACTATATACCGGTCGAGTATCCTTAATCCATAAATCTGAAAACCAAACCTCTCCAAAACTCCCACTTTTTGGGGGGGACCTCATCAGCCTTTAGCACAGGAAGTCTCGTTCAGCACAAGAAGCTTTGTTCGCGTTGTTTGTCGTAATATGATATGGGCAGCACGGTAGCATGGTGGTTAGCATAAATGCTTCACAGCTCCAGGGTCCCAGGTTCGATTCCCGGCTGGGTCACTGTCTGTGCAGAGTCTGCACGTCCTCCCCGTGTGTGCGTGGGTTTCCTCCGGGTGCTCCGGTTTCCTCCCACAGTCCAAAGATGTGCGGGTTAGGTGGATTGGCCATGCTAAATTGCCCGTAGTGTCCTAAAAAATAAGGTTAATGGTGGGGGGTTGTTGGGTTACTGGTATAGGGTGGATACGTTGACTTGAGTAGGGTGATCATTGCTCGACACAACATCGAGGGCCGAAGAGCCTGTTCTGTGCTGTACTGTTCTATGTTCTATGATGTCAGCTCTGTGGCTCATTGAGGAGTTTGGGACTGGGATATTTCAATGTGGAACATTTATTGTTCGTCTTTAACCATTTACAAATCGCCAGCTACGGGCACTCATGCGCTGCTGCCATGCAGGTAGGCTGCTTCCAAAGTATCATCTCTTGAGTCTATTACCATGTGACTCTATGCATCATACCATGCTGCTATTCTCCAATCTCATGTTAACCCTTGCTCTGCCAAACACCCTTTGTTACAACGGCATAGAGACACTTAACACAACTACCCCCCTGCCTTCCTCACCTGAAGATCATTTTCCTACATTCCAATGGAGTATTACAGTACAAGTTTTATTTGCTATTCCTTCTCCTTAGCTCAAGTATCTTACTTTATAACTTTATTAATGACTCATCAACTTCTTTCAGACACTCTGGGATTGGCACTTGTTAAATTTGGACTCAAAGTTTATTTTTCTGTGGTGTTCACCATTTTCTTGCTGGGTGTTTAAATTTCGTGAATGGAACCTTCATTCCACTTCACTCGCATCCCAAGTTCAGCCAAACATTTGTTTCGCTGTTTTATTTTCAAACTCTCTGGCAAGCTTATGAACCTTTTCACTCAGCTCAGCTGGTCTTTCTTCTAATGCCTTGCATTTCAGTGTCAGGTTTACATTTTCCAATCTTCTCGTTGTCTTTTCTTTCTCTTTGCCTTTGTTGGCTTCCCTGTTGGCCGGGTCTCCTAGACCCCTAGAACTGACTCATAGAATCCATACAGTGTGGAGACTCTCGAAAGACCACCTTACCCAGTACCCCCCCTCTCCCCCCCACCCCCCCACCCCCGTAACTTAACCTGTACATCTTTGGATTGTGGAAGGAAACTGGAGCACCCGGAGAAAACCCATGCAGACACTGGGAGAAATTGCAAACTCCACACAGGCAATTGAACCCGAGTCGCTGCCGCTCTGAGGCAGCAGTGCTAACCATTGTGCCACTGTCCCGCCCAGGTCTGTCTCCAGCGAAGTCTTAACTTGTTTCAGTTCTGTCGTTCTGCTACCCTTGGCTTCATTATCCGCTCGCAGCTTGGAAAGTTCCGTGGCTTTGCCTTTCAATCCCTCTTCATCTTCAGCTTTTGTATCTTTTTGCTTCCTCCTGGAATATTGAGCATTGCTACGTCTTCTCTACCAGCTGGTTCTTCGGTTTTGTTTAGAGTGACATTACATTCACGATGCTTCGCTTCCTAATTTTCCAGTGGAATAAGCTTTGACCTGAGGGATTCTTGTACTGCGTGAAGGACTGCTGTTTGTGAAGCTTGCTTTCTTTATTGTGAGTTCTCCTGTAATCAAGCAAAGTCTCCTTGAGTTTTTTCTGCTGTGCTTCCATTCTGCTGTTAAGACTGTCGTCATGTCTTCCTGTTGCTAAATGGTCACACTTTTCTTGAGCGTTTGATCCTGAAGGAAAACCAACTGTTCTTTCAACTGTTTCTTGTCTCAGTTCTTCTTGACCTCTTGCCAACTCACTCTGGGTTTCAGTGCATCATCTCGATGACTCAGCTTGAATCTTGTGCTTCAAATCTTCCAGTTCAGCTCTGGCACGAACATTTCCCTGTACAAGAACTTCATTTACTTTTTGCACGTTTTGCTTCTTTTGATTTATCTCCGATAGCTTTCCTTCATTCACAGCCATCCGCGCACTCCCCACTGCCATCTGCTGTTGCAGTTTGTGTTACTGTTAGCACCATAGCGTGGGCTGTGCTATTCTCCAGTTCATGGTTGCTCTGCCGAACACTTTACTTTAAAATGTCATGCAGGCACATAACACAACACCTTGAGGTTTTTGTGGTGAACATGCCAAAAATAAACTTGTTACAGGTACCTTGCATTCATTATTCAGTGATACATATCACTTTTCAACCCATTTTATTTACGTTAGACTATAGATAGCCCAGGTTTATGCTAATATAATGTAAGTTTATATGTGGTCCAAGCAGAAGGGCTGCTTCCAGACTGTTCTTTGTGAGTCTGTTACCATGCAATTCTATATGTCTTACCATGGGCTGTGCTATTCTCCATTTCATGTTACCCATTGCTCTGCTGAGCACCTTTTACATTACAATGGCTTGCTGGCACATAATTCTTTACCTTGTGACTACTGTGATGAACATGTCAAAAAGAAACTTATTACAGGTACTCTGTACTTATTATTCAGCAATGCATCTTACTTTTCTAGTCATTTTATTTACTTTAGCCTACGTTTATGTTAACGTAATGTAAGGAGTTATGTGGTATCTGAAAACCCAAATTACAGGCAGTCCTCAGCTGTACGACACAATTGGTTCCTGAAAACCGCGTCTTAAGTCAAAAAGTCATAAGCTGAAACCAATTTTCCCATTGAAAAAAAATGTTATAAATGGGGGGTTGTTTCCTGAACTCTCTTTTCACTGAAAAGTCGGGCGCGATTCTCCAATATTGGGCCCAAGAGTTTGCGCCGTCGCGTTTCACGATGGCGCGAACCGGGCCCGGTCACGTACGGTTCTGGCCCCCACAGGGGGCCAGCATGGCGCTGGAGTGGTTCACGCCGCTCCAGCCTCCTTACGCGGTGCCAAATGGGCGTCGCGCCAACCTGCGCATGCGCGGGGGACTTCGTTTGCGCGCCAGCCCCGACCAATATGGGGTCGGTGTTCAGGGGCCGGCCGCGCCAGGAAGTAGGCCTGCGGGGGGGAGAGGCCGGCCCGCCGATTGGTGGGCGCCGATCGCGGGCCAGACACCATCGGAGGCCCCCCCCCGGTCAAGGAGCACCCCTACCCCCCCCCCCCCCCCCCCCCCCCCCCCCCTCACCCCACACAGGCCGCACCCCGACCGTTCCTGCAGAGTTCCCGCCGGAAGCGACCGGGGGTTAACGGCGCCGGCGGGAATCTGTCGTATCGGAGCGGCCGCCCGGCCCAACCAAGCCGGAGAATCGGCGGACCCGTCAATTCCAGCAGCCCGCGACCGGCGCCGCGCCAAATGGCGCCGATTCTCCGCACCTCGGGGCATCGTGGTGTAGTTGCGGTGATTCTCCGGCCAGGTACGGGGCTCGGAGAATCGCCCCCGTAATGTTCCCTTTCCCTCAACTTGTGGCCATTGGCCATGACACCACGGACAGAGGTTTGGAATCACCCCCTTATTTGATGTTTTGTATTTTTGAAGCGGAAACAATTGAGTGTTAAGTAAACTCAAACGTTTTGTCAAACAGGCGTCCGGCTCATCAGTTGCTGCTGAGTCAGTTAGTTTTAAACTGGGGCTTTTGTCACGTTAAAGTTTGTGAGATCTTCTAGATCTGAGGACCAATTTATCCTCCTTGTAGTTGTGAATGGCGAAACATAATAAATAGTTGGCAAAGATCAACTGTTCGCTGGCGTGGCATCATAACGTCACAACTGACGGTATAAAGCCAGAACTGGGTGTAAGTTTATAAATATCGTAAGTTCTGTTCATCGTAACTCCAAGATCGTAAAGTCGAGAGTGCCTGTATCTGAAATCCAAAATGCAATCGACCTCTATAGTTTCAGATAAAGGATACTCGGCCTGTATTATAAACAGCTAACAAAATGCTGTTGGCATAGAACTAACTTTGAAACCTGTTCGTAGTTAGTGGAATTTGGTTAAGATATGCCAGTCAAGTATTTAACTTGTTGAGTCAGCTCAGTGGGATAACGGGGCAGCATTTATTGCCTGCCTTAGAGATTGTGAGTCACTATTGTATTTGGATGGAGACTGCTACACAGTCCAAGGGAATGGGAAGTGGTGTGGTGGCTGGACGCCGGTGTGGTTCTGGAATATGCTCAGATCAGGCACTGTGTGTGTTGCTTGCAAGTTATTGTCGACCTGACTGAAGAACTCCGCATAAACCAGCTCATTTATTGCAGGAAACATTCCTGCACAAGAAACGTGTGTTCTAACTAACCTTTGTAAGTGTAGTGTGAATCCCAGAATAGATTAATTTAATTGCTGCTGCGTCACACACTCTCTTGGCAGCTTCTGTCTAAGCAGCTTGCACGTCCAATCAAGGCCCGCTCTCCTCTGCACCCCCTGCAGTCAAACCAAACAGAATTCTAAGCGTTACCCGCAGGCGCCATGCTCATAAAATTTTGGCGTTTCCTGAATGCACAGGTCTTTTCCCGTGGTGAAGCTGCACAATCTGACAGGCTTGTGCATTAGCAATAAAGATTTCTGACCTTCATTAATAGGTTAAAGCCTGCTTGCCTGTATGTGGGTACGTTCCTGTGGATCAGTTGGATTCCTCGCATTTAGCACAGGGCTAAATCGCTGGCTTTGAAAGCAGACCAAGCAGGCCAGCAGCACGGTTCGATTCCCGTAACAGCCTTCCCGAGCAGGCGCCGGAATGTGGTGACTAGGGACTTTTCACAGTAACTTCATTTGAGGCCTACTCGTGGCAATAAGCGATTTTCATTTCATTTCATTTTCATTTCAATACACACAAGATCTCGATGCTTATTGTCACCTTCTGGTCCTGGCTTTTGATGCAACTTCATTCACCCATCTCTCCCTTGCGCATAGCTGTCCACAGCTTTGGTCTGAAGACTACAATTCATCTTCCGTGCTCAAGTCCCAGACTAGGGCTCGAGTGGAAAATTCAAATTGACACTCCAGTGCAGCTCTGAGGGGATGCTGCATTGTTGGAGGTGCCATGTTTCAGGTGAGACTTTAAAGCGAAGCCCCATCTGCCTATTGGGTGGATGTAAAAACTCCCGCAGTACCAGTTCAGAGATGAGCAGAGGTGATGTCCCGAGCAGTATTTTCCCCCTCAGTCAACGTGACAAATACACAGATTAACTTGTCATTAGCGCATTGCAAATAAAATATTTAATTGGCTCTAAAGCGCTTTTTTGAGACATCGGGGGGTGGATTCTCCATCGCTCGACGCTGGTATGAGGATTCCCAAACGGGGGGAGAATGGAGCAATGAAGCACTGGTTTGACAACCCCCCCCAACCCTGCATTCTTAAATGAAAGTACTTAGCTGCTTTTGATGTGGCAAGGAACTGGCAATCATTGCAAAAGTGTTTTGAAACATTGTGTTTAGCATCAAAGCAGGGTAATGGAGGGCGGCACAGTGGGTTAGCCCTGTTGCCTCACGGCGCCGAGGTCCCAGGTTCGATCCCGGCTCTGGGTCACTGTCCGTGTGGAGTTTGCACATTCTCCCCGTGTTTGCGTGGGTTTCACCCCCACAACCCAAAGATGTGCCGGCTAGGTGGATTGAGCATGCGATATTGCCCCTTAATTGGAAAAGAAAAATGAATTGGGTACACTAAATTTATTTTTTTTAAAAGCAGGGTAATGGAGATGCATTCAAGCATGAAAGGAAGGATAGATCAACAATCCACCAAGCACCTGTCTCTGGAGTAATAAAACTGTCAATCACTGGCTAATGTACTGTATCGCCGCGTGAAATTGAATGGAAGATTTGCATTTCAAAGGCTATCAAGGGATTTGAAGCCCTTTGAAGTTCACTTGGCTTTGGGAAGCCTCTGACACTTGTAACAGCTGTTACTTTAAACACTTTTGCAGCAGATTTTGGGACCGGGTAAGTGAAAATACAGTGATTTTTCACTCTACTGCCCAAACTGCTTTTCAGCTTTCTGGTGGGAGGGTTGGGTCACCCTCATGTGTGCATGCTGTGGGTGGTGATCTGTGATTCCCATGGTGGTGGTTGGGGGGGGGGGGGGGAGCATGCTCCTCCTTGTCAGCGGGGGAGGTAGCAGGATTTGCATTGTAAGGGGAGGGGATCCACCACTGGACCCTGATATTGGCCGTCCACTCAAAATGGTGGCCCGGTACCGGTTTTTCCAACAGAATCCGACGAGCTCTTCCCCCATGCATGAATTAGCACGGTGAAGGGGGAAGAATCACATTCAGGTGCCTCTAGTACCTGTGGAGACCAGTAGCGATTCGTCACCGGCAGGAGAACGTAGTCTCCAGAACGGAGAATCCAGACCCAAGTGATGAGAAAGGTGCTATAAAAACACAAGCATTCCTAGGAAGAACTTCAGCTATGTTCCGAATCCAGTGTGTTCCTGAACAAGACAGCCATGGGCATCCATGGCCTGTTCCAGGCCTGTGCTGTATATAGTGAACATAAATCAATCCATCAACTGAAGGTCCATCATTGACCTCTGTGTTATGGGCTGAGGAGAGGAATTGATCCAACTTTCCTGTTTTAATCACTGTCACTGGAGTCGGGGATTGTGTTTGACTGAGATGCTCCGATGAATTCACTGTTCTGCATCCATGTATAAAGAATGGTCACACGGGTGAAGTATAGTATTCTAGTGTCTGTGATTCCAACACTCTGGACTCCTGATTCATGTCACAGTGAGGAGACTTGGCCTGAGTGCGAAAAACAGAATAAACTCCATAGACTGGCTTACTCGCCCAAACTTAGATTTTTTTTGGGCGATAAAGATCCTGGGGTGGATTGACGGATCTTCTCTCCTGCACCTCCAGTTGCGTCGCAATGCTCTAAAAGCACAGGAAGCAATTTACTGAGGTTTGCAAATAAGGTTGCAATGAGCTACCCTAACAGCACAACCATCTCGTGCCAAATACCTCCAACATTTGCAATGGTTTCCCATCACACTTGTATGAGCCTTTGCGAAAAGCCCTATACTTCATGGTGTTTACACCCACACAGAGACATTTTGACTTTGAATGCAGGTGTAAAATGGATAGTGTCAAATTAGCAAGCATTACACTGCAGATCCCACTGAAATCAATGGCAAGGACTTTCAGGAGGAATATATAGATGGGTGGCTGATTCTACAACGCTCCGCTCACACTATTATCTGGCGCGCACTGTGAAACTGACCCAATTGTACTGGGGACTTTCAATATTTGGCTGCATGAGAGGCAGCAGGGCATGGGAGTAGAGTACACTGGCAGCATGCAACTGTACTGGCACAAGGCCAGCCCCCACAGATCAGACCTATTTGAACAAATATCCTTTCATGCCTCAAAGCCAGTGACCAAATGGCTGAATCCAGTCTGTACCACATGTGTGGGTGGAGGGGCGATGGTAAATTTCCACTGGTTCTACTTATTTTCACATCAATGTTACTTTTCAGTCCTAATCACTGCCATGCAATAGTGAATAAACAACTAATGATGATTAGGTTTTATGAAGAAGGGAACAATTAAATATCATTATGCAGAGAAATTTAATTTTCCTCCTCCAGTTTGTGTCTGTACAATGCGTGATTCCTTTCCATCAGACTACCCGACAGTGAGATTTCAATACACATTGGGTCTCCACAGTAGAAATGTGGAACATCGACCTGGGCGGCACGGTGACGCAGTGGTTAGCACTGCCGCATCACGGCGCTGAGGACCCGTGTTCGATCCTGGCCCCGGGTCACTGTCCGTGTGGAGTTTGCACATTCTCCCAGTGTCTGCGTGGACCCAAAGATGTGCAGGGTAGGTGGATTGGCCACGCTATATTGCCGCTTAATTTGGGGGAAAAAAAGAATTGGGTACTCTAAATTTATTTTGTAAAAGCGTTTTGCCGTCAGTAATTCAACACCGACTCGGTAAGATTGTTGTGTAAATTCTAGCTGGAGTTTTCTGCTTTCTGTTGAATTAAAGTCATTCTGTGTATCCTTCTTGTTTACCTTCTAACATCCTCTCTCGCTTCCCTGATGATGTCCTTCACCCTGTCAGAGATTAGAAAACACAAATCGAAGTGGGGTTGGATATTCCGCATCCGGACGGAATCGCGTCCGGTGCCAGGGCAGAGAATCCAGTTCTCCGTGTGGAATCGGGACTAGCAATGGTTCCTCTATTTTCCGACCACCGAAAAGCGGCGTACCCGGGATGTACACCGCGCCGCGCATCCCCTACCTGGAGGCCCGCCCCGCCATTCTCCGCCGCCGACTGGTCAAAGCCCCGACCGCGTATTTCTAATATGGTCCCAGCCATTCGGGAAACTCGCTAGGCGGCTGCGGATTCAGTCCACGGCCGCCATGGTCGTGGGTGGGCCGATCGAAGGGAAGGGGGGGGACCTCATACGGGACTGCGCCTTTATTGTGCAGGTGGTCCGAGTCAGGTGCACGGCCAATCGGGGGCACGATCTCCACAGTCCAGCTCTGTGCTGAATCCGCCACGGAGCACGGCACAGCCGCTGGACGACGCCGCTGCGCACACGCGGCCTCTGACCCGGACGTGCGGGTTGCCATATCGGCAGCTGGAGCTGCGAGCTCCACAACAGCTGTCTGCTAGCCTCCTGCAGGACAATGAATCTGTGGCCTTCTGACGCCAGGTTACCTGGTGTAAAAGGCCACAGTTTTCACGACAGCGTGGGGACATAGTCCCTGAAACCGGAGAATCCAGCCCTTGATTTTTCCTGAACCTTATTCGATTCTCTCCCAGTGGTTCTTGCTGTATTCCAGCTGAGAAATCTGCCTAACGTAAACAGGATTGAGACAAGCTCCCTCAAAGTGTTGTGGGATTCTTCGAGGCACACTGGGGGGATTCTCTCAATCGGTGACTAATCATACTCCTGTAAAGTGCCCTGGGACATGTTACATTGCTTTAAAAATGCAACTTGTTGTAAAGTAGTTCTGCTCAAAAATCTGTATTATTAATACCACCGCCATTGCTATTCCTAGCCATGCAGTGGAATTGCACATTACCCTTTGACTTTTGTGAGTTGGGTTTGAAACCAGCCACGTTGTTATAACTTCTCTCTGCTCGCTATAAGACAGAGAGCATAGAACCATACAGTGCAGAAGGAGGCTATTCGGCCCATCGAGTCTGCACCGAGCCACTTAAGCCCTCACGTCCACCCTATCCCCGTAACCCAATAACCCCTCCTAACCTATTTGGTCAACCAGGGCAATTTATAAGGGCCAATTCACCTAACCTGCCCATCTTTGGACTGTGGGAGGAAACCGGAGCACCTGGCGGAAACCCACACAGACACAGGGAGAACGTGCAGACTCCGCACAGACAGTGACCCAGCGGGGAATCAAACCTGGGACCCCTGGTGCTGTGAAGCCACAGTGCTATCCACTAGGAGCAGAACTAGGCCACTTCAGCCCATCGAATCTGCTCCGCCTTTCAATCATGGCTGGTATGTTTCTCTTCCCCATTCTCCTGACCTCCCCATAACCCCTTATTAATCAAGAACCTATCTATCTCTGCCTTAAAGACACTCAGTGATTTGGCCTCCACAGCCTTCTGCGGCAAAGAGTTCCACCGATTCACCACCCTGTGGCTGAATAAATTCTTCCTCATCTCGGTTTTAAAGGATCATCCCTTTAGTCTGAGGCTGTGGTCTCGAGTTCTAGTTTTTCCCACTAATGGAAACATCCTTTCCATGTCCACTCTATCCAGGCCTCTCGGTATCCTGTAAGTTTCAATAAGATCCCCCCCCCCCCATTCTCCCGCCCGTCAATGAGTACAGTCCCCACCGCTCCTCGTATGTCAAGCTCTTCATTCCAGGGATCATTTTTGTGAACCTCCTCTGGACCCTTTCCAAGGTCAGCACATCCTTCCTTAGATACGGGGCCCAAAACTGCTCACAAATGGGGTCTGGCCAGAGCCTTGTAGAGCCCCATGGAAGGTTTAACGTGCCATGGGTTGGGACAGTCTTCACTCAGTTCCAAGTGAATATGAGCCCCTGGCACAAAATAAGAGCGTTGTGTATTGAAGTGGAGCTTAACTAATACGATTACCACTAACTAGCTACCCTGATAGAATATCGTACGGTGAATGCAGTAATATCACTTGTAATGATTGTAGCCTCTGTTTTAATGTGAACAACAAACGGGACAGAAACTAGTGGCAAATAAAGGGCGTGATTTGATGGAAAAGAAACTGAGTCCCGTTTTGGGCACGTTCAGCAGTGTTGTTCCTGGCACTTGCAGCGTCGAGAACGACACACCAGTAAACGGGAATCAGCTTCTTATCTGGGCCTCGGTGGGAAGCTCCCCACCAAGGCAGCACTTAGACTCATTTAGTGCAGGAAGAGATTATGTCGCCCTAATCTCGGCGCCCGGATCTCTGAACCTCCCCCCACTGCGGCTTCTGGACACCTCCCCCACCCCCCGAGCTTACCAATTGGGTGGGGGGTCCTCGAGCCCCCCCCCCCCCCCCCCCGCTCCCTGACACAGGCAGGATGCCACCCTGGCAATGTCCCTCCTGGCCTGGCAGTGCCACCTGGGCACCCTGGCATTGTCAAGGTGGCACTGCCGGAGTGCCCAGCTGGAAGTGCCACAGTGCCCAGATGGCATCGGGTGTGCCAGGGTAACACCTTGCCCAGTAAGGCATGACCTCCCGGGGTGCCCTGGATCACGGCGGGACCTTTGTGGAAACCAGTGTTATACGGCGTCAATCGGGGGTCGGGGGGGGGGGGGGCAAGGCCGTTAATCCCGTGCCTTGGGTAACTCCGGTGCAGCCAGTCAAGTGAGACTAACTATTCACTTGAATATGAAGATCTGGATTCCTCGCATTGAGAGCAGGATCCAGATCCCGGTGCCTCACAAGATCTCGTTAGTTCTTGCAAGGCGTGACGAGCGTCATAAATCTCGTAGGATTTACCAACCTCGTCGCATCCTGTGCTGGGCGTGATGAGGCAGCCCAAAGGCTCCCGGAAACTACATTGGGAAAACCACCATTTGCATAATTCCATTTCCTATGCGGAATAATGTTGTTTGGCAACAAGTTGTGACTTCACACTTTATCCATGTGTGTGAACGCAGTGTGCCGTGTATACTGGCAAACCTTTTCACTTGTCCCTGCCTTGCGTAGTCACTTGTGCCAGCAGTAACAAAATAAGGTGTGATATAAATGCAAGTTGTTGATGTTGGCATGATAAAATTGCACAGCGTATGTTCCAAGCTCTGGAATCTGTAACTCAAATAGTCACAGCTGCTCCTGGGTCTCATAAAACCATAGTTTACACAACGGGAACCAGTTGGCTGATTTGGTCTGCTGCATACCTCATTTCTAGATTAATCTGACCACCAACCCCGTCCCGCAGTCCTGTACCTGCCTCAGCTTCAAATATTTATCCAATTTTACTGTAACATTCTCCACCTCAAAGCATTCCACCTCCAAGAAAGAAATTTCTCCCACCGCTCTCCTCATTCGAGGCCAATTTGAATTGTATGACCTTTTCTCACTTCCCAAGTGTAAAAGGAACTGTTAAATTCCCACTTGGGTTCTCTCCACTCCTGCACAAATTGTCCCAATCTTCTATCTTTCCCCAAAAGCCTACTTTCTTATTCCTGCGCCCATGTCGGTGCACTGATGCTGTGCAGTGCCTATGGCTTGGACGCCTGAACAATATAAATGACTTGTTAGGGTTTGGCGTCGAGGTCTTAACGATGCGGTCTACAGTGTCCATTCTTCAATAAAGGTTACATGATTTAATTTTGCGCCCAAGCATCCTCTGACAAAAGGTGATCATTTTGTAAAAAAACAAAGAAAATGGGGTTTCAAGTCTCCGAGATGTGATAAATGAGAATTACTCCGTTTTCAGTATTGACACTGAATATTGGAAATTTTGCTGGGCTCCATCTAACAAGAATGAAGCAGCATCCTATAGAGAGTTAGGCAGAGTTTGTAAGATTACAGACAGATATATTGTACAAACTAGGAGCAGGAATAGGCCATTCAGCCCCTTGAGCCTGGTCCGCCATTTGGTAAAATCATGGCTGACCTGATTGTGACCTATACCTTCCTGTCTAACCCCTATAACCTTTGACTTCCTCATCAATCAAGAATGTATCTAACTCTGGCTTAAAAATATTCGATAATTCAGCCACCCCGGAGAAGAGGATTCTGCAGATGATCCGTTCAGAGAGAGAATCACCCTAGATATGGGTCATAAATGGGAGACGCCTCAATTGTGTCCCCTTGTTGTCACGTCGCCCACAAGGGGAAATGCCCTGTCAGCACCCACCCTGCCAAATCCCCTCACAATCCTATATGTTTCAATAAGGTCACCTCGTATACAGAATTACAGATCATTCTTGATCTTCTCCTGAGTGGGAACATAATGATTTTGAACATCTCTATCAAATCTCCTCTCGGCCTTCTCCAAGGAAAACAATCCCAACTTCTCCAATCGATCTCCGTAACTGAAGCACAGAAAGAGGCCATTCAGCCCATTGTTTCTTCATCGGCTCTCCAAATGAGCAATTCACCTAATACCATTCTACACCCCCCCCCCCCCCCCCCCGCCTTCTCCCTGTAACCGTGCACATTCTTCTTTTTCAGATAAAGATCATTTGAATGCCTCAATTGAACCTACCTCCACCGCTCTCTCTCACGCCGAGCAATCCAGACCTTAATCACTCGCTGTGTGCAAAAGTCTTTCCACCTGTCAGTTTTGCTTCTTTTGCAATACTTTAAAACTGCGCCCTCTCATTCTCGATCTTCCCCTGAGTGGGAACGGTTCCTCCCTGTCTACTCTGTCCAGCCCCGCAATGATTTTGAACATCTCTATCAAATCTCCTCTCGGCCTTCTCCAAGGAAAACAATCCCAACTTCTCCGATCTATCTCCATAACTGAAGTTCCTCATCCCCCAGAATCATTCTCCTGAACCTTTTCTGTACTCTTTCCAAGGCCTTCACATCCTTCCTAAATTGGTGCATCCAGAACTGGACGCAGTACTCCTTGCTCTTGTACTCTATTTCTCTCTGTCCCTGTTAATAAAACTTAGGATACTGTATGCCTTATTAACCGGTCTATCAATCTGTCCTGCCACCTTCAATGCACCTATACACCCAGTTCCCTCTGCATCTGTGCCCCTTTAAAGTTACTCTTTATTTTATATTGTGTCTCCATGTTCTTCCGACCAAAACAAATCACTTCACGTTTCTCTGCATTGAGCTTCGTCTGCCACTTGTCCGTCCATTCCACCAACTCGCCTGTGTCGTTTTGAAATTCTACGCTATCTTCCCCATAGTTCAAAGTTTTAAATCATCGTTGTTCCCTATGCACCAAGGTCTATATCATCAATATATGACCGGAAAAGCAAGGGTCCCAATACTGACTCCTGGGGAACACCAGTACAGGCCTTCCTCCAGCCTGACATCTATGAACCACCACACTCTGTCTCCTAGTCACTCAACTAATTTTGTGTCCATTTTCCTACTGTCCCTTAACTTTGCTCACAAGTCTGTTGTGTGGCACTCCATCAGCTACTCGCTCCAGATGCTTTATGGGTGGTATAAAATTCTGGAGGTCCGAGAAGATAAGTCCAAGAGAAGTTTAATTTTGCTTGGCGGCCAAAAAAGTGACAGCCGCAACGCTCCAAGGTTCCAAACCTTGGACTGCCGTTCCAGCCGGTCCCAATCCGGGCCGGCTTTTGTGAGGTGATTTCTACCATCCCCAGCTGATGGGCTTCCGCCCACCAGCAGGGGGGGAAACCCATATCCCACGAGTCGATGTGAGGGTTATTACAGCCGGGCAGCAATTTATCAGCATTAATTGGTTTGATAATGAGCCTAATTGATCCTTGATTACTTCTTTGAATATGGTGGGCAGGCTGCCAATTTTCATTCCCCTTGTATTTATGGAGGGGGGGGGGAGGAGTCAGAGTGGGTGGGAAGGTGGTGAACTAGATGCCTGTCGTATTTTATGTGCCCCTCCCCCATCCCCCACTCCTCACCCCTCCAGGAGACACATGTAAAATCTCTCTTCCTTTACCCCATCTCTTAACCTTTTGCCCATTCACTTAGCTATCAATGTCCCTTTTACAGATCCCTTATGTCCTCTTCACCACTTACTCTCCTACCTATTTTTGTCTCCAGGGCAAACTTAGCAACCATACCTGGGGGGCCCTTTTCATTCAAGTCATGGATATAGATTGTAAGAAGTTGAGACCCCAGCACCGATCCCCGTGGCACTCCACTCGTTACATCCGGCCAACCCAATATAGACCCATTTATCCTTGCTCTGTTTCCTGCCAGCTAACCAATCCTCTATCCATGCGAATATGTTTCCTCCCCCCACATTATCAAGTTACTCCGGCTGGAGCAGCAGTTGTTTTGTGGTTTTCTATAACAACAGAAGTGCAGGGCGACAGCCTCGTCTGTCCAGGAGGCTGACAAAAGTTTCTTTCTCCGTTTTGCGTCCAGCAGTGCGACCGTGTCAAAATCTGACTCGTGGAAACCAAACACCCATTACACAGTTGCAAACATCTTGACCGGGACTCTTTTGGGGTCACAACTTCCTACACGGAGTGACCTTTCGCTCCCCTCCAAAATAAATAAGATTTGATCAGCAGGAATTTTTTTTTAAAAATTGTACAAAGACAAATGAGTCACCAATGAATAGAAAGACCATTTCACTGACTCTTACCATGACTCACTGTGTGTGCTCCCATTGAGCCTCACAGACCGAGTGGGAATCACTGCTCTGTGTTAACTTCGCTCATTCAAGTCGGGGTAGCTGTGAATTTACCTCAAACAAAAGGGAAGGAGGGATGTCCCAGTTGTTACCGTGCCATTGTGGCGGCACGGTACCACAGTGGTTGGCACTGTTGCTTCACAGCGCCAGGGTCCCAGGTTCGATTCCCGACTTGGGTCACTGTCTGTGCGGAGTCTGCACGTTCTCCCCGTGTCTGCGTGGGTTTCCTCCGGGTGCTCCGGTTTCCACCCACAAGTTCCAAAAGGCGTGCTTGTTAGGAGAATTGGACATTCTGAATTCTCCCTCTGTGTACCCGAACAGGCGCCGGAGTGCGGCAACTGGGGGATTTTCACAGTAACTTCATTGCAGTGTTAATGTAAGCCTACTTGTGACATTGATGAAGATTATTGGATGCTGTTTAAAAGGTACATGCGCATCCTTTTGTACGTGCCCCCCACCACATAAAATTGTGTCACCCTCATGATTGGAAAGGATGAGATGAGCAATGGCAGGCCTCTATCAAAATTGGATTGCTCTCCAAAAGTGTCAGCTCAGGCTTGATGGGCCAAACGGCCTTCTCCTGCACTGCATGATTGTGTGTAGTCTATGATTTCATCGTGGAGTCAAGTTGCGCTTAAAGGCGCTCCAGTCTTACGGGCAATTAACAAACTTACTGGTGCTGTTTTCATTTCTTGAGAAGCCAGACATTCACACCCACAACCTCCTGGCGTTAAGGATGCAGTGGTCGGGGTGAGGGATTTTGCATATCTGCACAATTTTCTTCTCTGGTGAACAAAGTACGAGTAACGGTCTGCAGAGTAATACCGGCCTTGCTGACTGCAAGCTCAAGCTGGCAATGTAATCTGACCACAGCCTGCACGTTGTAAAATATAAACTGTCTCTTCTGATTCCAGGAGCTACGGGGCCTCCGTGAAAATAAACTGCACACATGAGAAACATACCACTTCAGCAATTCTTCTTGATCGTGAATTGTACTCCTGACATTTGCCCGAAGTTGACATTTTTATTGCAAGTCTTTAAGCGGTACGTTTCTTCTCTCCATGGTACAAGAATACAGAGGGAGCTAGTGTCAGAAATGCACACACCTGGAAGCAGTAGCTGTGTCTTTATTGCAACTCCCCAGCTGCATGCGAGAATGTATCCGATGGAAGTGGAATATTTTAAAGTAATTAACACATAGAAGTCAGAATAGGGAAAGGGCTCAGATATCAGAGGGTCCCTCCAAAGATTGTTCGCTGTCAATTTTTTCCAGGTTTCTGTGTAAAAGCACTGAGAACGTTGCCTTTTTTTTTCAAGTGCATTCTTGGTCCAAAAGGCAGCAAAATCGGTGCATCGTGTCTGGAACACGTGTCAGTGCCAACATTTTTATACATATTCAGAAAATTTAAATGTGCAATTTCTTCTTCATCACGGTTAATGGACATAGTGGGAGCAAACCAGAACTCTTTTAAATTTTTTATTTTCTCGCCATCTATCCATTAGCCGAGGTGTTTTAGGCTGTCGGCTGTTTCCCCCATACCCTCAGTTTGTGAGGTCAATTTTCAAAGTGACTCACTACAAAGAGTTGAATCAGAAGTATTATTTATTCATACATTCAAACCAGGGCAATGGCCGTGACCACAACAACATTCACATACACACACACACACACACACACACACACACAGTAGCACACAAAGAGAAATGAAATGAAATGAAAATTGCTTATCGTCACAAGTAGGCTTCAAATGAAGTTACTGTGAAAAGCCCCTAGTCGCCACATTCCGGCGCCTGTTCGGGGAGGCTGGTACGGGAATTGAACCGTGCTGCTGGCCTGCCTTGGTCTGCTTTAAAAGCCAGCGATTTAGCCCTGTGTGCTAAACCAAAGAGGAGTTTTTATAATTATGATTAACTTGATAGAATAAGGACCACAGATATTGATATCAGTTCACCTGATTACAAGAGTCCAGACTCCAGTGAGGGCTCCTTCGTGGAGAAGTTACAGTTCAGGCGAGTTCAGATAGCTGAAGCAGGAGTTGCAGAAGTAATTTAAAGTTGATGGCTATGTAGTGAGATGCAGTCTAAAGAGACTTGACCTGCATGGCAGACGCTGGCAGGAACCTTCCAGAGAAACCGGCTTCCAGGAGAATTAGACTTGATGCGGGCTGTTAGTCAACCTGGAGTTCTGCTTTGTTGCATGCTGGAGGCTAATCCACAGACTTGAGTTGCAGGTCTAGAAATGTAATACAGGCAGTCCTCGGACCTACAACACAATTAGTTCTTGAAAACCATCTTCAGTCGGAACATTGTAAGTCAGAATCGATTTCTCCATAAGAGAGGATTCTGCGGTTCACAGCCGCATGCTTCTCAGCGGCAGGCTTGGACTGGGGGCAAGATTCTCTGCTCCCGCTGCTTGATGATGGGACTTCCCACTCAAGCCAGCCTGCGCTCCCGGGAATCCCACAGATGGAGGTGCATTGCCAGCCGGAAAAGAGAATCCCAACGACCAGCAAATTCCAGCCAATGTTATAAATCGGGGATTGTTTCATGGACCGAGATCTGACGCTCTATTTTCACCAAAGTAACCCTGAACTTGGTACTCTGATAACAAAGTAATATAGCAATAAATTAATATTATAAAATACAAATTATAAACAAAAGTTTGGAAGGGAGAAACATGCACCAAGTAAAAATGTGATGGAACAACGACTGTACACCTTGAGTCAGGGAGAAGGATGGCGCAGAACATCGACGCGCATGTACAGATGTAAGTTCACTGGTGTGACATCGTAAAGTCAAAACCAAGATTGTAAAGTCAAAATAGGGTGTCAATTTATAAATGTAAAGGCCGTCCATCATACCACGAATGTCGTCAAGTCAAGGACTGGCTCTATTAAAACTTTCCAAAGGCCGGAAGCTTGGGTCGTGTGATGTTGCCTATTAATGAATCAGTTCAGTGCGGCTTCTATGCCTCTGGTCAAAATCCGTTAGGGCAGCACGGTGGCACAGTGGTTAGCATTGTTGCCTACGGTGCTGAGGACCCGGGTTCGAATCCCGGCCCTGGGTCACTGTCCGTGTGGAGTTTGCACATTCTCCCCGTGTCTGCGTGGGTTTCGCCCCCACAACCCAAAAGATGTGCAGGATAGGTGGATTGGCCACACTAAATTGCCCCTTAATTGGAAAAAATAATTGGGTACTCTAAATTTAAAAAAAAAAAAAAATCCGTTAGTTACCTTGGGCGATAGATGGTGCCTATTTGTGCCTCTAGGTTCTGATGGCTCTCCCTTTGTTATACGACCAAGTTGGTGAGAGAGATTGTAATGTGTCCTCCTAATAAGACGTCTGAGATTCTACGAGGATGAGGGTTGAGCTCTGTCCTGTAACTGCTGTAACTCCTGTAGGGTGATCATGGCTCGGCACAACATTGAGGGCTGAAGGGCCTGTTCTGTGCTGTACTGTTCTATGTTCTATGCTGCTTGAAATTTTCAGAAACTGTCGCCAATCTGTGATTCATACGACCTACAGCAGCCAATTTTGGTTCAGCCCAATCCATTTTTAAAATAAGCCCTAGGCAACGATGTAAATAATCTCATTTAATTTGAACATTTTAATTCATCATGAGATGATGGTTTGCACCACGGTGGTCTATTCTATGTTTAAAAAAAACTCTAACATTGTCAAATACTTATTAACTATCAAATGGTTTTCTTATCTTTTTAGGGGTTAGCTCCAAACAATGACTACACCGAGACAACCAGCAAATAGTCATGAATTGCAGGAGTTTGACAGCGTGAAAGAATCGATCACTGACATCATTAACCAGCTACAAGACATTGATCCGAGTCGATTGTCCTTCTCTCCATTCTTGGACCTGGACACCCAGATTACCTTGGCACCTATCTCAGATAGCCCAGAATCATCGGTGGAAGAACTTCACTCTCTGTCTGATGAAAATCTGGGGCATTTAACTGAACCACTTCCTAAAGCCAAAAAGGGACAGTGCAGTGAAACTCAACAGAAGCCCATGAAGCACCAGAGTACGCAGAACGATGGGAGTTTGACTATGATTAATGCAGAGCTGGTAAATCAGACCCTTCCATGCACAGAAACCCAGAGAAAGCAACCCGACAATGTGTCTCTTATCATCACCGCAGAAACCTCTTTTCTAACTGATGAGAAAGTATCTTTCTCCGAGCCCTCGTCGCCCAGTGAAGCAAGAATCTTCCCTACCCAGAATTTCATCACCAAGGCGGCGGGAGAGAAGTTGGGAGCCCTGGAGCAGGCGCACAAATTCACCAGTCGGGCCTCCGAGGTGCAGCCGCTCCTCGACCCATCGCCTGATACCGAGACCATTGAACTGATTTCCAGTGACTGCGAGTGCAACGCGGCAGCTGAATCCTCGGGCAAGGAGGTGACTGGAGGGGCAACAGGAAACCGGAAATGCTGTCCCTGCTGTCAGTGCTGCACCGCTTCCCACCTGAAAGCAATATCGTCCGTCTTTGTTGCTCTGATTTTTATACCTTGGATCCTCTACGGTCTCTACTTGTTCGTGCCTTTTGACCCACCGCCCTGTCCAGACCTAACCAGTCGAATGACATTTACTCTCCGCTGCAACATAATTGCAGTCACGCCAATTTTATTCGGTAAGGATTTATTTTTTTAATAGTTTGCGTTGAGAAACAGTTGCCTACTTTTCCCCCGCTGCCCTCCAGTTCTCTCCTGAAGGCACGAACGTATTCTGGAGTACAGTTAACTGGGCTTTGGTGTCTCGCCCATGGCCGTTTTTTTTTATGTGCGTGTCCACGCCCCCAATATTCAACTGGGAGGGTGTGGGTGAGGCCAACATCAGCCGAAGAGCCTGCCCAGGCCTGGGATACGGAGACACTCAGGATCTTAAGGGCAGGGTCTTATTCGCGGTTTGTACATTTGAGTCTCACTCAGAGCTGCAAGGCCTGCAATTAGGAGAGCCAAGAGAAGGCCCACAATTGGGAGAAGCATGGAGGAGGGAGGCCTGTGATAGGGATGACTGGGAGTAGGGGAACAGAGATAAAGATAAGTGCCGGGCAAGGCTGAATGTCTCCTTGAGGGGCCTACGGGGAGAAACTTAATTGCCTCAGGAAGCCAATACTGTCTACCTCCACTTCCCTGTCGCAGGCTCCCCCAGGAACTCGTGCAGTACCGGGTAATTGCCAATTGCGTTGCAGCAGCCCAATTTAAACATGTGAATACGTATCCGGCCGCTCCTTAGTGAGTCACCTTTCAACCCCACGCCCGTCAATCATCCCCCACCCATCATGGTGGAATGGCGGGGATGTGAAATTAACATCAAGGCCTGAAACAGGCTATTCATCCATGGATAGAGCACCTTAGCAGGGTATTATTCTCTCTACCGTTCTACTGAAACAGAAAAGTGGGTGCACCCAAGTACCATTGCCTTGATGCAACACAATAGTTGGCCATGGGGCTCATATATGCTTTCCAATTGGCTCGGCATAAACTTCTTCACCATTAACTTTTGCAGAAATTTCTTTACATGTTACAACCACTCATTGAGTAGGACAGAATAAAGCCGATCTATTTTAGAATGATATGGGACATTGCTGCCCACAATTGGCCTCATTGACCCTATTTTACAGCTGCACAGAACTCGAACAACAAAATTCAATTCCAGCTCCCGAGTTTCTGCCACCATTAAAATTAATAATGAGCGGGATTGGGGGGGGGGTTAGGGTTAGGGGGGGGAACGGAAATAATTAATAATCGTACGGAGATTAATTTCTCCGCTACTTTTGACTAATGTTTCAACCTATTATTTTCTGCAAGTTAATGCTTCTGTTAAGATAGGGGTGGGGATGGAGGAATTCTATCCAAACCTGACCACATTTGTTAATAATGGCGCACAACATAATTTTAATTTCCCGATTGTGGGGAGCAAGCATTTATTTTAGTGGTGTACTAATGATGAAATTATGATGGCCACGATCCGAGTCCATGTTTACCGAGCTAGCTTGGTCCAAAGGAATGTTGTAGCCACATCCGTCTTTACAAACACAACTGGGTTTCAAGAATGGATCTTCAGCCTGTGATCCTTGTACAAATTGTAACCCCTGGATTGTAACAGAAATTTCCTTTTGTCCACTAAAGTGGCCACTGGACCAGCAAGGCCGATAAATGTGAATGTTGGCAAACCTACAAAATAATATTTGGAATGAGTGCCTAACGGGTTGTCTTGTTCCCTATTTCTCAGTTAGCCGCTTCCAGAGGCACTGTCATACACTGGGGCATTGTTCCAGTACATCGCCAAGTTAACCACGTGTGAACGCAGGGAATGAACACATCTGACCATGAGTGTTATCTTCTCGTACAGAAACAATTACTGAGTCGGCATACTACAGAACATCTAGTTCAAGACTAGTTAATTTTAGTATAGTATGGGGCAGTACGGTGGCGCAATGGTTAGTACTGCTGCCTCACGGTGCCGAGGTCCCAGGTTCAATACCGGCCCCGGGTCACTGTCCGTGTGGAGTTTTCACATTCTCCCCGTGTTTGCGTGGGTTTCACTCCCACAGTCCAAAGATGTGCAGGGTAGGTGATTGGCCACGCTGAATTGCCCCTTAATTGGGAAAAATTAATTGTGTACTCTAAATTTTAAAACATTTATTATAGTATAATTAACTGTGGGTAGGAAACTAATGCTATAAAAATGGAACTAATACAATCTCAACTGACCATGATGGTTTCTCCTCAAGACTCCTCCAGGCTACAGTGTCACGTGCTGCTACTTGCCTGACACCTGCTGGTTGGAGACTATGGGCGAAATTCTCCGACCCCCACGACGGGTCGGAGAATAGCGGGAGGGCCTTCCCGACATTTTTCCCGCCCTCCCGCTATTCTTCCCCCCCCCCCCCCCCCCCCCCCCCCCGCCCAACTCCCGACACGAATCGCTGCCGCCGTTTTTTTACGGCCGGCAGCGATTCACAGCTGTTTGATGGGCCGAAGTCCCAGCCCTTTACGCCGTTTTTGCGAACGGCAAACACACCTGGTCTGGCCGTTCGTAAAAACGCCGTCACAAACTCGCTTTTCATAACCATGGCACCGATTGGCACGGCAGTACCACGGCCGTGCCAAGGGTGCCATGGGCCCGCGATCGGTAGGCACCGATCGCGGGCAGCGGGCCCGATGCCCGCGCACTCTTTCTCCTTCCGCCGCCCCGCAGTATCCATTCGCGGGGCGGCTGAGGGGCATCCCGGCCCGCGCATGCGCAGGTTTCGCGCAAATACGCGATGACGTCATCCGCGCATGCGCGGGTTGGAGTCTTCCAATCCGCGCATGCGCGGCTGACGTCATATGACGCGTCAGCCGGCGCTAACTCCGGCAAGCGGGCTTAACGAAATTCGTTAAGCCCGTCATGCCGGAGCCTACGGCGTCGGGCTGCTAGCCCCGACCGGGGACCAGAATCGGTTCCCGGTCGGGAAGGGGCGCGCTGGCGTCAAACCCGCCCGGTTTTGACGCCAGCTTTACGATTTCTCCCGTTTTGGGAGAATCGCGCCCTATATATATTTACACATTCACCTGTTAATGCATATCACTACAATAAGGATAGCATGCCTGCTAATTCTTTTCAGTAGAAATTATTGGATAGCAATTAGGAACATAGACTCTATTAGGAACGGAGACCCTTTCTACGATTTCTCTCCTACCTCCCCTCATGCCCTCTTTGAACTAATTTTGTCCACAAGACCTCCCTCCTGCTACTTGGTCCCTGTTCCCACTAAAATGCTGACCACACAAGGTTCCTTCATGGCAGCCATGTTAGATGATTTTGTTAACACCTCTCTCTCCACGAGGTGTTCTGCTGTTCCTCCAATCTGCTATCATCACCCTCTCCTTAAAAAAAACACCCCTTGATCCCTAGATCCTTGTAAACTATTGCTCCATCTCCAAAGTCCTTGAATGAGTTGCTGCTTCCCAAATTCTTGCCCGTCTTTCCCAGAACCCCATGTTTGAATCCTTCCAATCAAGATTCAGCCCCTGCCATGGCACCAAGAAGTCACAAAGGACATCTAAGGTGGCAGTGATAGAAGCAAACTATTCCTCCTCCCCCTTTTCGACCTGCCTGCAGCCTTTGACGCAGTTGACCACACCATCCTCCTCCAAGACCTTTATCCTTCAACCAAAGCCACCAAAAGCAGATTCAGATCTTTTATCCGATTGATTGCTGTACCAATGTTGGCTTCCCCATTTCACACTTCACAATCAATTACTACCTTATCTGTGAATCCCCTTCCAAGGCCTTGAAAGGTACTATATAAATGCAAGTTATTTCTTTCTTTCTTAGGACCCCTCAGAGAGATACAGGAAAAGCCACCAAGGTGCCTGCTTCTGGCTGTTCTGCAGTGACCCATGCAAGCCAGTCTGAGGGTCCCAGCTCAGAAAAGTCATCCAATTAAGGATGTAGTGCTTGCACCTTTTTAAGACCTCACAAATTCCCTTTTGAAAGGAATGGGTAGACATAAAACACTTGGCTCAATTGGAGTCTTTTGATGAAGAATCCCAAAGTGGGAATTGCAGCCCAGACCAACAGCCCAGTACACCAAGGCAAAGACAGGACTCATTTCACTGTCAAGCAGCCTAACACAGGCCACTTGGGCAAAGGTGATAACTGTGCAAAGGTGAATCAGCAAGTGTCTCCAGGAAGGGAGTGGAGAAAATGGCACTGGGAGCCCATTGAGGTCTTCCGTTCTTCTGTTCTCCCTTCCATACCTTGACGTGTAGGAAGGCAGACTTTTGTCTGTTCTCAAAGCTAGTGACTCCCTGAACAGGCCGCTCCTCTGTCCCCAGCTTGAGGGATGCCACTCCACATTGAGCTTGGCTGACCAGCAGTCTCCCTCACTCTTACCGCCAGCCATTGGCATGTACGGAAGGATTTGCAGGTTGATGCACTCACCCTGTCTGACTGCGTTATGAACGCACCTTCCTTTGCCCATCAAGTCCTGGGGTGGGACTCGAACCGGCAGCTTCTGGTTCAGAAGCAGGGACGTGAGTCCACTGCACCACAAGACCTCCCCTCTTCCAATCTTGCTGTCACTGAATGTCGAACTCAGCTCCTGAAAAGTCGCAATCAATTTACAGGTCGTTAATAACCTTGTTTGTATTCCATGAAAAATACTCCTTTTTTTGTAATGTTTACCCACAGCTTTCCGCACGCTTCACTGCCCAAACTAATTTGAAACCTGGCCCAGCTGTTCAGACTCTACCCGATTAAACTTTGTGACTCCTCACTATGTTTAAGTGAAGCAACAATTCCTTTTCAATCCCTCTTTGATGTCAAAATAATCTGGATACTTTACCAATATTTCAATTCCGCTCTGTCTGCGTTCGCACGATAGAAACTGACCATCAAAGATTATTTGCCACCTTTAGCCAAATTAACCCGGGTATTTTACACTTTTCCTGTTCAACTTTTTTCATAATTTGGTTTCCAATTTACCCGTTGAAAAATTCAGTTGCTGTTAATGAAAGAAATTTGAGCCCCTACACAATCCAAGAATTAATTTATTTATATGAATAATTCACTTTTAGAATAATCATTTCCCCAAGTGCTTCATAACCGATGATTCATTTTGAAAAGAAAGACTTGCCTTATATGCAGACTTTCAAGACCTGGGGCAGCACAGCCAATTAAATACCCTTTACATCACTTCTGTAATAAGGGAAATGCGAAGGAACATAGAAACTATGGATCAGGTGTAAGCCATTCGGCCCCTCGAGCCTGCTCTGCCACTGTTCATCAACTAGGGCATGGCCGATCTTCTACCTCAGTGCCATCTTCCCTCACTTTGATGCTATTGGTACCTAGAAATCTATCATCTGCATTGAACATACTCAATGACTTGAGCCTTCACAGTCCTCTGGGTAGATAATTCCCAAGATTCACTACCCTATTAGTGAAGACATTCCTCCTCACCTTGATCTGAAATGGTCTCACCCGTATTCTGGGAAAGTGCCCTCTGATTCTAGAAACCCTCCTCCCCCGAATCAGGGGAAACTATCTTCTTGCATCTACCTTGTCAAGCCCTGTAAGAATTTTGCACGCTTCAATGGGATCACCTTTCCTTCTTATAAACTCTAAAGAATATCGTCCCAAATACCATCTCACAACTGGGGTGGGCAGAGCCTCGGGTGGGGAAACCCGCCCTTTCCCCTATTGAGATATTTCATTAAAGCTCTTTTCCCACCCGGCCTCAATTTCTGGGCTGGCAGGCGGAGGTCCGAACAGGGTGGGAAATCCAAAAAGAAGCAATTCCCCATCTCCGGCGAAGGATCGAGAAGGGAGGGAGTGGTCATCTCTATAGCTTTGGGGCACACTCACCTCCGGGACCTGGGAGCTCTGACCCTCTATCCCTCAGCCTATTCTCCGCCACCACAATCCCCCCCCCCCCCCCCCCCCCCCCCCCCCCCCCCCCCCCCCACCCACCCCATGACCATCCCAGGGCTCACGTTAAGAACAGTCCCGGGGCTTTGTTCCAGCCAGTGTATCCCAAAACCTCTTCTGGTCGCTGCAGCGCTGTGCCCTGTCTGGTTGGACAGTTGTTGGCCAATCCTTCCAAGGGCAGCAAGAAGTCCCACCCACTGCCAAGCAGTTCGCAATTGACCCTGAAATGCCATTGGCCTAGGACATTCAGCAGGAATGGGTTACTCTCTGGATAGCTCGAAGCTCCTGAAATTCTGCCCTTGCTCCTAAAAGGCTGCCCTCAGTCCCCAGGTCCTGAAATGGGACCAGAAAAGCTAATAGCTAGGGCAGCATGGTAGCATGGTGGTTAGCATAAATGCTTCACAGCTCCAGGGTCCCAGGTTCGATTCCCGGCTGGGTCACTGTCTGTGCGGAGTCTGCACGTCCTCCCCGTGTCTGCGTGGGTTTCCTCCGGGTGCTCCGGTTTCCTCCCACAGTCCAAAGATGTGCGGGTTAGGTGGATTGGCCATGATAAATTGCCCGTAGTGTCCAAATAAAAGTAAGGTTAAGGGGGGGAGTTGTTGGGTTACGGGTATAGGGTGGATACGTGGGTTTGAGTAGGGTGATCATGGCTCGGCACAACATCGAGGGCCGAAGGGCCTGTTCTGTGCTGTACTGTTCTATGTTCTATGTTCTATATAGCCCGAACAGTAGAATGCTATCCTCCAGAATTTATGGTAAAGCTTTACGGTGACATTGTCAGGTCATTATCGCAATTGTGCATCTAGTTCTAGATAACCAGGCTACATAAAAGATATTCGCGACATAGAAAAGTTGCACAGGAAAATAGGAGACTTGATCCCAAGTTTAAAGAGATGAGCTAGGAGATTAAAAGTGCAGAAAAACAATGGTTAAATGTGGGCCTCAACGAAGAATATTAAATGGGAGACCGAAATTTAGCAATGAAAGCTGAGTTGATAATGTATATCAGGAAGAGAACTTCTTTATTCCAAGAGTGGCCACTATTTAGACTACCCTGTGGTAGTTTAGAAAAAATATTGGGGGTTGTCACATTTCAGGATTTCCAATCAAGTTTTGTCTTCATGGTAAAATGTTTGGAAATGAGTTATGTTCAAGTGAAAGCAATGGGGTTGCATTTTCACAAGGATTGTTTGGATTGTCCACTCTAACATACATGGAAGATCTGCACAAATCCTGGAAAAATGGCACAGGCATTTACATGAACACACAGGGAATAAAGATAAAGGAACACTGGGAAATGAGTCAGATAGCTCTGGGAAGGAAGCCTGTATTAATAAGGGAAATCGGACCCATCTCAAACTATGTAAAGTTATGTAAAGCTCACCTGTAGGCATAAATGCGGCACGTGTCAATTTTGCTCGATGAATGCGCTTTGGCTAAATTAATCAATATAATCTTTGATTACATCTGTTGCTCTTTTAAAAGAAAAGGCTTAACTATTTTATCTGGCTTTGTCTCACGTACTCTCGTGGGGTCGTGTATGACCAACACAACATTTGTTTCCCATCAGAGAGGGTCCATATTGTTTTTATTAATTTGTGGGGTGTGAGGATCATCATCCAGATCGGCATTTACTGCCTATCCTGAATTGTCCTTCAGTAAGTGGCTCGCTAGACCATTTTACAGGGCAATAGAATTACTTTGGCTGTGGACTTGCATATAGGCAGACCCGATGGATCAGCCGTCTTCTATCCCTGAAGGACATTAGTCATTTTACAGCAATCTGTTAGTTTCATGATCGCCGTGTATCCTTGTCTTGCCTCCTGCTGGATGTGGAGCGGTTCCTCTGAAGCAATATAACCACTTGCCCATTTCATTTACATGGCTAATTACCTAGTATTGTCCTCTAATTGTAATGGCTACATTTTCCCTTGTTGGCACCATCTTCCTCCAAAACCTAGCCATCTGTTTCAGTCCCTTGTGAGTGTTATCTTTTGTCCCTCTGTGTTCACTGTAAATGCCGGTGCAATCGCGTCTTGGCCTTTTTTTCGAAGAACAAGCCCAATATGAGGTGCAATGCCTTTTCTTGTCAACTTGGATCTTGTATGTCTCTCTTGTGGAGACCATGAATTGGCTTCAATTTGAATTGGTTTTTGGAGCGGGCAATGAGATGAATTAAGGGTTTGCCCGTCCATTCTGCGCATTGGCTTTGTAACTTTTAAGGATGGGATTTTTTTAAAATTTGCCATTTTCCAGATTTCTGAAGATCTTCCGTGTATCTTGCCCAGTGACAATTCAATCCTATTGTTTTCAATTGAACATAACTCATTTACGAACCTTTTCTATGAAGGCAAAAAGTGATTGGCAATCCTGAAACGTGACAAACGCCAATATGTTTACCTAATATTATCTTGATCTAACTTGTGTAAAAGTGTGCTGGCCACTTCCATGGAAGATCCTTATCTTCAGGACTGTTGCCCATGAAGCCCACGGCCAAATTGAAGGCAAGGAACATGCAAGGAATTGTAGCAGGAACGTTCAAAATGTAACTGGATATTAAAACGGGACTGTCAATGTGCTAAAAGAATGAGTTTCAATGAGCCAAATGCTGTTTTTTCATCCTTGACTTTGTTTTCTATTGCTTCTTTGTTGATCTCGTGGGCCTGATGATAATTCTTCTGTCTTTGTCCCCATAACAGCCATTATTGCTTTTGAGCAAATGTAAATCTCACTGACTTGTTCTGCAGTGAATTCATGGGCTACATTTTGTGAAATGGAACAGAAATCGCTTTAAAAATCCATCAGAACGATCAATATTTCACGCTTTAGTGAGCTTGATGCGAATGCCATGCTCATAGCGATTGACTTGATTCATTTTTATTTTACCGATTTGTTTTTTTTTTCTCTTTCTTGTGTCGCTTTGGCTAATGTCTGCAAAATCCTGTGTTGACACTTCCATCAATCACATTTAACCAGAGGCAGTTGAACACTAAGCTCCGTTATCTACTCACCCTTGCTCTGTTTTGCAGCCTTTGATGTGGCGAGAGAATTGAGCAATCCTCATTTCACTTTTATTCTCTTGGGTGCCAGCCATGACCAAGTTGGCAACGCTCTTGCCTCCGAGCACCAATCCCACTCCCAAGACTTGTGCACAAAAATCAAGGCTGGGATTTTTCGGGACCCCCGTGGCGTGGTTTTCTGCCAGCGGCGGTGACTTACCGTTAGCCTTCAGTGGTATCTTTCGCATCCCACCAAGGTCGTGGCGTTTTGTATCGCTCCGCTGTTGGGGATCCCGCCACGGGGAGCTGGATTCGGCGTAACCTACAGATCCCACCACTGGGAAGGGCAGGAAAATCCCGCTACAAGGCTGACACTCCAGTGGAGTAGCAAGGGGTTAGTGCACAGGCTAGTGTGATGCATATATAAATTGTTATCTATTATATTTGCGGCAGTAATTGTTATTAAAAACCCAGGTTTAAATAGATACAGACAGTATGTCTGCTAAAGCTGTAATGAAAGAGTCGTAATGGGTGAGAAAATCATTCATTCAAACCACTTACATGTTCCAGATAAAAGGCTAATGGAACAGTGTTTATATTGTGGATGATTCCCTGAGTGTAGCTAACTGATGAGGGTTTGTATTTAGTCCTAGCTAAGCAGGTCATGGGACTTATTGGGATACAGATAATGTAATTAGTGGGAGGAGTCATGTCTGACTAGTTTTGCAATTCCCATAGGATTTGAGTTGACAAGACAGAAATGTATTGGTTCTGTCCTTGAAACGACCTCTCTCCAAATGTCTCTACTGATAATGTGGTTAATGTTTAAATTAAAGTTTGTTGTAACATAAAAGATGACCTATTGGTCAGAGTCTTCACTCCTGGAGTGAAATGTATTTTCCTCACAGTTTTACAATTTGAAAAATATTGTTTGGGGTTCGCGTTCGGTATCCTGATAAATGTTGGGATCTGGTCTGGAATCCTAACACAAGAGGTGATGTCATTTAGGTGACTTATCTCGATGCCCCATTTGTCCCCTCGGGTAAATGCAAAAGGTTGCATGGCACTGCCTTGAGGAAGGCTGGGAGTGTATTCCCTGGCGCCCTGGCCAATAATTATCGCTTAAACAACGTCACAGAAATGGTTTATCTGCTCGTTATCATATTGTTGTTTGTCGGAACCTGTTGCACAAATTGACTGCTGGGTTTCCTACTTTACATCAGTGACTACGCGTCAAAGGTACGTCATTGGCCATAAAGCATTTTGAGACATCTGTCGGTCAGTAAAGGTGCTATATAAATGCAAGTCTTTCTTTCTTCTCTTTCGTTTACACTTTAAGCAGGACCACAAGATTTTCACTTTGGTCACCCTACAGTCCTGTCCACCGGTCGCACTACAGTTAATTGAGGATGCAGCTTATGTATTAAAGTTCGACAGTTATCGTTTATTAAAATAATCCTGAAAGGGTTCCAGTCCATGCCTTTCTAGTCCCTCCATCTACAAGGTAACATTTTTCCTTGGACCATGCTTAAGTCAGTCCAACTTGGGGCAGAACATTTTAGCTTCCTCCTTGCTTTGTGCTGTACTTTAAGTCACTGTTCTTTGTGAGAAGTGCCTGTGCTCAAAAGCAGATCGTAGAGGCTGTGTTGCCTGTCTTTAGTTGAAAGAGATTTTGTTGAATTTGCCAGCTTGCTGATAACTGTGCAATATTACTGCTTTCATCAGCAGCGTGTCTGCCAATGCAGACATGATGGGCCGAATGGCGTCCTTCTGCATCGGAGCGATTCTGTGAACATCAGGATGTCCCAGTTAGGCTGAAGAGTTGAAAATTTTGCCGCACCACTGTCTTTGCCCTTGATCGTTACGTCCAACAATGAATTACTGCCGTGGCACTGTTAGCTCCCACTTGCCTGCTCCAGATTCAAATTGAAAATTATATTAAAACCAACAGTTTAATCCTTGTTTGCCTTGACATCGAGGGGGGAGGATTTCATCAAGGCCTGTAACCCATCAGGAATGGGAGCAGAGAAAGAAGTCAACCATGTGCAAGACAGATAGGAGCTGTTCATTGGCAGTTACCTACACGTGGGGTGGGGTTGGGGGAATGTGTGGCTGGTGGGGGGAGAGACATGATATCAAGCATCCCCAGAGGTCAGCATACTTTTAAAGGGGGGGATGCAATTTTGCTATGGGCTACTTAAATTGATTTTCAACACTGGAAAAAGCGGGAAGATCTGGTGAAGGGGAGGGTCCCCGGGTTTTCAGGGGCCACTTTGGAACTTTCTCACCAGGAGCCCAGCAGAACGGTCAAAGGACACTGCGGGGAAGGGGTGGGCACACCTGTTACCCAGCACCAGTGGCTCAAGCGGGTCGATTTAGGGAAGAAATTTAACAATCTGACCAGGGCTACTAAGATTAAACCTGTAACAATCATGTCTGTTACTCTCTGCATCAGCTGTAGTCCTAGAACTCACAAGGCTTCCTTATCCCAGCTTATCTGAGACCGTGCTCGTGTGTTTCAGATTCCCTGGCTAGCGGAAACCAGCTTTCAGCATCTACCCTATCAAGCCCCTTCAGACCTACGTGTGTTGTGAAGCTATTTTATTCAGTCAGTCTATTCAATGTTGCACGTTCACTACCCCAGTCCTATTGTGGGCAAATACTAAATCTAACAAAGATCCTCTGTTGCCTTTCATACCCCTGTGATCATTTCCGATCAATCACATTTTTCTTTATTTTAGAAAGAAACTTGAGATGGCAGTCGCTTACTTGCAGCTTAGACTTGTGTTCCCAAGGGACAGGTAGCAGTCAAAGTTATCTGTTCTATTCCTGAATCTCCAGGTCCAATCAGAGAGAGGTTTGTAGTGTGAGGAGAAACAGAATCATTTCACAGCTGGATAAATTGCTTCCTCCTCCATTTCCAGGCAAGCTGCTCCTGACAATGTGCTCTTTGTGCTTTGGGCTTTACCAATAATTCAGACTTGACTTGGCCTACAGAAAAGCAGCCGTATATTTTCACTAGTCCAGAGATTGCAGACAGATGGGCAGCTGGCGGGCTGTTTTTCTCCCTCCTGCCAGGAGGTCGCCAGGCTGAGATAGCCACATGAAAGAAAAAAATACAAAGGTACAATTGACTGCATCAAATGGTCAGAGGAATGAGTGACCATTTAACCCCTCAAGCCTGATCTGCCGTTCCATGGGATTGGTGATCAGTGGCCTTAACTTAATGTTGTAGGTTCCATCCTGGTCAGGGCTGGGTTAGCCCAGGTTCCATCCTGGTTAGGGCTGGGTTAGCCCAGGTTCCATCCTGGTCAGGGCTGGGTTACCCCAGGTTCCATCCTGGTCAGGGCTGGGTTAGCCCAGGTTCCATCCTGGTCAGGGCTGGGTTACCCCAGGTTCCATCCTGGTCAGGGCTGGGTTAGCCCAGGTTCCATCCTGGTCAGGGCTGGGTTAGCCCAGGTTCCACCCTGGTCAGGGCTGGTTTACCCCAGGTTCCATCCTGGTCAGGGCTGGGTTACCCCAGGTTCCATCCTGGTCAGGGCTGGGTTACCCTAGGTTCCATCCTGGTCAGGGCTGGGTTAGCCCAGGTTCCATCCTGGTCAGGGCTGGGTTAGCCCAGGTTCCATCCTGGTCAGGGCTGGTTTACCCCAGGTTCCATCCTGGTCAGGGCTGGGTTGGGAGAGCCTGACTGAAGCAGGGGCACTGCAAGTTTTATTTTATTGCTTTATTTCTCTCATGGGACTTGGGTGCCACTGGCTGGACCAACATTTGTTGCCCATCCAAATTGCCCTTGAACGGAGTGGCCTGTGAGGCCATTGCATAGGACAGTTAAGAGTCAACCACATTGCTGTGGGACTGGAGTCACATGTAGGCCAGGCCAGGCCAGACCGGGTCAGGGTGTCATAGAATCATAGAATTTACAGTGCAGAGGAGGCCATTCAGCCCATCGCGTCTGCACCGGCCCTTGGAAAGAGTACCCCATTTAAGCCTAGACTTCCAATTTATCCCCGTAACCCAGTAACCCCACCTATCCTTTTTGGACACTAAGGGCATATTAGCGTGGCCAATCCACCTAACCTACACATCTTTGGGCACCCGGATGAAACCCACGCAGACACTGGGAGAACGTGCAGACTCCGCACAGACAGGGTCAACGTTACTGGGTCTAGCTTTATAGATAGAATCGCTACAGTGCTGAAGGAGGCCATTCAGCCCATCAGCCCACCTAGCCTGCACATCTTTGGACTGTGGGAGTGAAACCGGTGCACCCGGTGGAAACAGGGAGAGCGTGCAAACTCCATTCCACACAGACAATCACCCATGACCGGAATCCAACCCAGGTTCCTGACGCTGTGAGGCAGAGGTTCTAACCAATGTGCCATCCACTGTGCCTCCCAGATTTATTAGCTGACTGGAAATTCCACCAACCGTGTTGTATTGGAACCCATGTCCTTGGAGCACCAGCCTGCGCCTCTGGATTACTAGTCCAGTGACATTACTACTATGCTACCATCTCACGCAGAAAGTGTCTTCAGTGTTCTTGGGCTAGGAAGTAGGCAAGTGGCCCAGGTTTTGCTGCTGAATGCTACACAGTGACATTATTCTGCTTGATTGGTGTGGCCATCAGATGAGTATCTGGTACTCTCTGTGATTGAACAACCAGGTGGTACCTGTGCTCGCCTTTGGCAAGTTAGGCAAGATACTTGGAGGGCTGCTGAACTTCCCTCATCGCTGGCCCTCCTCCTTTTGAAGAAAACATTCCTCATTCACCTGAGGAAGGAGCAGTGCTCCGAAAGCTAGTGTTTGAAACAAACATGTTGGACTTTAACCTGGTGTTGTAAGACTTCTTACTCTGCTCACCCCAGTCCAACGCCGGCATCTCCACATTTTGAAGAAAAGGCATGAATATTTATTAAACCACAGCAAGAAGGGATCGATAAATGTCAGTTAGCGGACAACCACTTGGTGAACTGACATGATATTCCTTTGTCCCGTCTGGAAGGCTTTTAATCTGTTAGTTGCGACCGGGATGGGAACCTTGAGCCAACACAATGGACAAGGAAAGTCAAATGAACATGTAAATCTTCCAGCAATATTGGCAGGAAATTGAACCCACACTTTATTGTATCTGTTTAATTAAAAGGAGTGCTAACAACTGAAAAATAATTCCAGCAGCGAACCCGTTCCTTCCTTTAATGCCTGACTCAGGAAACTGTCATCGACGTGAAATGTGAGTGGTCCGTTGAGTTTTCCATCCTTTCCCGGAACGATTCCTGCAGGACGGGAAAATCCCGGCCATTATCCCCGTCTTTCCCTTTCCACGCAGATGTTGCTTGATCTGCTGGGTGTTTTCTGTTTTTTATTTCTCATTTTAAGGCTTCTGGCATTTTTTTAAAAGAAGTATTTGGGAGTGAATGGAGTGCGTGATGTTCATCAGAGTTAATGAGCACCGAGGTTGTGTAATCTAAATAGCCACTGTTCCGACGGGAAGGTTGAGAAGTATGCTGACCTTTACTGAGCACTTTAATTAGGTTAGCATTTGCGCTGATTAACAAGTTAATGGGAGGCTGTTGTCCCGATCGATGTGATGCACTGCATGCCTCGATGATTGAAACCAAAGAAAGAACCCAACAGCCGGGGTCATTCAGCAACTTTAAACTAACAAATCTGTCCAGTCAGCAGTAGTAAAACTCTCCTGAGCTGTCAGAATCTAAACAGAAAGGGGAAAACTTTAGACACTACCTATCAGCATCTGAAAGAGAATAGGAAGCTTACCGTCTCAGGACCTGATGAAGTGTCTTGTTCAAAAACCTGACGACATCAACACCGTTGATGTCGGAGTTCAGAAAAATGAAAGGTGATCTGATTGAAATGTGTCAAACCCCTGGAGGGTTTGACCGGGTTGATGCTGAATGTTTGTTCCCTCTGGTTGAAGAGTCAAGAACTAGGGGTCATAGTAACGGAATAACTGGAGGTCATAGAACTAGGGGTAATGTGTATGTTTGTCTAAGGGGTCTAGCCAATTAGAACTGAAACCAGGAGAAATTTCTCGGAAGGTGGTGAATCTTCCGAATTTTCTAACCCAGGGGGCCGCGGATGCTCAGCTGTTGAGTATACTCCAGGTAGAGGTTGATAGATTTTTGCACAGTAAAGGAATCAAAGGATTTGGGGATAAAGCGGAATTGATCATAAGAACATAAGAACTAGGAGCAGGAGTAGGCCATCTGGCCCCTCGAGCCTGCTCCACCATTCAATGAGATCGTGGCTGATCTTTCGTGAACTCAGCTCCACTTTCCGGCCCGAACACCATAACCCTTAATCCCTTTATTCTTCAAAAAACTATCCATCTTTATCTTAAAAACATTTAATGAAGGAGCCTCAACTGCTTCACTAGGCAAGGAATTCCATAGATTCACAACCCTTTGGGTGAAGAAGTTCCTCCTAAACTCAGTCTTAAATCTAATTGAGGAAGGAAAGAGCGACCATAATCTTATTCAATGTCAGAGTAACCTCGAAGGGCAGTTTGTCCTACTCCTGTTCCCACGTCTTAGAATCTTATTAATCTGGTTTCCCGTTTAGGGGGTGACTAACCTGCACCGATATTCAAAGCACTTTGTGTTTTTATTGTGACATTCAATCAAAATTGAGAAAAAATGGTGGAGCAGAGTATCAGCAGGGAAGCTGTTAATCCAAGACATTTTGGGGCGGCATGGTGGCACAATGGTTAGCACTGCTGCCTCACAGCTCCAGGGTCCCAGGTTCGATTCTCGGCTAGGGTCACTGTCTGTGCGGAGTCTGCACGATCTCCCTGTGTCTGCATGAGTTTCCTCCGGGTGCTCCGGTTTCCTCCCACAGTCCAAAGAGGTGGATTGGCCACGATCAATTGCCCCTTAGTGTCCAAAAGGTTAGGTCGGGTTACTGGGTTACAGGGATAGGGTGGAGGCATCGGCTTGAGTAGGGCGCTGTTTCCAAGGGCCAGTGCAGGCTCGATGGGCCGAATTGCCTCCTGCGCTGTAAACTCTGTTGACCGTTGCCTATGCGCAGTTTTGCCTATTCCACTACTTTCGTCGACATGGTTTTTTCTCACGACTGGTACGACTAAAGTGATGCGCCTGTCAAGTAATTACATGTGAAGTGAGGGGTGCATGTTGATTATGCACAACATTAACCATGAGAGCCGCGCACTCCCTCTGCGCCCAATCAAAACATGAATATTCCTTTTGTTTTTACCTATTAAAGAAGAACGAAGAACAATACAGCACAGGAACAGGCCCTTCGGCCCTCCAAGCCTGTGCAGGTCATGGTACCAACCTTGGCCAAAACCCTCAGCACATCCTTGTGTCAGGTCCCTCTATACCCTATCCATGTATTTGTCAAGATGCCTTTTGAACGCCGTTAATGTATCTGCTTCCACAGCCTCCCCTGGCAACGCGTTCCAGGCACTCACCACCCTCTGTGTAAAAAAACCTGCCTCACTCATCTCCTCTAAACTTTGCCCCAAGGACCTTAAATCTATGCCACCTGGTGACTGACCCATCCACCCTTGGAAAGAGTGCCTGCCCATCCACTCTATCCATGCCCCTCATAATCTTGTAGACCTCTATCAGGTCACCCCTCAATCTCCGCCTTTCTAATGAAAACAGTCCGAATCTATTCAGCCTTTCCGCATAGCTAACACCCTCCAGACCAGGCAACATCCTGGTAAACCTCCTCTGCACCCTCTCCAAAGCCTCCACATCCTTCTGGTAATGTGGTGACCATAATTGTTATTGGAAGTTAATAATTCTATTGACATATGAATGTTTAAGCAAATGTTTAGGCATTTTCCATAATTCATTATGAAATGTTCAGCGTGTATCAAATATATTCGATCTTATTCACGGGGTCATGGTCAGCGAAGAAGCCTGATTTCAACCTTGCGACCCACTGAAATGACGGAGCCAGCCTAAGTTGCCCATCACTGATCTAGGGGTTCACGTCAGCAGGCGAGAGCATTTTAAATAGTGCCTGGGGGACACTATTTAACAGGAAGCATCACACTTTGAAACTGGTCCATTTTAAGAGTGGAGGAATGTGCTCTGAGAAAGGTGCCTGGGGGCTACGCTTTTAACAGGGGATGGGATTGCGTGTTTAAAGGGCGTGCAGAGTACATTTTAATGAGAACATGCTGCTTGTCAGGCCAGTAAACAGAAAACATCAGGAAGGCAAAGTTGGTTAAATTTCTGAACAAACATCCGGATCTTCACCCTCAGAAGTAACATCTTCCACTTGCAAAAGTGCAGCAGTTGATTGTCTATCTCCACAGGCGACGTGCTGCTGTCGTACATTCAGTTAATTGTCTGGAGATTTCTAAGCCAGGGGCAAAGCCATTATGATGGTTGCATGGCAACTGCGTTGCTATACGCACCGCAGGTTGCCCCCCCCCCAACCCCCCCACCCAGTGCACAAACTTTTTCAATGGGGGAAAAACCCCCTTAAGAATTTTTGCGTTGTTCTTAAAGGATGCAGAAGTCTATTGCTTGTTTATTAATGCAAATCGTCCAACCCACTCTTTAATAGAAACAGATTTTTAAAAATATTTTCATTCAGATTTTAACATTTACAACACACAACATTACAAAGTAAACCAACCTCCCCACCTTGCTCCCTCCCCTACCCCCTAGCAGTCGACAGTAACCAGCTCCTTGAAATGTAATATAAACAAACCTCATCTCTTATGGAACCCCTCACTCGTCTTCCCCCCTCCCCCCCACCTTTAGAGCAAATCTCACATTTTCCAAGTGCAAGAACTCCATTAGATCCCAGTGCATCCCACCGGCCTGAACCAGAAATTTGGCACGGCAGGGCGGGGAAACCAGTCCCACCTCTTTGACCAAGTGTTTGTTCATGTGTCTGAAGTATCTCCTGAAGTGGCTCAGTGTCATACTTGGTTTTATTAGGCTCCTGTGAAGCACCTTGGGACATTTTATAATGTTTAATCAATTTATCGAGTTCTTTGAAGAAATCTCATGTGCTGTGAGTAAAGGGGAACTGGTAGATGCACTGTATTTAGATTTCCAGAAGTCATTTGATAAGGTGCCACATCAAGGGTTACTGAGGAAAATAAAAGCTCATGGTATAGGGGGTGACATAGTGACATTGATTGAAATTGGTTAGCTTACAGGAGACAGAGCACGCATAAATGGATCTATTTCTGGTGGGCAGGATATGCCGAGTAATGTGAGACAAGAATCAGTGCTGGGGCCTCAAAATTTTACATTGTTTTATAAATGTGCAGGTTAGGTGGATTGGCCATGATAAATTGCCCTTAGTGTCCAAAATTGTCCTTAGTATTGGATGGGGTTACTGGGTTATGGGGATAGGGTGGAGGTGTTGACCTTGGGTAGGGTGCTCTTTCTAAGAGCCGGTGCAGACTCGATGGGCCGAATGGCCTCCTTCTGCACTGTAAATTCTATGAAATAAAAATTCTATGAAGAAGAAAAAAGAAACCCAAAATGATGGGCAGCACGGTAGCATGGTGGTTAGCATAAATGCTTCACAGCTCCAGGGTCCCAGGTTCGATTCCCGGCTGGGTCACTGTCTGTGCGGAGTCTGCACGTCCTCCCCGTGTGTGCGTGGGTTTCCTCCGGGTGCTCCGGTTTCCTCCCACAGTCCAAAGATGTGCGGCTTAGGTGGATTGGCTATGCTAAATTGCCCGTAGTGTCCTAAAAAAAGTAAGGTTAAGGGGGGGGGGGGGTTGTTGGGTTGCGGGTATAGGGTGGATACGTGGGTTTGAGTAGGGTGATCATTGCTCGGCACAACATCGAGGGCCGAAGGGCCTGTTCTGTGCTGTACTGTTCTATGTTCTATGTTCTATGTGCAGGGTAGGTGGATTGGCCACGCTAAATTGACCCTTTAATTGAAAAAAAATAATTGGGTATTCTAAAATTAAAAAAGAATATTCTCTAAATGGTGAGAGATTGCAGAGCGCTTGAGATGCAGTGGGATCTGGGTGTCCGAGTGCATGAATCACAAAAGGTTAGTTTACAGGTCCAGCAATAATTAGGAAAGCTAATGGAATGTTATCATTTATTGTGTGGGGAGTTGCTTCCAAAAGTAGAGAGGTTATGCTTCAGTTGTACAGGGCATTGTTGAGGCCAGATCTGGAGTACTGTGTACAATTAGGGCTCTGACTTGTACGCTCACATTGGTAAACCACTGCATTGCTGTATCTGAGTGATTCACACCTTCAGCCAGAAAACAGATTAAACGAAAAGCTTCATTTGTTTCTCATGTTTTTAATATTAAATGTTGGGAATGTATGTAGAATTCTTTGTCAAACATCTTCTTCTGCTCCTATTTTGATCCACACTTAAGGATTTAACATGTTTTGATCTTTTCCAGGTGTTGTAATAGGTTCCCTGTCCCGGCTTTGTTCCACAGTGATTGATCCCTTGGACACTAATGTTCGTGCTGTTCTTATCCATCAGAGATATGTTGGCAACTCCATTGAGCAGTTTACCATCTACTTTATCAACATGGTTGTAATGGCAACCTACCTTCACCAGGAACACCTGAAGATCATTCCCATCTTAGCAGGACTCTTTGCAGTGGCAAGGTGAAAAATAATATGCAATAGACAGTGCTGGAATTACTAACAATTCTCTCGAGCTAAAGGCGCCAGGGTTCTCCCAGTGCCCTGGTCAGTGTGATACTGAACACGTGGTCCCAAAGTTTATCCTTGTTTTGGGATGAGTCCATTCATTGTCGATGGGGTAGAGACAGAGCCTCTAGTAGCCCTGGGAGTAAAATCAGCCACTCTTCCACTCCTGATCGCCATCCCAAATGGAAGGCCGTGTGGGTGAGGAGGGCTCCACTCTGATGCCTTCTACAGTCAAACCAAAATGACAAACCTCACCCATGCCCAACACACGAAAAATGACCGCTTCCCAATTTTTTATTTTTTTTTGCAATGATGAATACATCTTAAGAACCAGGAGCAGGGGGAGCAATTCAGCCCCTCGAGCCCACTCCGCTATTCAATACCATCATGGCTGATCTCATCTCGGCCTCAACTCCACTTTCCTGCCCGTTCTCCATAACCCTGCGACCCATTACCAATTTTTAAAATCTGTCAATCTCCTCACCTTTAATCAAAGTCCCGGCATCCACTGCACTCTGGGGTAGTGAATTTCACTGATTCTTGACCTTTTGAGAGATGAGTTCTCCTCATCTCTCATCATCCAGGGTAGCATGCTAGCATAGTGGTTAGCACAATTGCTTTACAGCTCCAGGGTCCCAGGTTCGATTCCGGCTTGGGTCACTGTCTGTGCGGAGTCTGCACGTTCTCCCCGTGTGTGCGTGGGTTTCCTCCGGGTGCTCCGGTTTCCTCCCACAGTCCAAAGATGTGCAGGTTAGGTGGATTGGCCGTGCTAAATTGCCCTTAGTGTCCAAAATTGCCCTTAGTGTTGGGTGGGGTTACTGGGTTATGGGGTGGGGGGTAGGCTTGGGTGGGGCGCTCTTTCCAAGAGCCGGTGCAGACTCAATGGGCCGAATGGCCTCCATTTGCACTGTAAATTCCATGATTCTATCTCTGTTTTAAATCGCTACCCCTTATCCTAAAACGATGACCTCTCGTTCTTGATTGTCCCACGAGGGGAAGCAGCAGCTCCACACCTACTTTGTCAATACATATACGCATCTTGTACTCCTCAATGAAATCTCCTCTCGTTCTTCTAAATGCGAGACGCATACGCCTAAACTGCTCAATTTCTCTTCATAAGACAAAGCCATCATCTCTGGTGAACCTCCTCTGAACTGCCTCTACTGCAACTTACATCCCCCCTCAAATAAGGGGACGAAAACTATACACAGTATCCCAGGTGCGGTCTCACCAATCTGTTGCACGTTTGCAGCAACATTTTACATTATACTCTTTCCCTTTAGCTATAAAGGCCAAAATTCCATTTGCCTTCCATATTACCTGCTGTATCTGAATGCTAGCTTTCTGAGATTCATGCACGAGAACACCCAGATCCCTCTGCACCAAAGTACTCTGAAGTTCCTTTCCATTTTGATGATGTTATCTTTCCAGTTTTCCGACCAAAATGGATAACCCCACTCTTATACATGTTAAACTCCATCTGCCAAAACTTGGCCCACTCACCTAACCTAACTACATCCATTTGTAAATTTCTTATTTCCACGTCATCTGCAATTTTGACTATAGTACCTTCTATCCCTACATCCAAGTCATTAATATATACTGTAACCGTTCCTGCATTTTTGGAATAGTATAACCAATGGGTCCACTACCTCCACTGCAACTTTCTTTAAGACCCTAGGATGTGGGTCATCAGGCCCTGGGAACTGGTCTGCCTTCAATTCCAACAGTTTGTTTAGTACTTTTTCCCTATCGATGTACGCTGAACTAGATGGTCTGTTTGGAGATGAAACATTAGAAACAGTAACAGTCCAAAGAAGTCCAGACATAAATTGTTCAAATGTCATGTTCAGTGATAGGAAATAATCAAAAGTGACACTGATCTTTATAGGGCGGCACGGTAGCACAGTAGTTAGCACTGTTGCTTCACAGCGCCAGGGACCCAGGTTTGATTCCCGACTTGGGTCACTGTCTATGTGTAGTCCCCACCTTCTCCCCGTATCTGTGGGTTTTCTCCGGGTGCTCCGGTTTCCTCCCACAGTGTGAATTGGACATTCTGAATTTGCCCTCTGTGTACCCGTACAGGCACCCTAGTGTGGCAACAAGGGGATATTCATTGAATGGTAGAACAAGGTCGAGGGACTAAATGGTCTATTCTTGTTCTGGTGTGTTGGGGCCTCTTTATACAAATTTTGCCTGCCTTTCAACAAAGCAGTGTAGGGACAGAATTACTGTAACTACATCGTGACTTCAGAAATGTTTCACTATGGGCTGGATTCTCCGCCCCGCCGCATTTCTGCCCCGACCCGCTGGTGGGATTCTCCGTTACGCCGCCCAGTCAATGGGGTTTCCCATTGTGGGGCAGCCCCACGCCGTCGGGAAACCCCCCCCCCCCCGGGCGCCGGCAAAACGGAGAATCCTGTTGGCAGAGAATCCCACCCAATATGTCTGCCTTGACCATCTCATGCAATTTGTAAAGCCAAGACGTACACGTTATGCTGTTAATAGCAGTGTACATCTACCCAGTTAACGAGATCCTGAAGGATACCAGGACAAATTTACAACACGCTCACTGAGTGCTGAGCTTGTGGCATTTGAGTGCTACAGTGAGAGTTTGGTGACTGAGGGAGTATAAGGGTTATTTAAAGTCTAGTATTTCTTTTATTTAGTTAATTAACTTAAAAGTTGCTGTTTGGTCTATAAGAAGGTGAATTTTGAATCAGCTTTAAACAAGGTTCTACTTGGACTTACTTGCAGCTGGAGCTTGTTAATTAGTTAATTGCATTAGGCCAGTTTTTTAGAAGCTAGAGTCACAGTATAAATAGGGGCTAGATACAGTGCAGACTTTGTTTGCACTGAGTGCTGAGCTTGTGGCATTTGAGCGCTACAGTGAGAGTTTGGTGACTGAGGGAGTTAGGTGAGGAGGGAGTAAGGTGCTCCTTACATTTCATTTCCTACATTTCCTCAAAGAGTGTGAAGGGAGCCAGGAGTTTACAGAGAGTACAGCTGACTGGAAGCAGAGTCGGAGGGCGGAGGTCCAGTTGGTCTACGGGGCAGCTAATTCTGTAAAGTAAGAGGGGATGGAGGCTAGGGCAGTTGCATGCTCCTCCTGTAGGATGTGGGTGGTGAGGGATACCACTGGTGTCCCCGCTGACTATACCTGCGGGAAGTGCACCCAACTCCAGCTCCTCAGAGACCGTGTTAAGGTACTGGAGCTGGAGCTGGATGAACTTCGGATCATCCGGGAGGCAGAGGGGGTCATAGAGAAGAGTTACAGGGAGGTAGCCACACCAAAGGTACTGGACAAGAGTAGCTGGGTTACAGTCAGGGGAAAGAAAACTAACAGGCAGACAGTGCAGGGATCCCTCGTGGCCATTCCCCTTCAAAACAAGTATACCATTTTGGATGCTGTTGGGGGGGATGACCTACCGGGGGAAGGCCCCAGCGGCCAGGTCTCTGGCACTGAGTCTGGCTCTGGGGCTCAGAAGGGAAGGGGGGAGCATAGAAAAGCAATAGTAATAGGAGATTCAATGGTTAGGGGAATAGATAGGAGATTCTGTGGTCGCAAGCGAGACTCCCGAAAGGTATGTTGCCTCCCGGGTGCCAGGGCCAGGGATGTCTCTGATCGTGTCTTCAGGATCCTGAAGGGGGAGGGTGAGCAGCCAGAAGTCGTGGTGCACATTGGTACCAACGATGTAGGTAGGAAAAAGGGTGTGGAGGTAATAAACAAGTTTAGGGAGTTAGGCTGGAAGTTAAGGGCCAGGACAGACAGAGTTGTCATCTCTGGTTTGTTGCCGGTGCCACGTGATAGCGAGGCTAGGAATAGGGAGAGAGTGCAGTTGAACACGTGGCTGCAGGAATGGTGTAGGAGGGAGGGCTTCAGGTATTTGGATAATTGGAGCGCATTCTGGGGAAGGTGGGACCTGTACAAGCAGGACGGGTTGCATCTGAACCAGAGGGGCACCAATATCCTGGGGGGGAGGTTTTCTAGTACTCTTCGGGAGGGTTTAAACTAATTTGGCAGGGGAATGGGAACCGGATCTGTAGTCCAGCAACTAAGGTAGATGATAGTCAGGACGCCAAAGCACGTAGTGATGCAGTGGGGAAGGTAACAATGACAAAGGAGAGTACTTGCAGGCAAGGAGATGGGTTGAAGTGTGTATACTTTAATGCAAGAAGCATCAGGAATAAGGTGGGTGAACTTAATGCATGGATCGGTACTTGGGACTACGATGTGGTGGCCATCACGGAAACTTGGATAGAAGAGGGGCAGAAATGGTTGTTGGAGGTCCCTGGTTATAGATGTTTCAACAAGATTAGGGAGGATGGTAAAAGAGGTGGGGGGGTGGCATTGTTAATTAGAGATAGTATAACAGCTGCAGAAAGGCAGTTCGAGGGGGATCTGCCTACTGAGGTAATATGGGTTGAAGTTAGAAATAGGAAAGGAGCAGTCACCTTGTTGGGAGTGTTCTATAGGCCCCCCAATAGCAGCAGAGATGTGGAGGAACAGATTGGGAAACAGATTCTGGAAAGGTGCAGAAGTCACAGGGTAGTAGTCATGGGCGACTTCAACTTCCCAAACATTGAGTGGAAACTCTTTAGATCAAATAGTTTGGATGGGGTAGTGTTTGTGCAGTGTGTCCAGGAAGCTTTTCTAACACAGTATGTAGATTGTCCGACCAGAGGGGAGGCCATATTGGATTTAGTACCTGGTAATGAACCAGGGCAGGTGATAGATTTGTTAGTGGGGGAGCATTTTGGAGGTAGTGACCACAATTCTGTGACTTTCACTTTAGTAATGGAGAGGGATAGGTACGAGCAACAGGGCAAGGTTTATAATTGGGGGAAGGGTAAATACAATGCTGTCAGACAAGAATTGAAGTGCAGAAGTTGGGAACATAGGCTGTCAGGGAAGGACACAAGTGAAATGTGGAACTTGTTCAAGGATCAGGTACTGCGTGTCTTTGATATGTATGTCCCTGTCAGGCAGGGAAGAGATGGTCGAGTGAGGGAACCATGGTTGACAAGAGAGGTTGAATGTCTTGTTAAGAGGAAGAAGGAGACTTATGTAAGGCTGAAGAAACAAGGTTCAGACAGTGCGCTGGAGGGATACAAGATAGCCAGGAGGGAACTGAAGAAAGGGATTAGGAGAGCTAAGAGAGGGCATGAAAAATCTTTGGCGGGTAGGATCAAGGAAAACCCCAAGGCCTTTTACACATACGTGAGAAATATGAGAATGACTAGAGTGAGAGTAGGTCCGATTAAGGACAGTAGCGGGAGATTGTGTATTGAGTCTGAAGAGATAGGAGAGGTCTTGAACAAGTATTTTTCTTCAGTATTTACAAATGAGAGGGGCCATATTGTTGGAGAGGACAGCGTGAAGCAGACTGATAAGCTTGAGGAGATACTTGTCAGGAAGGAAGATGTGTTGCGCGTTTTGAAAAACTTGAGGATAGACAAGTCCCCCGGGCCTGACGGGATATATCCAAGGATTCTATGGGAAGCAAGAAATGAAATTGCAGAGCCGTTGGCAATGATCTTTTCGTCCTCGCTGTCAACAGGGGTGGTACCAGAGGATTGGAGAGTGGCGAATGTCGTGCCCCTGTTCAAAAAAGGGAATAGGGATAACCCTGGGAATTACAGGCCAGTTAGTCTTACTTCGGTGGTAGGCAAAGTAATGGAAAGGGTACTGAGGGATAGGATTTCTGAGCATCTGGAAAGGCATTGCTTGATTAGGGATAGTCAGCACGGATTTGTGAGGGGTAGGTCTTGCCTTACAAGTCTTATTGAATTCTTTGAAGAGGTGACCAAGCATGTGGATGAAGGTAAAGCAGTGGATGTAGTGTACATGGATTTTAGTAAGGCATTTGATAAGGTTCCCCATGGTAGGCTTATGCAGAAAGTAAGGAGGCATGGGATAGTGGGAAATTTGGCCAGTTGGATAACAAACTGGCTAACCGATAGAAGACAGAGAGTTGTGGTGGATGGCAAATATTCAGCCTGGAGCCCAGTTATCAGTGGCGTACCGCAGGGATCAGTTCTGGGTCCTCTGCTGTTTGTGATTTTCATTAACGACTTGGATGAGGGAGTTGAAGGGTGGGTCAGTAAATTTGCAGATGATACGAAGATTGGTGGAGTTGTGGATAGTGAGGAGGGCTGTTGTCGGCTTCAAAGAGACATAGATAGAATGCAGAGCTGGGCTGAGAAGTGGCAGATGGAGTTTAACCCTGACAAGTGTGAGGTTGTCCATTTTGGAAGGACAAATCTGAATGCGGAATACAGGGTTAATGGTAGGGTTCTTGGCAATGTGGAGGAGCAGAGAGATCTTGGGGTCTATGTTCATTGTTCTTTGAAAGTTGCCACTCAAGTGGATAGAGCTGTGAAGAAGGCCTATGGTGTGCTAGCGTTCATTAGCAGAGGGATTGAATTTAAGAGCCGTGAGGTGATGATGCAGCTGTACAAAACCTTGGTCAGGCCACATTTGGAGTACTGTGTGCAGTTCTGGTCACCTCATTTTAGGAAGGATGTGGAAGCTTTGGAAAAGGTGCAAAGGAGATTTACCAGGATGTTGCCTGGAATGGAGAGTAGGTCATACGAGGAAAGATTGAGGGTGCTGGGCCTTTTCTCATTGGAACGGAGAAGGATGAGGGGCGACTTGATAGAGGTTTATAAGATGATCAGGGGAATAGATAGAGTAGATAGTCAGAGACTTTTTCCCCGGGTGGAACACACCATTACAAGGGGACATAAATTTAAGATAAATGGTGGAAGATATAGAGGGGATGTCAGAGGTAGGTTCTTTACCCAGAGAGTAGTGGGGGCATGGAATGCACTGCCTGTGGTAGTAGTTGAGTCGGAAAATTTATGGACCTTCAAACGGCTATTGGATAGGTACTTGGATTAGGGTAGAATAAGGGAGTGTAGGTTAACGTCTTAAGGGCAGCACGGTAGCATTGTGGATAGCACAATTGCTTCACAGCTCCAGGGTCCCAAGTTCGATTTCGACATGGGTCACTGTCTGTGTGGAGTCTACACATCCTCCCCGTGACTGCGTGGGTTTCCTCCGGGTACTCCGGTTTCCTCCCACAGTCCAAAGATGTGCAGGTTGGGTGGATTGGCCATGACAAATTGTCCAAAATTCTATGATTAACCTAGGACAAAAGTTCGGCGCAACATCGTGGGCCGAAGGGCCTGTTCTGTGCTGTATTTCTCTATCTATCTCTATCTAAGTTACTTAACACTCAAAAGAAGCAGGTAAGGAAACATGGAGGAATTATTTATGGCCGCTCATTCTCGCTTAAATAATCACAGAAATCCAACCACAAAGATATCAGTTGGCCCATTGGCTAGTTAGTCACGCTGGAGATAATCACTCCAATTTCATCTCCCCTGTAACTTTTAATATTTTTCTTCAAGTGTAGATTTGATTGCCTCTGCTGCCAAGTGATTAGGATTTAATAAGCATGTGGTAATGTATTTTATATTCCAATCACCCTTTGTTTGAAAAGATCTTCTAAAACTCCATTTATGCTTCTAGTTTATTCTTAATTTTATACCCCATTATTACCATTTTGCACAGCAGTGGAAATAATTCATCATTAAACCCTCAATTTTGACCGTCTTGTGTTCCAGCCATGCATTTGTGTAGTTTTTCTTCAAACCATATTGAGTAATTTTAAAGAGAAGAACAGATTCCAAAACGTTCTTAAGTGTTCTCTATTAAACACGGCGCGTGTCCATTTTCATGCACACAGATGCATGTGTGCACACAGGCAACACAAAACATCTGCTGGAACTTTGAAATAAAAGCAGAAAATGCTGGCAACATCTGCCGAGGGAACCACAGACGCTGCTACAAAAATGCATACACACCCCGGTCAAAAGGATCACAGAAACGTTATGGCGTAGAACAGGGGTGGGCAAACTACGGCCCGCAGGCCGCATGCGGCTCGCCAAAGGTCTTTATGCGGCCCACCAAGTCATTAAAACTTTTTTTTTTAAGGTTAATGGGGGGGCTGTTGGGTTACTTACTGGTATAGGGTGGATACGTTGACTTGAGTAGGGTGATCATTGCTCGGCACAACATCGAGGGCCGAAGGGCCTGTTCTGTGCTGTACTGTTCTATGTTCTATATGAGGCTCCCAGAATCATAACCGGGTGAAGTAATTATTTTACTTAATATACTATGCAGCCCTTTAAAATTGTGAATTTCTGAATCTGGCCCTTGCACGGAAAAGTTTGCCCACCCCTGGCGTAGAAGGAGACAATTAGACCATGAGACATAGGAGCAGAATTAGGCCATTCAGCCCATTGAGTCCGCTTTGATTCTCCAGATGCCCATTATGATTAATGCAATTCTCCTGCCTTTTCCCTGTACCCCTGCGCATTGTTTCAGTTCAAATAATGAAAAAACCTCGCTCATCGTTAACACTTACAAAATTTATTGCCCCTTTCTTGCAGGCTGATATATTGGATTACAGCTGGACTGAGCAGCGCCTATCGTGGATTTGGATTCGGGCTCTCGTTTTTCCCAACCTTGGCGATGGTGGCCTATAATTTCTATTGCATGTATGAACTAGGACTGGATCACGACTTTGTCCCAGCTGAGAGTGGGGGGCCCACCCGTCCTCCGGCACCAAGACTGAGGTGGTGGGGTCTGGGGGGTTGAACTGTATTGGGGCAGAGAAATCGCACTGCATCGCGGAAGACTAGACTAGTGTACTGTGTGATAGTGCAAGGAGAATAATGGGCAAGGGTCAAACTTGTTAGTTTTTTGTGGTTGGCTTATTGCAGTTTAAATTAAAAGCTACAAATATCAGACAGGATGCAGTCTTGTGACTGTTTTAACAAGCATTCAACTTTTCTGGAGTTGAGACTAACTAAAACTAGGAGATGATTGATGTCTGAACAACAGCACTCATTTAATGTCACCCAGGCACAGCGTTACTGTCTTATATATTTCCTTAAAGTTTGTACAATTATCTTATGCAATCGCATCTCAAATCATAGCATTAGAGCCAATTAAGGGACACTTGAGGCCGTTTATGACCAGCCAATATGGGTACGATTATATTCAATTTTACTGTCAAATTGAAATAGCTTCTCCTACAAAGCTGACCACACAATTTCCTTTTATCAATCCAGTAGCATCACATGGTTCTCTGCTCCTCAAAATTGTGAACTCGTTCTTAAAGAAAGTCTCCACTCTGAATTACCGCCACGTACCAGATACTTTCGAAGAGGGACCCAAAACAAGACTACTGTTTGTGTAATTGCCAGTGCTAAACCACAATGACTTAATTCTTAAGATCTCCTATAGTTATTGTTAATCTGTTTCACCGACTGACTCCACCAAGCTTAAAGATTTTCTGGTGTAGGGGCCTTTCAATTTAGCCATATGACTGAACACAGAAGCTGGGGATTTCCAGCATTTAGTCACAAATTAATAGGTGAGAAGCACACTATTATACTCAGGAAGCAACCTCATTATTTAACTGGACTAGGAAGTCTCGGGGCTCTGATCATGGTGAAATCTAGTGTATCAGGCTTACCAGCATAAAAGTTCCGCTTGCAACGTTACTCTGGCTGGTGGAAACACAGCGGTGTGAGTCATCACCAGACTTGCACGCTGTAAAAACCTACATCACCTGCGACCGATGGGAGATCTAATGGTAACAAGAACACTTCTAACGAAGGACAAGATGACCCAGTGTTAATATTTCCTGGCTGCAATAAACAATATGCATAGCACATAGATTGCTCATGGCAAACTTTTAAATTCTGACTAATAATGGACCCTTTCATATAGACTAGCACTCAGGATTTTCTGAACTTTAACGCATTCCCTTTCTCATTGAACGGATGGTGTCACAGGTTGATTGAAAGCCATGTTACATGTCTATCTTGCAGCGTTGCTCTGTGCAAGAGCTCGGAACCATTTCCCTTCAGTAACACTGAGCACACAAATTCACAATGGAAGATTTGTGACGCATATTTGCAGGTGTATCAATTCTGAATTTCCGACATTACAGTTTAACAAAGGGCCCATTGACCTTGGGTATTTTAAAAGTGTGCTATTATTGTTTGAGGTCTCTGTGCTGATGAATACACAAATATAATATAAAACAAGACACATAACACGCCAGAACACTATTAAGCACTCTTACTGATTCCCGTGAAGGACGTTTTTCACATTAGAATTCACCAAGAAAGGGCAGCACGATGGCCTAGTGGTTAGCACAGCTGCATCACGGCGCTGAGGTCCCAGGTTCGATCCCGGCTCTGGGTCACTGTCCGTGTGGAGTTTGCACATTCTCCCCGTGTCTGCGTGGGTTTCGCCCCCACAACCCAAAAATGTGCAGAGTAGGTGGATTGGCCACACTAAAATGCCCCTTAATTGGAAAAAATAATTGGTAATCTAAATTTATTTTTAAAAAAAGAATTCACCGAGAAAGCCAACTCATCGCCCAAGTCTGTAGACCATGGCTGGATTTTGCAGACTCCTTGTGGTCTGTAACCTTCAACACACACAAAGTAGTATTTTCACTGAGAGCACGGATGACTCGAGACAAAGACCAATAAATCCAGTCCTCGCGGGATTTAACCACCGTTACCGATTCAATCCCAATCTGGTCTATATTTACCTTGGAAATATAGGTATACGGCTAAGAAACCTAGCGTAGGGAGGTGCCAAATCTGCAAAAGGAAATGAAAAAACATTCCGTGGTGATTGTTGCTCCAAATCTGAGTTTACAAATGTTAAGATTAGAGAAGATAGACTGGGGATGCCTTAGGAGTTGCCAATGTTGAAGTCCTGGGAAACAATGGGTTAGAGTAGGTGCCTGTGCAACGAGTCTCAGTTTGAACGCTGAGGAGGAAGGATATTTGCTAAAATCATTAATTTTTCATGAATATTGTGAATAATTTCACTTGAAGGCAGTAGCATAGTATATGCTGATCACCCCTTTCTCCTAAATGTGTATAATAGTGAATTGTTAAGTGTTTTATTTTATTACTGATCTTGTTGTAACTTAAAAGAGGTACATTCAAGTATTGAATATTAGTCATTTTTATATGAAGTGTTTCGATATGTTGATCTGCATAGGACTTTGATCCACCTATAAAATATGTTGGTGAGCTAGTTATGTACTTTATCTAATACATCTTAAGACTGTGTAAGTGTGTAATAAAGTTACCGCATTGTGACAATGCTTTACAGAGAAGTTTCTACGCTTAAGTCCCACGAAAAATTGTATCATGCATTTTATTTTCCGGTGTGAATTATACATAAAATCATAAAGAATAAAGGAGAAAGCAATTCGGCAAAATGACCCTTCTCCACCATTCAATACAATCCACCTTAAATCCAACTTTCTGCTCCTTAATTTCCTGAGTAGGCAAAAAACTATTAATCTCTATCTTGATTATGTACAGTGCAGTGTTTTTTTAAATCGGTGCGCTTATTATATATCTCAGGCGCCGTGGCCTTTCCCAGAACTGTTGTTCCACTATCTCTCTAAGCCCCTGTCATCCCTGGAAAGGTATAGAATCGCTACAGTGCAGAAGGAGGCCATTTGGCCCATTGAGTCTGCACTGACCCTCTGAAAAAACACCCTACCTAGGCCGACTACCCCACCCTATCCCCAAAACCCCACCTGGGGCAATTTAGCACGGCCAATCCACCTAACCTGCATATCTTTGGACCGTGGGAGGAAACCGGAGCAGCCGGATGAAACCCACGCAGACACAGGGAGAAAGTGCAAATTCCACGCAATCACCCGAGGCCGGAATCGATCCCGAGTCTCTGCCGCTGTGAGGCAGCGGTGAATGTTTCTGCAGCCCAGAGTTTGATGAGGTAATGCAGGAACGCATGAACACATGCAGCCTCTTGTGTTGGGAACAGCTAATGCAATGGGTTTACTCTCTTTTCACATCTGGTGCCAGGAACAAATCCAGCCCTGATAGATGAATGGAGGTTTGCTTTCACTACCACTTGAACTGCTTCTAGGTGGGATAAGGTCTGTTGTGTGGTTAGGATTAGGTAAATCCACAGCAACAAAAGAAACTGATCGCTAGTTAAGACACCTTAACAAACAATCAGATAAAACATAGTGGAAATGTCATTGGAAATGCAATAGAGAAGTGCTCTTTTGGGGTTGAGGCATAATATTTAGGAAAAATAAAACCTGCATCAACTGTGATTCATTTGGCGATGCTCCAGTTTCTGAGTCAAAATGTTACAAATTAAAGTTCCACTTGAAAGGCTTGGGCAAAAGGTTTTAGGTTGAAGTACGTTCTAAATGCACACAATAACTGGGAGCCATTTGCTCCCTCAGCAAGCCCTGCAAATTCTTGGTACACAACTGTACTTAGCATAGCGACCCTATCCCGGGAGACCGTCTTGGTCACAGCTCCGATGGATGTGGGAATTTGAGATTTCTAGTGTTATTTTTCTACTTTAAGAAAGGTAAGTGTAAATATTTCTTTTGATTTTACCATTTGAAGTTGATGTCAGTTCTATTAATAGATGAATGATTAAGCATTTTCTATAACTGGTCATGAAATCTTCAGCCTATATTAAATGTATTTAATCAATCTTGCTGCCCACGCATGTGGCCCACTGACTAGCTTAGGTTGCCCATCACTGAGAGCCTGGTGCAGTACAGAGTGAATGCCGCTCTGACAGACGTCCTGCCTTTCAGATGACATGTCAAACCATGAAGTCTGGCCTTCCAGGTAGATGTAAAAGATCCCATGACACAATTTCAAAGGATTATCTCTGGCGTACTGTCTGATATTTATTCCTCAACCAACACCACTAATACCAGATAAGGGCAGCACGGTAGCATGAGGGCAGCACGGTAGCATGGTAGGGCAGCACGGTAGCATGGTGGTTAGCATAAATGCTTCACAGCTCCAGGGTCCCAGGTTCGATTCCCGGCTTGGGTCACTGTCTGTGCGGAGTCTGCACGTCCTCCCCGTGTGTGCGTGGGTTTCCTCCGGGTGCTCCGGTTTCCTCCCACAGTCCAAAGATGTGCGGGTTAGGTGGATTGGCCATGCTAAATTGCCCGTAGTGTCCTAAAATGTAAGGTTAAGGGGGGGTTGTTGGGTTACGGGTATAGGGTGGATACGTGGGTTTGAGTAGGGTGATCATGGCTCGGCACAACATCGAGGGCCGAAGGGCCTGTTCTGTGCTGTACTGTTCTATGTTCTATGTTCTATTATCTGTCATTATCGCTATGTTTGAGAATTTACTGTGTGCTAATTGGCTACGGGCTTCCTAATGTACAACAGTGACAAACTCAAAGCTACTTCATTGATAATAATGCCTATAGGTTATCCGGAGGTCATGAAAGTGGGTCTTTTAATGCAAGTTCCTCTAACATGTATAGTATTTGACTACGTGATGCTACAATTGGTGTGCAAACAGAGTTGCATTCTGCTTGTCTCCCCACAGGTTAATTCACCAAAAGGACAATAAAAAAGGGCGAATGCAACACCACTGGAAGTGTGGCAAAAATACACTCAGTTCCATGAATTGCCCAGCCACATATATATTGTTTTGAAAAACAGCAGCCCTTCAAACAGAATTAAACGCGAAAACCATCTGGAATGCAAGTTGTTCAGATCTAAATAAAGGCTTCAGTTTAAGGAGAAGGCCAATCTATCAGACTCTGACAAACCCTTCCAATTGAATGAAAACAGAATCTGGTATCACACTCATGTGGGGGAGGGTGATTTCCAGGCCACGTCAGAGAGAACGGCGACGCTGGCTCAGAATGCAGCGACAATCACGTTTCCCAACTGTCTTCCATTACTGGTGATGTCACCAGGTTCACGTCCACAAAAGGCGAGAACCAGGGGCGGGATTCTCCCCTACCCGGCAGGGCGGGGGTTCCCGGAGGGATGGAGTGGCGTGAACCACTCCGGCGTCTGGCCGCCTCAAAGGTGCGGAGGATAGGGGCCAAGCCCTCACCTTTAGGGGCTGGGCCTGCGCCGGAGTGGTTGGCACGCCGCTGACCAGCGGGAAAGGCCTTTGGCGTCACGCCATCCGGGGCCGAAGGGACACCGCCGGCCGGCGCAAGCGCAGGGGGATCACCAACGCGTTGGCCATTGCGGCAGCTGGAACGGCCGACGCAGAAGGGAAAGAGTTCCCCCACGAAGCAGGCCCGCCCGCCGATCGGTGGGCCCCGATCACAGGCCAGGCCACCGTGGGGGCACCCCGCGGGGACAGATCGCTCCACGCCCCCCCCCCTCCCCCCCCCAGGACCCCGGAGCTGGCCCGCGCCGCCTGGTCCCGTCGGTAAGGGAGGTGGTTTAATTCATGCCAGTGGGATGGGCATTACAGCAGCGGGACTTCGGCCCATCGCGGGCTGGAGAATCGCCGGGGGGGGGAGGGATTCCGACAGGCGTGGCGCGATTCCCGCCCCCGCCAAATCTCCGGTGCCGGAGAATTCGGCGGCCGACGGGGGCTAAGGGTGGGCCCTCTCGGCAGCCCCTTGGGAGCTGTTCCCCTTGTGTGTTTGGGGCAGGCTGATGACTGTGAGGGGGGAGCGTGCCCCCGAGACTGCGGTATTGGGGGGGGGGGGTGCGCAGTCGCTCCTATCCCTGCAAGGGACGGGGGTCGTCCTGTCATGACCCCCTGGGCTATTGCGCAGTCAATTCCAGCCCCACGTGAGTCGCAACACAAGGTATTATTAAAAATATCCAAGGTCCTTGACTGAGCCCAATAACTATAGTCACCAGGTTTGTAACTTTAAAACACAAGTAACATTTTATTATGTACAGTACTATAATTAAACAGACATCGACTATCTCCAACCCTTTCCCAATCACCCCGCTTTTCCTAATTTGCCCCACGCTATATACACACTCCGACAAACGTCACAGACAGGAAAGGGTGGTGGAAAGAGAAACTCAATATTAATAAAAATAAAAGGATGAAGATCTTTGGTGCACTGGGGTGATTTTCAGTCAGTGTCTTTCTGAAGTTCGAAGTTAGCAGTCGCCGATTTCATCAGAGCTAAGGTCCAACTGCAAATAATCTTTTAATTGCCTAAAGAAGCAACTCTGTGCTGGAGACAGTGCGGCCCCAGGATTCCTTCAACTGGGGCTGGGGGTGGGGGTGGGGAGAGTGCTGCCCCCCATTTCCCAAACCGCAACATTCTGAAATGAAGCATGGACAGGGCCTGAAAGTAAGAAGCTGCTGCCAGATACATTTCACAAACACTTCAGTTGGTCACATTCCCATCTAACACTGTTCTTTCTTCCATCGGGGCTTTGTTCGTCTCTTCTGCGAGGACGTTTCAGTGCCTGCTGCCCTCTGGTTACCTCTTTCCCAAGGGACCATTCTTCGTGTGAGTGCCAGAGGGCAGGAAGGCATCACAAGCATGTTCGAATCCTGCCCTCAGCTCCCATTTTCAAACAGCAGCCCCCAGCTTGACAACACCACCATTGTGATCAAGTGTCGGTGAGGCTCCTTGGGAATTATGTTTTACAACTCAATTAACCCCTAACTCTCCAACCCATCACCAAGGCCAGTAATTGTATCTTTACATTAGTCATTATCAAATGAGTGCCTCAAAGCTGTACACACTTAACCTTAATTTATACAATTGACACAGTGATGAGTGAATAATCAGAGCTTGACAGAACCATCAATTGGCTAAAATTATTGACATGAGATCAGATTTATGGATTAGAAAACACATAATAGGGCACTCTCAAATTAATGGGTTGACAGCAATGATACTGGGGGCTGGGGGTGCTTAATACCAACAATCCCTTGAGAGGTTAGTGATGTCTGCAAATATGTTCTACCTCTTTAGGTTATAAATATTATCCTGGCTTTGCCTGCCTACACTGATGGAAGACCATTTTTAAACTGTTACTTTTAGTGTATTTTTACTGGCTTTCCTTGAAAAATAACAAGCTGAACTTCTATTCATCATGTGGTTGTTTGCTCTTGAACACACACACAGTCTGTGTGTAAATGTACTATCCTATTGTGATTGTAGTCATTTTTTTTGTCATAGAATTTACAGTGCAGAAGGAAGCCATTCGGCCCATCGAGTCTGCACCGGCTCTTGGAAAGAGCACCCGACCCAAGGTCAACACCTCCACCATTTGTGCTACTGGTACCCACGGGATGTCATTCAAATCCAGTGCATTGTAACTAACACTTCCAGGGACCTGCGGAAATATTTCTGCAGCGTATCTAAGATCCAAACTTTTCATTATCCAAATTTTTTTCATTAACTGATATTGCAGAGGATCATTGCAAATCTTTTTTTCAAGGACTTGCCGCAACCTATTAGAAAACGTCAGAGGAATGCTGGATGAAATCTCATGGCCCATTCCATTCCTCGTTACCGTGCGCATGGTAGCACTGTGGTTAGCACTGTTGCTTCGCAGCGCCAGGGTCCCAGGTTCAATTACCGACTTGGGTCACTGTCTGTGCAGAGTCTGCACGTTCTCCCCGTGTCTGCGTGGGTTTCCTCCGAGTGCTCCGGTTTCCTCCCACAAGTCCCAAAACACGTGCTTGTTAGGTGAATTGGACATTCTGAATGCTCCCTCCGTGTACCTGAACAACTGCCGGAATGTGGCGACTAGGGGCTTTTCACAGTAACTTCATTGCAGTGTTAATGTAAGCCTACTTGTGACAATAAAGATTATTATTAGTTATAAGCTGTTCCACCACATACCAATGTGTATCTTTAATACCAATATCCAACTATAACTTTCCTACAGTCCAATTAATAGCTCAGTTAAAAGTGCTTTGGTGCACTTAAAGCAGGGTGAGTGAAGAGTACTTGGGACCCCAACCTCTTCTATCGACTAAGGTTCTGATGAAAGTTCATTGATCTGAAAGGTTGGGGGGAATTTTAACTCACCTAAAACCCATTAATTTGCACGGAGTTAAAATCAGGCCTGTAGCTTTACCCTCCACAATTGCTGCCAGACTTGCTGACTATTTTCAGCTTCTCTACATTGATTTAAGATTTTGCTCTTGTATAACTTAAGATGTCCACTTTTTTGCTCAGCTGATGGATTGATGGCAGTAAGCAAAGGTCTATGTGTAAAATATACATGAATGTAGTAAATGATGGAGATAGTCATACGTGCAGGCATGTACATGATTCTTTACAACTCCAAACAGCGCTCTTTTAATGATCAGAAGTACTGTGTGTGTGTGTGTGTGGTCACCTCAAAATTGATGGTCCAATTCAAACACAAATGAGCAGACCACCTCCTATTACTCCACGTGTCTGACCTTGGTGCCCACCAGATTAAGGTGTGCATATGTCAGCCAAGGGAGAGAAGTTAATCTTACTTTTCTAAAAGAATGATTAATGTTTGGAGTAGCTCTCGAGAAGTAACTGCTCAAGATTAAAGTCATTCCCAAAAGTTATAAATAATCTTCGACGGGGAGAATAAATTAGCAAATGTTATTAGCCGTGGCTCATGCTATCTTTCACTGCCAGTGTGAATTTATTATTTTAAGATGGAATCTGCAAGCGATGCGATCGTTCCCGAGCAGACACGTTGGTGGGATGGGGAGACTTCAGCGCAGACTGTTCTATTGTTTCCTGTCTGAAAGCTTTCCATTCAGGCAGTAACATCTCCTTAAAAGTATTAAATGGGGGCAAGAGAGCCAGTCGGTGCTCACTGAACTGCTGTTTTGCAGTGCCACCCTATATTTTAAAGAAAGCAATGACCAGCTCCAGACTCCAAGGTTGAAAAATTCACAGTGTGATATTTGCATCGGTGTCCTTCGTCTCTCTTTTCCTGCAATTATTTTGTCTGCCAAATAATGACTTGCACAAGCATAGTATTGATAATAATAATAATATTTTTATTGTCACAAGTAGGCTTATATTAACACTGCAATGAAGTTACTGTGAAAAGACGCCACATTCCGGCGCCTGTTCGGGTACACGGAGGGAGAATTCAGAATTCTCAGCCGGTATGGTAATTGAACCCGCGCTGCTGGCCTTGTTCTGCGTCACCAACCAGCTGTCTAGCCCCCTGAGCTTGAACCTAATAAAAGATCCCAACATACTTTGCAGGAGCATTGTCAAACAAAATTTGACACCAAGCCATATAAGGGGTCGGCAAGGTAGGTTTGAAGTAGGGTCTTGAAGGAAGGTGGGGGGAAGGGGACGCAACTCCAGAGTTTTTGCCCCAGGCGGTTGAAGTGGGATAATGTCCCCATTGCAATAGCGGGTACAATCTCCCTAGCTCCTCCTGAAACTGTGCAGAAATTCCCCCCCCTTCCCCTTAATTGTTCCTATGCTTCCACCAGCGAGTGCTTACAGCTATATTGGAATTGTTTTGTCTTCAATTTTATTTGAACTTAATTCCTTCCACATCACCCCCACTCCTCCCATAACACGCATCTCATAACTCAAACTGCACAACTTCTCCTATTCCCCTTAGCCACAAAATTAGAATAAGAATGAGGTTATTGGACAGTTTATTATGATAGGATAATTACTCTGCTGGACGACCTCTAGACCAGCCAGTCAGAATGAGACCCACTGTTAATTCTGGGTCAGATCCAAAAGATTTAAACGTCTACTTCCCCCTTGCTCAAACCAGCTCTGGGAAACTTGACTCCAAATCTAATTCCGATTACGCCCGTGGGGGCAAGAAATCAGTTTAGCCCAAGAGGAAGCAGTGAAACATTTTGTTTGCACGCTTCCCTGTTATCAGCATTCACTGGAAGGTGAGCAGTGTGGATTTTCTGCGCAATTGCTAACAGATCTGATTTAAATAATCTCAGACCACAGGATAGTTTTCTGCAAATGATGCATTTTTAGATTGTTTTTCTTTCTGCCTGCACTTCACCCACGTGGCGCACACTGCGGTAAAGGAGAGTTTGAGCTTACGTCAAATAGGGAGAGAACTTCAGATTCTGTCTTAACAACAAAGAACAAAGAAAAGTACAGCATAGAAACAGGCCCTTCGGCCCTCCAAGCCTGCGCCAACCATACTGCCCGTCTAAACTAAAATTTTCTACACTTCCGGGGTCCGCATTCCTCTATTCCCATCCTATTCATGTATTTGTCAAGACGCCCCTTAAATGTCACTATCGTCCCTGCTTCCACCACCTCCTCCGGCAGTCAGTTCCAGGCACCCACTACCCTCTGTGTAAAAAAACTTGTCTCGTACATCTCCTCTAAACCTTGCCCCTCGCACCTTAAACCTATGCCCCCTAGTAATTGACACCTCTACCCTGGGAAAAAGTCTCTGACTATCTACTCTGTCTATGCCCCTCATAATTTTTTAGACCGCTGTCAGGTCGCCCCTCAACCTCCTTCATTCCAGTGAGAACAAACCGAGTTTATTCAACCTCTCCTCATAGCTAATGCCCTCCATACCAGCCAACATCCTGGTAAATCTTTTCTGCACCCTCTCTAAAGCCTCACATCCTTCTGGTAGTGTGGCGACCAGAATTGAACACTATACTCCAAGTGTGGCCTAACTAAGGTTCTATACAGCAGCAACATGACTTGCCAATTTTTATACTCAAAAAGATATTTCATTTTAACGATTAAGTAAATCTGAATTTTGGATTGGTGGGTGCGTGAAACGTTCCTCCTTTTCTACATTTCAAGCAGATGACCCATACACAAAATGTTCCTGGGTCATTCCCGCTTTCAATGAAGGTTGGCAAGATGCCTTTGTTGCTGTTACTAGTGGCAATCAGAGATATTTGCTCAGCACTGGGCAGCCACTTTAAAACGTTAAGCTGCATGTATTTGGATAGAAAAATCGCAGACTGCCAACCACAGAACTAAGAAATAGCCAGCCATTTAATCAGGGGCAGAACTGAGATGAAAATAGCCAATGTGTCAACAATAAAATGGGTTGCGCAAAGTCATTCCGTAGCAGCCCCCAACTTAATATCAGTTTCTCAAAGAACAAAGAAAATTACAGCACAGGAACAGGCCCTTCGGCCCTCCCAGCCTGCGCCGATCCAGATCCTTTATCTAAACCTGGCGCCTATTTTCCAAGGATCTACTTCCCTCTGTTCCCCGCCCGTTCATATATCTGTCTAGATGCTTCTTAAATGATGCTATCGTACCCACCTCTAACACCTCTGCTGGCAAAGTGTTCCAGGCACCCACCACCCTCTGCGTAAAAAAACTTTCCACGCACATCTCCCTTAAACTTTCCCCCTCTCATCTTGAAATCGTGACCCTTGTAACTGACACCCCCACTCTTGGAAAAAGCTTGTTGCTATCCACCCTATCCATACCTCTCATAATTTTGTAGACCTTAATCAGGTTCCCCCCTCAACCTCTTTCCAACGAAAACAATCCTAATCTACTCAACCTTTCTTCATAGCTAGCACCCTCCATACCAGGCAACATCCTGGTGAACCTCCTCTGCACCCTTTCTAAAGCATCCGCATCCTTCTGGTAATGTGGCGACTAGAACTGCACACAGTATTCCAAATGTGGCCTAACCAAAGTCCTATACAACTGTAACATGACCTGCCGACTCTTGTACTCAATACCCCGTCCGATGAAGGCAAGCATGCTGTATGCCTTCTTGACCACTCTATCGACCTGAGTTTCCACCTTCAGGGTACAATGGACCTGAACTCCCAGATCTCTCTGTACATCAATTTTCGTATAGTCTGCTCTTGAATTGGATCTTCCAAAATGCATCACCTCGCATTTCCCTGGATTGAACTCCATCTGTCATTTCTCTGCCCAACTCTCCAATCTATCTATATTTTGCTGTATTCTCTGACAGTCCGCCTCGCTATCTGCAACTCCGCCAATCTGAGTATCATCTGCAAACTTGCTAATCAGACCACCTATACCTTCCTCCAGATCATTTATGTATATCACAAACAACAGTGGTCCCAGCACAGATCACTGTGGAACACCACTAGTCACCTTTCTCCATTTTGAGACACTCCCTTCCACCACTACTCTCTGTCTCCTGTTGCTCAGCCAGTTCTTTATCCATCTAGCTAGTACACCCTGAACCCCATACAACTTCACTTTTTCCATCAACCTGCCATGGGAAACTTTATCAAGTTGACCTACCTCCAGAAGAAAACATAAATCCCTACAAAAGATGGTAAATACTTTACTCCTTTCTGAATTGATTCAAATCTGTGCTTTCCTGTGCTATTATCTCGTCAATAAACCCCATAGCGGTATTAGCTAAAATATTGAGCAATATCTGAGCAGCATAAAGTAATTCCCTGGATGGTGGGATCATCCATTTCATTGGACTACTCTAAAGAACTCCACTGACTCTAGCTTCACCTAAGACTAGCCATATAGCCCACCACTCAACCCACCTCTGTACCTTCACATGGGATGTAAGGTTTGTTAGTGCAAGCTGGGACCACTGTGACAGCTTTGCAGTAGAGGGTGTGGGTTCGAGCCTCACAGAAGGATTTCAATCCGCCATTTGAAATGAAATGAAATGAAAATCGCTTATTGTCACGAGTAGGCTTCAATGAAGTTACTGTGAAAAGCCCCTAGTCGCCACGTTCCGGCGCCTGTCCGGGGAGGCTGGTACAAGAGGCAGCACAGTGGTTAGCACAGTTGCTTCACCGCTCCAGGGTCCCAGGTTTGATTCCCGGCTTGGGCCACTGTCTGTGCGGAGTCTGCACGTTTTCCCCGTGTGTCCGTGGGTTTCCTCCGGGTGCTCCGGTTTCCTCCCACAGTCCAAAGACGTGCAGGTTAGGTGGATGGGCCATGATAAAAATTGCCCTTAGTGTCCAAAAAAGGTTAGGTGGGGGTTACTGGGTTACGGGGATATGGGTGGAGATGTGGGGCTTCGAGTAGGGTGCTCTTTCCAAGGGCAGGTGCAGACTCGATGGGCCGAATGACATCCTTCTGCACTGTAAATTCTATAACCACCTCACAGTTGGTATCCTGACCGGTACAGGCGTGGAGGGGCGAAGGGCCTGTTCCTGTGCTGTATTCTTCTTTGTTCTTTGTTCTAACAGTGTGATACTTTCCACCCTTCATATTAGGCTGAAGAATATGATAGACACCGCACAAAGTCTGTGGTGGGACGTATCACAGGGATGGGATAATAGCCCCATGGTACGCAATCCCAGTTCCAAGGGTTCAGGTTTCAGGAGATTCAGCACGGGGAAACAAGATTACTTTTGGACTCTGAACATAAGTCAATAGTATTGAAAAGACCCTCAAATAACAACACACGGGGCAGTGAGATACCAGCATATTTGTGTTAATGACAGCTGTCAGAGCAAAGATGCAACCGAAAGTACCAGCCATGATTTAACGGAAACATCTCTAAGTGTCATTTTCGATACAAATAGCGGGGTGTTTCATGACGGCTGCATTGGCGAGTTAGTGGCCCCATATCTAACGCCAATTAGTGCCGAGGATGAGCCCCCACGGGTTTCTCGCCATTACTGGCTTTCACGCCTCCTCAGTGTCTCGCTGCTAACAAGGGGGAGCTGCTTTTAAACGCTCCCTCACCACTCACTCTCAGTCAGCACACCAGCACGGCAGCCCCCCAAAAATCACTGGCTTACCCTCCCCACATCCGCTTTTCATCAGCTTGTTCCTCAGGCCCCCCTGGCACACACCAGCTCTACCCCTTCATGTCCAGTTGCTGGGTACACACATGCCACCTGCTATAGAACCCCCACTCCCCCAACCCATCAAGCATACGTTTCACAAAGCCCTCTCTTTGACCCCACAGGGGCAGGTAGCCCATAATAAGCAGGCCAAAGCCCACTCTGGGGGCAGAGTACCAGAGATCCAAATCCTCACCTCCTGTGAGGAACAGGCCCTGGAAATTATGGGGTTGTCCGAGGAGAGAGCACTCACCGACCGCGAGGCTGGCCTGCGCCGCAGAGGTGAGGACTTACTGCCCCTTCACCCAGGTGACTTGTCTCAAATGAATTGTTCATGTCAGACAAAATGATCGTTCCCTCTCACTGAACACAGGTCCATTGCCTCTCGGGATCTCCATCCGGAGTGGTCCCACCCCAAAAGACAACCTCGGAGGGGAGCTCTGAGGTGACCACCATTGAGGCATCAGACCGATCACCACCAACCTCCACCAGAGCAGTGACACATGCCTCGGTGGGCAACATTGGTGGGCAGGCTTCTGGGGCACAAACTGGTCAGCACCACACAGTTGATGCACATCAGGTGGAGGCAGGAGCATCCAAGGGACTCCGCAGTCGCCGGTCAGCTGGATCCCAGGACTCTGCTAAGTGCCGGTCAGATGCCGAGCCTCTGGACAAGTTTATCCCGGAGCTGATGCAGATGTTGGGACACAGCCGTGACATTCAGGAAGGGGTGTCAGCGACAGTCCAATGAGTGCATAGCAATTGGAGGAATGCCAAAGTTACGGGTGCAGATGATGATGCCGACAATGCGAGGCACAGAAGCCAACACTGCTCGGACGGCGACTGCAGAGGAAAGCCTACTGCACGAGGTCAGCACGAGGTCAGCGTATTCAGTGGTGGTGTCCAAGGCATCGCTCAGCCTGTGATCATAATGGCTGAGGGCCTCGGCATCATGTCCCACTCGCTGAGGGACGTGTCCCATACGCAGATGGACATTATCGAGGCATTGCGGAGCATGGCCCAGTCACTGAGGGACGTGTCCCATTCGCAGATGGACATTATCGAGGCTCTGCAGAGCATGGCCCACTCACTGAGGAGCATCGCTGAGGGAGTCAACACCACAGTGCAGGCAATGGGGAGCCAACAGATTGGCAGAGCCAGATAGAACATAGAACAGTACAGCACAGAACAGGCCCTTCGGCCCTCAATGTTGTGCCGAGCCATGATGCAGAGGCCTCTGGAGCTCACGCCAGCTTCCCCTCCATCTCACGGAGACCCCCAGAGCCCCATGGGCATCATCAGGGAGGAGGAAGCTCTGGAGGTCAACCCGGCCCTGCCACCAAGGAGACGACGGTGATCTCCAGTTGTTCCAAATGCCCCTTCCTGACACTGGCAGCGGGCAGAATAGGGTGGCACAGCGAAGCCAGTGACACTGGTAAGTCGGCCGGGGCCCTGCGGTTCCAGGCCCTCCAGAGGACGTCCGCCAAGTGCATCAAAGGCCACATGTGCAGAAAGCAGCAGGCGACCTACACCTTTGATGTGCATTCTGGGACACATCTAGACTGAGCACTAGATCGTGTCAAACCAGGGTGTGGGGGGGGGGGGGGGGGGGGGGGTCACTATGTGTAGCTAGGGGAAACGGAAATGTCCAATCCTCACTCTATGTGAAGCCTCTGACATGTACATCTTCACAGCAGGTCTTCCTGCACCCTCACCCCTATTGCCCTCCGCTCCTCACACCATCTGCCGCCCCTAGGCACAGTGGTCCAAGATCAAATGCCCCCGCTGCAGACCCCATTCAGAGGGTGGGTGTGAGCGTGCTGTCAGCAGAAAGACAGGAATTAGTCTTTGGCATAAACTGAGGAGCAGAGGAGCTTTTCTCGCAGCGAGTGATCATCATTCTCCTGCCTTGGATAGGGGGGGGGGGGGGGGGGGAGAGAGACAGGGTAGTCAGGGCAGGGGGGTGGGGGGTGGGGGTGGGGGGGGTGAGAGACAGGGTAGTCAGGGCGGGGGGGGTGGGGGGGGGGAGAGACAGGGTAGTCAGGGCAGGGGACTAGTGGCAGGTGCTGTGGGGAAAAGCCTCATCCCAGAGAATCGAGTGAGGATAGGGGTCTCCCTGATCCTGCAGGCATTCCAGAGAATCGAGGGAGGATAGGGGTCTCCCTGATCCTGCAGGCATTCCAGACCCTCACCGCCATCTGTCCTCCAGCCTTTCGGCTCCTTATGCAGGTCCTCCACGGGCTCGTCCTCCATCCCCTCCTGGTCCGCCTCCTCTAACAAGGCTGCATGTCCCTCCTCCTCCTCCAGCATGTCGCCCCACTGCTGTGCCAGGTTGTGGAGGGCACTGCAAACCACTGCAAAACAGGAGGCCCTCAGGGGAGTGTGTTGCAATGCACCATCAGAGCATCAGAACCGCATAATGAGCATTCCGATACACAGCTCAATGACAGCACGGGTGGCAACATGGACCTCGTTATATCGGGTTTCCGCCTCGCTCTCTGGCCTCCGCGTTGGCACCTTTAGTCAGGACGTCAGCGGATACTAATTATACCCTAAGGATCTTCTCACAGATTGCCATCCAGTGAGCCAGTTCTGCTGGAGAACCTCGCTCTGCACACTCACCCCCGGCCACATCTGGAGTCCCTCGACCCCAGCCGGAAAGATTAGGGAGACCATCACAGGTGCCCTCCCCTGACCCACCCTTTGGTAGTGAGGCTATCCCCAGTGCTGAAGCCCAGCTCTTTGAGTGTTTGATTGTTGGCTGCTTCCTCTATGGTGCTGATGCTTCTGGAGGTCAGACAAGGTGTTCAGTTTTCAAAATTTGATTGAAATGTGATGTAATCATCGCCTGAGACATGGCGCGTGTACCCACGAGAAACCACTTGAGAATATTTTGTTTATTAAACGGTCAACAATGCCTTTATTCAAAAAGATTAAAATCAACTATTTAACAGTCCATATATCAAATTAAACAGGCAAGGAAAAGGCATTGTGCCATTCACACACAAGCACCCTTTTGCTACAGATTATCGGAACAAACACAAAACTACAATAGTTCATTTCTACAAAGAGAATCAAATAAACAGTCAACAGGACAATAAAGTCACCAGCAATCTGCACACCATTTCTTCAACACTTTCATCACGTTTTTCCATTCGGATCATGTCGCCTCTCTTCCCCCTCCTGCTCCTCCCAGCAGCAGACTCCCAACAGTAGAAAATCACACCAGAAAGCCACAGCAGGAGAGAAAGAGCTCCCCTTCCCCCTACCCCAGCACTGGCAGCAGGTCATCTTACATCCTCCCTTTCCTTACCCCAGGCCACAAAAGCAAAGCGGTGACAGCAAACACACAGCCTCCAGGCAGCTGCATTCGGACCAATCCGACTCCCTCTCCCCCTCCTGCAGCTCCCTACAGTTGACTCTCAACCGTGGTAAGTCACACCAACGCAGAACACACCAGAAAAAGCACCGCTTCTCCAGTGCTGGCAACAGGACATCAAATACCACCACTCCTCCTTTCCTATCTTTCCTGAGCACTTTGTATCGAGGAATATTTAACACCCAGTCCTGCCTTCTTTATAGTACAATGTCATGTTTCCACAATGCAGTCTGTGCATGTAAGTCACCAATCTTATTTACCATGTCCTGCGCATTCACATACATGCACAGTAACCCGAGTTTAGACCCTATTACTGCGATTCAAATAGTGTCATGGGAACTCTTACATCTACGAGAGCATGTTGTGGAGATGCCGGCGTTGGACTGGAGTGGACACAGTAAGAAGTCTTACAACACCAGGTTAAAGTCCAACAGGTTTGTTTGGAATCACTAGCTTTCGGAGCGCAGCTCCTTCCTCAGGTGCTGCCTCACCTGATGAAAGAGTTCACTCACCCGATGAAGGAGCAGTGCTCTGAGCGCTCGTGATTCCAAACAAACCTGTTGGACTTTAACCTGGTGTTGTAAGATTCTTACTCTATCTACATGAGCAGACAGAGGAGACCTCACTTTAATGTCTTATCCAAAAGATGGCGCCTGCACAGTGCAGTGCTCTCTGAGGACGACAATGGAGTGCAAAGCCTTGATTGCTGTGCTTAAGTGGTACTTGATACCAGAACCTGTGACTCAAAGGCAAGAGTGGTACCAGCTGAGACACAACTGTAGTTGCACCCACAATCCACCAGATGGGTGCAAAGGTCAAACCTTCAATTTCACATTTTTAAAAATCAGTCTGACCTCCGGCGCCAGGACAAAGCCCCAATTTAACCTAACCTACCAGGTGAAAATGGGATTGGTTGAGGGTCAATGGTGGATTAAAATTAGGTGGGACATAATTTGGGCATTCAATCCAAACCCACTCCTTTTCACCGAGCAGCTTTTGTTATAACTGTGGGCAAGTCTGCTGTCCCCTCATGTGTACCAGCTCTCTTTATTTTATATATTTTTAAAAATCATTTTTATCATAGAATTTACAGCGTAGAAGGAGGCCATTCGGCCCATCGAGTCTGCACCGGCTCTTGGAAAGAGCACCCTACCCAAGGTCAACACCTCCACCCTATCCCAATAACCCAATAACCCCACCCAACACTAAGGGCAATTTTGGACACTAAGGGAAATTTATCATGGCCAATCCACCTAACCTGCACATCTATAGACTGTGGGAGGAAACCGGAGCACCCGGAGGAAACCCACGCACACTCGGGGAGGATGTGCAGACTCTGCATAGACAGTGACCCAAGCCGGAATCGAACCTGGGACCCTGGAGATGTGAAGCAATTGTGCTATCCACAATGCTACCGTGCTGCCCCATTCTTCTGCAAGAATCAGTTGATTCCATCTATAAAATAGAGAAACCTTTTGTTGCCGAACCAGGACAGACTTCAATCCTGTGCAATTCTATTACCAAAGGACAGCACTGTGTCATTTCCCTATACAGCACTTGAACAAATAGGAAGACTTGCATTTATATCGCATATTCCATGAGACTGGGACATCCTAAAGTGTTTTATATCTGATGAAGTACATTTAAAATATAGGGCAGGGTTTCCTCACTGAAAAGGTCAGTGACATGCCCCTCCCTATTCCAGTGGGTTTGCCCTGCAGCCATTTAATGCCCTTGTCATGATATGGAAAAATTCAACCAATGAACACTCAAAACAGGACACAACCACTGGGCAGTCAGGGCACTCAGAGGTGGCATCTCCACAAGGGGGCATGACATAAACACTATAAAAGGGATGAGGCACTTACAACCTGCCTCTTTCCACAGACGGACATCTAGAGAGTTAGACAGGGTTGATCAGCAGCATCACACCCCAGCACGTGGCTTAGAGCAAGCTGGTACAGTTAGACCGAGTTACTAGTTAGATTAGCAGACAGTCGAACTCATTTGAGAACTGTGTTAATAGTTCAATAAACACGTTGAACTCATTTCAGAGTCTGGAGCATCCTTTAGTTAAGACTGCATCAAGTAGCAGCCTGTGTTATCCGAAGCAGCAGAACACAACAGCCCTGGAAGGGGTTAATAGGCTCAGGCAAGACTTTCATTCTGATTTGGAAAGGAAGTACCACCTCCAAGAGGTGCCGGTAAGTCAGAAGGCCGGTAGCTCCCCCATCCCATCAGTACCACTGGGAGCAGTGGCCACTGCTGAGACTGCATCCAGTCCTCAACAGCGCAAAGCCCTGGCCCAGAATGGGAGAGGACTTTCAGCAAGGCCAGGGGTAGGAGGGCCTGGGGAGGGTGGGGCCACCTGCTGTGTAGAAGCCAGTAAGGGAAGGGAAATTAGACTTTGGAAGAGCCCCCCCCCCGCAATGGGCCTGGTGTGCACTGTAAAAGAGGAAATCCCCTCTCTTTTCACATCAACAGCCCGAGTGGTGAACAGCGCCTCAGGAGCAATGCAGTGCCATGGTAGTGTGACACTCACCTCAAAGTCTCTGGCTAACTCAGGGCTGCCTTGTGCACATCACTCCTTAGCAATCGGATTTGATGCTGATGTGATTATCCACAGGCGTGATGCACGACTGGAAGGGCCGACGGGATATCACTGCCCAACTGTTTCGATAAGCATATACGAGATGCAAAATGACGTTGTCCGTCCGCCATTGGGAGCATTGCAGCATTATTTTCCTCCAGAGGGTTTCTGACCTGTTGGCCCCTGCTGGATTCTCCTTGCCCCCGGGCAAAGTGGGAGAATGCCCCACCTCTCCGCCCCACCTCTCCGCCCCAGTTCTGTGTCAGAGTGGCAACCTAGGTTGTTATGGCAAATTCTCTTTTTCTTTTTAATTTTTCCAATGAAGGGGCAATTTAGTGTGGCCAATCCACCTACGCTGCACATCTTCTGGGCTGTGGGGGGAGACCCACGCAGACACGGGGAGAATGTGCAAACTCCACAGGCGGTTATGTCGGATTCTCTGAACGAGGACTTGGAAGGCACAACCTTCTGAATCAGAAATGAGAGTGCTACCAACTGAAGCACAGCTGCTGCCACAATGCTGGTGAGGACATTATTAAAATTGCTGTAACACTAGAATTCTCCTCGATAAAAACATGTCCCAAAATAAGGCGCAATGTAGAATTACCAACACGTCACAAACCGTATTAATTATAAACAGAAGAGATGTAAAATGATCTGTAGATGGAGGGATAATTACAGATAACAGTTCAGAGTGAAAAAGGAGAAAGAGAAAGAAGTAAACCCAAATGGAGAGGCAATGTCACAGAACTAATCTTTAAAAATTCATGGCGAGGCAAATTGAGGATTGAATTTATTTATTTTTTTCCTAAGTTTATTTATTGCGGTGCTACCACAAAGGGTGAATGCTTGTTTCATAACGCTTCTGCCTTTATTTTTTTCCCTAAATAATGCACACATTAACAGAGCACCATCACACCTTAGAGTGCAATTTGCATGCAGCCTTTCCAACCATTTTGTTCCCCATTCATTGACCCACTGCTGAGATTACAAATAAGAGGTAGTTTGTGAACTAAATAGAAAACTGTTTTTATGGCTTAGTGATAGGCATCACAAACTCTATTGAGACTTAAATCTGCTGCACATTCTAACAGTCTCCTCGTCCCCGGCCATATCAAACATCAAATCTCACCTCGGAGACCTTCCAACTGCCGAGCGGGGAATGGAGCAGATGAAAAACTAATTAGACTAAAAGATCTAAAAACACAGCCCAAAACGATTAGATTCCCAGTCTCAGTTCTTTCAAAATAGTCATGCTGCGTTCATCTGAGCTGTCCTTAAATTTTCAGGAAAGGGTTAATCTCGTGCTCTCACTTACAAAAAAAAACTTAAAGCTGAGAAACTGGGCCAGTGAGCAGATGGACATTTGAACTCAGTCAGCAGCTGGTGCATAGACCAGAGCTTCACTCAATAAACAAGCAGTCTGCAAACGCCTTCACCAGCCATGATGGATCACCTATCCTTACTGGCAGGGTGGCACAATGCACAGGATTATTTGTTAAAAGTCGAGAAGGTGATTTTACGGAGGACAGCAAGATCATCCTGCAAACGTATTTCAGATGTTATCTTAATTTGAACACAACGCACGTCAAAACAAATGCTTTCCCCCTGTTATTGAAAGAATACAAGTTATATTCGACTGCTCCACAGAAACCCTACAGTGCAGAAGGATGACATTCGGCCCATCAAGTCTGCACTTACCCACTGGACGAGCACCCTACCTAGACTCAAGTCCCCCACCCAATCCCCCTAACCTGCACATCTTTCGGCACTAAGGGGCAATTTAGCATGGCCAATCTACCTAACCGGCACATTTGGACTGTGGGATGAAACCGGAGCACCGAGGAGACCCACTCAGACACAGGCAGAATGTGCAAACGGATTGTGAAAACTCTACAGAAGGCAGTGACCCAAGGACAGAATTCAACTGGCGCTGTGAGGCAGCAGTGCTAACCACTGTGCCACCTTCTCGTTAGTTTACCCTACTTTGCTTCAGAAGAAAACTTCACCAGAAATTCACTGAGGGATTGAAGATAGGTCACTTCATTGTGACTCCAGCTCTTGAATGAAACCTTGGTCATGAATAAATAACCATGCAGATATGTAGATCAATTTGCTGATATTTCTTTTTAATGCTGGAAGCATAACAAGGCAGCTGGTGGGAGTTCCAGAGCCCTCATCTGGCCTCTGGCATCATCTGGCTCTGCCAGTCCTGGCGCCTCCCCTTTCTCTACCGTGGTGTAAACACCCTTTGCGATGGTCCTCAGAGACTGGTCCTTGCTTTGGAGTGCCTCAGCAATGTCCACCTGCATCTGGGACAGTCACAAACCGAGTTGTGCATTGGGCACGCAGAGATCATACTCCAGGCATTCCACTGCAATCGCTACCCTAAGTGTTAGCCTCAGTACCACACATTGTCGGCACCATCTCCAGTGGTTGCAGCCTTTGAAACTCCTTCAATCGACTATGCACTTGCTGCAATATCACTGACATTCCCTCCTGAATCTCATGGCTGCGTCCCAGCACCTGCATCAACTGTGGGACAACCTTGCCCAGAGGCTTGGCATCTGACTGGGACCCAGCCGAGTCCTGGCATCCAGCAGGCCTCTCTTGGATGTTCCTGCCTCTTCCTACTGTGTGATGCTCAGCAGATTGTACCCCAGAAGCCTGTCCACCAATGTCACCCACCAAGGTGTGTCTCTCTGCGCTGGTGGAAGGTGGGGGTGACAGCTGTGACGCCTCGATGGTGGTCTCCTCCGAGCTCTCCTCAGAGGTGGTCTCACGGGTGGCAGAGGAAAATAGACTCCTGATGTCTCGTCTCCATCAAATGGAGATCCTGTGAGACGATGGACATCTGTTCAATGAGAGGGAAGGGTCATTTTGTCTGACATGAACTCACTTGAGACAGGTATTCCGGGTGAAGGGGCAGTGGATCCTCACCTCTGTGGAGCAGACCAACCTCACATCGGTGACTGCTCTCTCCTCTGACAACCCCACGCTCTCCAGGGGCCATTCCCCATAGAGGGTGAGGACTCAAATGTCTGGTACACCACCACCACCCCACCCCCCCCCCCCACTTCTTGTGAGCTATCTTCTACTGTGGGAACAGAGAGGGCATTGTGAGCCACACGGTTGATGGGGCAGGGGGATCTATAGCATGTGTGGACACCACTCCTGGAGATAGGGCTGTGCTGGCAGGTTCTGGGAGAAGAAGAGGACAATTTGAGAGGACGCCAGGAGGATGGACTTCCGGTGGCGGCGATGACGTAGGAAGCCGCACATTTGGGAGCTCCCGTTTTAAACAGACTTTTCGGCTCTTTTTAGAGCCCAAAACGGAAATTTTTCGACGTCTTCTGGTGGGAGAAGGTGTGCTGATCGACTTTCCCCGCAGTCCATGACTCGAACTCGGAGTGGAAAGGGGGAAAAAACGGCAGCAGCTCCCCAGAAAAAACAGGGGAAGGAATCCAAGATGGCGGCTGGCGGAGCACCAGAGGAGTGGAAGCAGTGGGCCCAGGAGCAACAAGCTGCTCTCCTGCGCTGCTTTACAGACTTCAAGGCTGAGGTACTGAGCTCTCTGCAGGAAACGAACAGAAGGCTGTCGGAGATTCAGACGACCCAGGGTGCTGCCATCAAGGAGTTGCAGACGCAGACCGCTGAACGAGAGGAGGAGGCCGGGATCCTCGTGAGTAAGGTGGAGGGACACGAGGCGCTCCACAAGAAGTGGCAGGAACGCTTCGAGGAGCTTGATCACCGCATGAGGCGGAAAAATATCTGTGGATCTTGGGCCTTACGGAGGGACTGAAGGGGTCGGATCTGACAAACTAGGTGGCTGCGATGCTGAACTCGCTAGTGGGGGCCGGGTCTTTCCATCTGCCCTTGGAGCTGGAGGGAGCCCACAGAGTACTGGCCAGGAGGCCTAAGGAGAATGAACCCCCGCGTGCGGTACTGGTGAGGTTCCACCGGTTCAGTGATCGGGAGAGTGTGCTGCGCTGGGCCAAGAAGGTGAAGAGCAGCAATTGGGAGAATGGGGTAGTACGGATCTACCAGGATTGGAGTGCGGAGGTGGCTAAGCGGCGGTCTGGGTTTAATCGGACGAAAGAGGTGCTTTACATGAAAAAGATAAAGTTCGGAATGTTGCAGCCTGCGCGCCTGTGGGTAACTTATTCGGACCGGCATTATTATTCCGATTCCCCGGAGGAGGCGTGGGCCTTCGTGCGGACGGAGAAACTGGACTTGAACTAAGGGTTGGGGGGTCGGTTGTAATACTTTATTGCTGGATTCTGCTGTTGCTGTGTTCTCTTTTTCTGTACTTTGCAATTTTGATATGGTTATTTATGGGGGTGTTGTTCTGTTATGTTTTTTTTGCTGTGGGGCATTGTTTGAGTTTTGTATCTTGCGGGGAGGGTTGGGGGGGGTTTGTTGTATTCTATGTCGGGTTGGGGGTATGAAGTGGGGCTGGTATTTGGGAGCTGCGTCAGAAGGGTGTGGTGGGGCAGTGCGAAAGCGCGGGCTTTCCTCTGGTTTCCCGCGCTGTGGGGCTGGGGGGTGGAGACAATGACGGGGGGAGGCCTTAGCTGGTTCCTCCCCGCGCTGGAGCGGTGCCTGGAGGAGGTATAGGATGGGGGATGATCCCACTTTGGGAGGGGTCGGGTTATTGGCGGGAGTTTCCGGGGTCAGCAGAAGTTAGCTGACCCACAGAAGTACAATGGAGGACGGTTCGCGGCTAGGAGGGTTCCTAGCCTGGGGGGGAAAGGGAAGGGGAATACCGGGTTTCTGCTGGTAGGGTCAGGAAGGAGCTGGTGGGGGCCGGGGGGACAGAGGTGAGGCGCTGTCGCTGTGGGGACTGGGTCGGGCAGGGGGTGCTGGCCTGGGGCGGGCAGTCGACGGGCTATGGCTAGTCGACGGGGGAGGGGGGCGGGACGCCCTCTGATTCGGTTGGTCACCTGGAATGCGAGAGGATTGAATGGGCCGGTGAAGCGGTCAAGGGTACTTGCTCATCTGAAGGGGCTAAAGGCAGATGTGGCAATGCTTCAGGAGACACACCTGAAGGTGGCGGACCAGGTCCGTCTGAGGAAGGGATGGGTGGGGCAGGTTTTCCACTCTGGGTTGGATGTGAAGAACCGGGGAGTGGCGATTCTGGTGGGGAAAAATGTGTCGTTTGAGGCATCTGAGGTGGTGGCGGTTTAGGGGGGTAGGTATGTTATGGTTAGGGGCAGGCTACAAGGAGAGAAGGTGGTACTGGCTAGTGTGTATGCCCCAAATTGGGACGATGCGGGCTTTATGAGGCATATGTTGGGACGGGTCCCGGATCTGGAGGCGGGAGGTCTGATCATGGGGGGGGGGGGGGGGGGGGGGGGGGGACTTCAATACGGTGTTGGATCCTTCACTGGATCAGTCCAGCTCTAGGATGGGTAGGAGGCCGGCGGCAGCCAAGGTACTGAGAGGGTTTATGGACCAGATGGGTGGGGAGGATGCTGGATCATCAGCTCCGCAAGCGGGATGTGGCTAAGGAAATTGCTGGAGTGAGAGACAAGAGTGGGAATGTGGTGCGGAAGGGGGTAGAGGTGAATGAGGTCTTCAAGGACTTTTACGGGGAACTGTACCGGTCGGAGCCAACGGGGAAGAGGAGGGGAATGGAGAGGTTCCTCGACGGGCTTTCTTTCCCGAAGGTACAGGAGGAGCAGGTGGAGGGGTTGGGTCCGCCGATTGAGCTGGAGGAGCTAGTTAAGGGGATTGGGCAGATGCAGTCAGGGAAGGCACCGGGGCCAGATGGGTTCCCTGTGGAATTTTATAAAAAATTTGTGGACCTAGTGGGCCCTTTGTTGGTGCGGACACTTAATGAAGCGTGGGAAGGGGGGACTTTGCCCCTGACGGTGTCGCGAGCGCTGATCTCGTTAATTTTAAAGGGGGACAAGGACCCCCAGCAGTGTGGTTCATACAGGCCCGTATCTCTCCTCAACGTAGATGCCAAGGTGCTGGCAAAAATCTGGCCACCAGGATAGAGGACTGTGTGCCAGGGATTGTACATGAGGACCAGACAGGTTTTGTGAAGGGAAGGCAGCTGAATACGAATGTGCGGAGATTGTTGAATGTCATCATGATGCCGGCGATTGAGGGGGAGGCAGAGATAGTGGTGGCGCTGGATGCGGAGAAGGCCTTCGATAGAGTGGAGTGGGGGTACTTATGGGAGGTGTTGGGGAGGTTTGGATTTGGTGAAGGGTTTATTAGATGGGTGAGGCTGCTATACGAGGCCCCGATGGTGTGCGTGGCCACGAATGGGAGGAGGTCGGAGTACTTCCAGCTTTACCAAGGACCAGGCAGGGTTGCCCCCTTTCCCCCTTGTTGTTTGCACTGGCAATCGAGCCGCTGGTGATGGCGTTGAGGGATTCAGAGAGGTGGAGAGGTTTGGTGCGAGGTGGGGAGGAACATAGGGTGTCGTTGTATGCCGATGACCTGTTACTGTATGTGGCGGACCCGGTGCGAGGGATGCCTGGGGTGATGGAGCTGCTAGCTGAGTTTGGGACCTTTTCAGGTTATAAACTAAATTTAGGCAAGAGTGAGGTGTTTGTGGTGCACCCTGGAGACCAGGAGGAAGGAATTTGTAGGCTCCCCCTTAGGCGGGCAGGGGAGAGCTTTAGGTACCTGGGGGTGCAGGTGGCCAGGGACTGGGGGACTCTTCACAAACATAATTTCACCAGACTTGTAGATCAGATGGAGGAGGAGTTCAAGAGGTGGGACATGCTGCCATTGTCGTTGGCGGGGAGGGTGCAGTCCGTCAAAATGACGGTGCTTCCGGGGTTCTAGTTCCTCTTCCAGTGCCTGCCCATCTTTATCCCCAGGGCCTTCTTTAGGAGAGTCACTAGCAGTATTTTGAGCTTTGTGTGGGCACATGGGACTCCGAGAGTGAAGAGGGTGTTCCTGGAGCGAGGGAGGGATAGAGGCGGGCTGGCGCTGCCCAACCTTTTGGGGTACTATTGGGAGGCCAATGTGTCAATGGTGCGTAAATGGGTGATTGCGGCGTGGAAAAGAATGGAGATGGCGTCATGTAGAGGTACGAGCCTGGGTGCCATGGTAACGGCGCCATTGCCGCTCTCCCCCAAGAGGTTTACCACGAGCCCGGTGGTGGCGGCGACCCTAAGAATCTGGGGATAGTGGAGACGGCATAGGGGGGAAACAGGGGGCTCGATGGCGGCTCCATTGGGTGGCAATCATCGGTTCATCCCAGGGAACAGGGATGGGGGAATTTAGGGGGTGGCAAAAGGTGGGCATCAGTAAATTGAGGGACCTGTTTATTGGCGGGAGGTTTGCGGGCCTTGGGGAACTGGAAGATAAATTTGGCCCTCCCCAAGGGAGCATGTTCAGATACTTGCAGGTAAAGGCGTTTGCTAGGCGATAGGTAGAGGGATTCCCTTTGCTGCCCTCGCGGGGGACGATGGACAGAGTGCTTTCGGGGGTGTGGGTCGGAGAGGGGAAGGTGTCTGACATCTATAAGGTAATGCAGGAGGTGGAGGAGTCGTCAGTGGAGGAGCTGAAGGCTAAATGGAAGGAGGAACTCGGGGAGCAGGTAGAAGACGGGACTTGGGCGGATGCCTTCGAGAGAGTCAACTCTTCCTCATGTGCGAGGCTTAGTCTCATCCAATTTAAGGTGCTGCACCGGGCCCACATGTCCGGTACTAGGATGAGTAGGTTTTATGGGGGTGAGGACAGGTGCACCAGATGTTCGGGGAGTCCAGCGAACCACGCCCATATGTTCTGGGCATGCCCAGCACTGGATGAATTCTGGAAGGGGGTGGCGGGGACGGTGTCGAGGGTGGTTGGATCCAGGGTCAAACCAGGGTGGGGACTCGCGATTTTTGGAGTTGCGGTAGAGCCGGGAGTGCAAGAGGCGAAAGAGGCTGGTGTCCTGGCCTTTGCGTCCCTAGTAGCCCGACGAAGGATCTTGCTGCAGTGGAAGGATGCGAGGCCCCCCAAGTGTGGAGACCTGGATCAGTGACATGGCGGGATTTATAAAATTGGAAAGGGTCAAATTTACCCTGAGAGGATCAGAACAAGGGTTCTATAAACGATGGCAGCCTTTTCTGGACTTCCTGGCTCAAAGATAGGTATCTTGGTCAATAGCAGCAGCAACCCGGGGAGAGGGGGGGGGGGGGGGGGGGGGGTGTTCCTTATTGTAGTTTCTATTATGTAACTTAATATTGTGTTAATCTGCACTGTTGTTAATATGCTGTGTTGTTCATGGAAGTGGGGTGAATGTTGATTGCTAATATTGTTATTTTTGGTATTTTATTATGGTTCGTTGTCGTTGTATAAATTCAAAATTTTTCAATAAAAATTATTTCTTTAAGAGAGGACACCAGGAGAGAGGTGGCAACTTATCCTCGCAACTCAGTGGAGGGAATTGGTCTTTTGCCAACATTGGGTGGTAGTCCTCCTTGTCTTGCTGCCTGCACTGACAGCCACTGTCCCAGGCGGTATTGGCAACCCAGCTGCTGGCCCTCTCACCCCAGGGGGAAACAGGCCGTGCTGTCTCACATCAATGACCTGGCCAGGAGATGAGCAAGTCTGCACACTATGCTTGCGTGTCAACTGAGAGTTAGTGGTGAGGGAGCGTTTAAAAGCAACTTCCCCTCGTTAGTGGTGAGACACGGGAGGTACGGATCTGGCTAATCAGAAGGCGGGACAGCCAGTAATGGAAAAAAGCCCGTGGGGGCTCATTTCTGGCACTAAATGATGTTAGAAATGGGCAGTGATCTCGCCAACGTGGCCCTCGAGAAACACCCTGCCCCAAAATGGCACTTCGGAAATGTTTCTGTTATATCAGGCCCACGTTTACAAAATTAGCAAGCCTCAAAGGAGTACCTGGACTACGCGAGTTAACTTAAGAGGAGAGATGACACAAATTAGGCCTGTTTTTGCTAGAATTTAGAAGGTTATGGGATAATCTATTTTAACAGGGAAAGACAGGGTTGATACCGATTCTAAAACAAGGGAGCATAGTCTAAAAATCAGGACCAGACCTCAGGAAAGATGTTAGGAAGCACATCTTCACTCAAAGGGTGGTAGAGGTTTGGAACTCCCTCCCACAAACAGCAGTTGAAGCTAGAACAGTTGTTAATGTTAAATCGGAGATAGATAGGGTTAAAGGATATGATCCAAAGGCAGGTACATGGAGTTAGGCCACAGATAAGTCATGATCTCATTGAATGAATGGCAGGCAGGCTCAAGGAGCTGAATGGCCTACTCCCGTTCTTATGTCCCGAGTTGGGAGATCCAAAGTTCCATCTTTTCTCCCCCACCCCAGAATCAAAAGGGTTTAATACCAGGCTAATAATTTTGCCTATGAATAAAATACATCAGTTACAGATGCATCTGCATAGAGATTCATAGCTCTGTCCCATGGAATCCGAAAAATAGTATGGCCAGGATGTTACGACCACGCCACAGCACGTCTCCCAGCAACAGGAGATGGGCTATTAATTTCAGAGGGACTGTAAAATTCTGGCCTAGGATTTACTCGATATAGAGGTAGTCAGGTTTATACAATGGACCTCTCCGTCTCTTAGCCTTGTTTGATTCTCCGATGCGAGGTCGCCTCACTACCACTGCTAGCGAGGATGGAGAATTCTCCCATTCACTGCAGCTGAAGCGGGAAATCCTGTTGCCGTGAACGGAGGGAGAATCCCAACCGTGATTACACAGCTTCAAGAGATAAACTGGGAATATGGTGTTGATTGTGAATGAAGAAAAAGCCTCAAACTATTAAAAGTAACATCCATGTTTCTTTGTCCAGGTTTGCATTATCTACACCAAATCTACCCCCTTAAATTACTGTGGAAATTCCAAGGAAATGCATTCCTGCACTTGTTGAAAGCTCGGAAAATGGAAGTTTGATTAAAACTAGTAACTTGGGAAAGCTGAACTGGAAATTTTATTTAATCAGATTAAAGACAAAATAGTAGCCTTGTTGTGACTGATGAAATAATGACGACAGGATCTGCATAAAATTAGTTAATTATCCTTTTGTTGGTCCAACTGTGTAATAAAGTAAGTGGATTCGGTTTCACTGCCTCCAGTTCCCTCATCCGTAGTGTCACGTTGTACTCTTAGTTGGGTTGTTTCGGAGGCTGCAGTCAGGGAGGTAGCTACCATTACCGTCTGCCTCGTATTTAAACGGTATATCAACCATGAGAGTGATGTTATACCACACATCAGGGCAACTGGTGCACCAATGAGGATTGTGACCAACACAGCGACTTTGTAAAGCCCATGCTTTTCGTTATTCCTTCCATTCATACCAGAACGTCTTGGGTAAATCGGAGTTGAGCAAGACTGATGATTTTCATCATAATTGGAAAACAGAGGGCACGTCAGACAGTGATTTACAGAATAGCCATCGCAGGAATAGCAAGATGAATGGCAAGGAGCACAGGCATCCACGGTGAAGCTTGTGCGAACACCATTCACTGTTTTATTTAAAGTTCTTGAAATATTGTAATAGCGTGGAGGACAGGTGGCAAGGCAAAGGTGTCCAAAGATGACAAAGGTGCCATGGCATTCTGTAGAGAAAGAAGAATCCATGAGGAACTTCGATAAACACAATAAAGTTATCCATATTTAAGAATATAATCCCAACTTCAAATAAATCTGTTAAAATCTTGCTGGGGTCCATTTTCAACAATGATACAGAACATCATTTAATTGTTCACTCAAAAGATAAACTAAGACACATTCACAATTATCACTTTTAGCAATCAAGTGTATTCTAGTAGTTCATCAAATTACTGCTGAACTTGTATTCCAAAAGATCATTCAAGCCAGGTATATAGACTTTGAGCAGAAGCTTCAGTGTTATTTAATGCAACTGGCATTTCTTCATATAGATGTCAGCACACTATTCAACCATGGAGAGCCTTCATTGTTTGAACCTGGCCATATCTTCATGATATTCACATTTGCCGTCATTTAGAAAAAGAGTTTGTGGATAAAAAGCATCAGCAGGAACCGTGACAATTTCCTCCCTAGCCTTGGGACAGTCACATTTGACATTTTTAAATTGCTTCATTTTTGCATAAACGACCCCTATAACTATTAAGCTAAATTTAGTCGACGAGGGATTGCATTCACAAATCAGCCACCTGCTGAAAGATTTAGATTAGATCTAAATGAAATGAAGATGAAAATGAAATGAATTAACTGGGGCTTTTCAACACTAGAGAGAGGAGAGTCATTAAGACATTTCTGCAAACCTGTAAATCCATTAGGCTGGGTTGGCTCAGTGGAGTTTAGCCAGGAGGGGGTGATTGCTACAAATGAACTCTCATTGGATTGCCTGCAGTTCTATCACCCAACAGTGAAAGCAAAAATAGGGTCAAGGTCAAGCTTCAGCCTTCCTTTCCAAAAGGCTTGTGATTGTACTAGTTTTGGTTATGTTCAGAGTCAAATCAGCTTCAGAGAAATTTGGGGCGAGGAGAATGCCTTGATTAACAAGGCCAGTGTTTTATTTTTAATTCTCTACCAGACTAGGAATTATAGAGAACAAGATTTAATATAAACATTACTGCTTACAAATCAGCTCACTGATTTATATTTAAGTGCCATCTCACTAAAGTGATGATCAATTGGCCTTTCGAAAAGCATCTGGTGAAATGCAAGATTCCAACCATCAGTTTATAAAACAAGAGGATTCATTGTTCCTGCTGTTGGGCCACTATTACTCGACTCAATATTAGGTTGTAAAGGTAAACTCTTGGATGGAATTTAATTACAGGAATAGCACGTGACCGTAAAGCAGAAAGTAGATCACATGCAGATCTGAAACACATACCAGACATTAATACTAATGATAGTAACCCCAATATCAGCTAATAGTACAAACCAGTTATCAAAGCCTCCCTTCTGCAATACAGCAAGCCACTAAATAATATAGTGACTGGCATGAGACAGTGGTGGGAGCCAAATACTGTTCATACAAATTCGGAGTCAACTACAAGGTTTTTTTTAAAAAAAGGAAAATCTTTGTACAGCTCACTGTACTATTTCTGGTTGTTGTTGCAAAGACAAAAAAAAAAATCAAGGGCTCTTATAAAATTGGAGGTATTCAGAAAAGGAATTTAGCCAAGGGCCTTTTTTAAACAGGTAAACAAGGTGATTTCAGGTTGTGTGCGAGGGTAAAACCCCGCAAGTGAAAAAAGTGTTGCTGGGGGGGGGGGGGGGGGGGGGGGGTCAGTGTGGGAGAGTAGAGGCAGCATCATGCAAGGGCGAAGTTTGGGGGCATTGGTAACGGCAACTCTGCCGTTCTCGCCGGCCCGGTACTCCACAAACCCGGTGGTAATGATGGCCCCGAGTGTCTGGGGGCAGTGGAGGAAGCATAGGAGAGTGGAGGGAGCATCAGTCTGGGCTCTAATCAGCAATAACCATCTGCTTGAAGGCTGGATTGTGGGGGATGGGGTGATTTCAGAGATGGCAGAGAGCAGAGATGGCAGAGAGCAGAGATTGAGAGGATGGGGGATCTATTTATAGATGGAGCTCCCCCTATTTGAAGGATTTAGAGGCAAAATTTGAACTGCCAGCAGGAAATGGATTCAGATATCTGCTGGTACGGGATTTTTTGTGAAGGCAGGTTTCGACCTCGCTCCTACCGCCATGGGGGACACAGGACAGGGTCTTTTCCAGAACAGGGGTGGTAGAGGGGAAGTTTTCGGATATTTATAAAGAACTCAAGGAGTCGGAGGAAACGCAGACAGAGAACCTAAAGCGCAAATAGGAAGACAAGCTGGGGGAGATAGAGCCAGGTCTTTGAGCGGATGCGTTAAGCAGAGTCAACACGTCCTCATCATGTGCCAGGCTCAGCCGGATTCAATTTAAGGTCGTTCACCAGGCACACATGACGATGGCCCAGATGAGCACGTTTTCTGGGATAGAGGACAGGTGCGCGAGACGGCCAGCAAACCATGTCCATATGTTTTGGGCATGTCCGAAGTTTAGGGGAATTTGGCAGGGTTTTATAGACGTCATGTCCACGGTGTTAAAAACAAGAAGTGGTGCAGAGTCCGGAGGTAACGATAGATCCGGAAGTCCAGGGGATGAGAGAGGCTGCCTCCTTGGTAGCCCGGAGATGGATCTTGTTAGCATGGAGGGACTCGAAGCCCCCGAATTCAGAGATCTAGCTTAGTGGAGAAAATAAAGTTCTCCTTAAGAGGGTCAATACTAGGGTTCATCCGGAAGTGACAGCCATTTGTCGATTTCTTTGGAGAAAACGGTCAGCGGGTTGGTGGGAGCGAGGAGTTAGATTATTGTTTAGAAGAGATAGGACTTAAGAGGGAGGTGGTCTTTGCACTCCGTTTATATTTGTACTGTTATTATTGTAATAGCCTTAATAAAATGTTTTTAAAAAAAAAAAAAGGAATTTAGCTCAACCTCGACTGATATTTTAAGCAGCAGCAAATTTGAACCAGTAAAAATCAGTATTAGAGTGGGCAGGAGTTGGCCAGAGATAACAATAAAGTTTCATTAAAAAAAATAGAAGAGAGCCTGGAAGCTGCAACAGAATTGTTACACATAATTAACACACTTAACTGAAACCCTCAAATATAATTTATGTTTTAGTAATAGTGCAGTAAAGGTAGCCTTCCACCTTTAATTGAAGCCGCTGCTTAAACTCAATGGTGGTCATTGCTGCAACATGTAGGAAATGTACAGCATGGAATGATTACCCATGTTGTAGAGGATGGGGGCAGTAGAGCTCTGGCCATTGCATGTAATTAGTCATTCAGTAATTAACAACCATAAACAATAGGCTCACAAAAATGTAATGACAAATTGGCCAGGTAGATACATGCGCAAGTGAACTGGGAATTGAGAAAATTAGCAAAGTATCAAATTTCCAGCTCCCTTGTGCTCATGGCAACATTAGGATTGGTAGCTTACATTACACCCAAAAGACTCCTGGCAGCAATTGTTTCGTTAATTGTGCACGAGACGATTCCAACATACTGGAAAAGTGCATTCAGAAATAGCCTTCCTACATCTTTTAACTCGCGTTAGTAATAGTTTGAAGCAAATTGCTATTTTTGGCCTGTGTATTTTAGGGGGGGGGGGGGTTTGAGAATAGGAAGGCAAAGGGTTTCCTCCTGCAGTTAAAAATATTGCTAGTCACCTCTTGTTCTTTGTCAAGTGCATTGATTAACTCACAAGTAGCCTGAGTAGTTTCAGAAGTACGATGAAAGGCAAATTCCTTCTAGCTATGCATTTTTCTTTCTAGAAAAAAAAATTAAAGAAAAATCCTTTGTTCCTGTTTGAAAACCCATGTAGTGATATTACAGTGGGTTCATATTTTCACTGAGAAGATTTCTGGAGTACAATAAAAAGGGATGCAAATATTTTGTTTGACAGAAAATCATTTTCACAGGATGATTATTTATTGGAGTTTTCTCGCTGGTGACACGTGTTAAAGCCATATATTACTATTAGTTTTCTGTAACTTGCAACATCTGTCTGGTCAACATGCACACACCAGATCGCAAACTGAACAGAGGCTATTTTACTTAATTCAATGCAATTGACTTTCTGGGGATCTTTTACAAATGACAGATGTAGCTGTCAATCAAACCTGTCGGACACGAGTCAGCGTTGAAAGAACAGGATCAGGATGTTTTTCCTTCCAACAGTCTCTGCTAGTCAGTAGTTAGGGCCATAGTTTTCCGGCCATTCCCACCAGCGGGATCTTCCAGTTCCGCCGATGGCAACTCCCCACCACAGGTTCCCCAGTGGTGAAGGGTGCGAACAATGGAAAACCTTTAATCAACAGCAGGACCGGAAGATCCCACCACTGGTCAATGGAGGGCCACCTCCTCAAAACATGCCATGGGGGGGGGGGGGGGGGGAAAGAGATCCCACCCTAGAAATTGTAGGTTTTTCTGGCTACCTGTAGTTCTTACTCAGTCTGAAACGAGCAGCAGAATTAAAGAGTGCTCCATGGTAGCGGATTATATGTGGCTTGTTTCATGATGCAATTTTACCTGGACTTAGAAATAGTGAAAGGAAATAGTTGTAAATATTCAGTTTGCACTGATTTAAAAAAAAAAAAAATTAGACTTGAAATATAACTGAGCTCCGTATTATTCTTGCCCATGACATGGGCATCATGTAGCAGAGCATTATATATTCCAGTTAGCCAGAATACACAGGGTAAAGAAAGATTTTTCTGACCTTGGGTCTTGCTACATTTACTTTGGCATTGGAAAGGCAAGGGAACAATGAACCAAAGGAAAACCGTAGTGTGCAAAACCGCAGAATCAAAAATATTTTGTCAACACGAGCATCATAAACACAAGCCAGCCAAAACCAATACTGCATTCAGGTAACATGAATTTACCCTCAATTTACCTTGCCTGAACTTGTTTAATGTGCTATGTCTGATATTCTATTACTTAATGAAGTACAACCCAAGGATTCATCACAACAAATCCACTAGGTGCAATTCAGCAACCGCGTTGCATGCAGCATGGATCGAGGCACACTGGGAGAATAGCAGGAGGGGGAAAACCATTTTACGATTCACCCGGCTTGCTCCAATAGTTCCGAATCAACCCCAAAATGGAAAGATCATTAACACTCATTTCAATCTCACTAACAAGAACCACCCTTCAGGGGGGCCGAGGCATTTCAGGTTAGAGGTCGTCTCCTGGGCCAGGGTGCGTCAGGGGCCTTCCATCAGTGACGCCTGTGGTGATATGCATCACTGCATATACACAAGGGGTTAATGTAAATACACTAAAACTAGGTAACCACTAGAGGGAGCACCAGAGATGTCATGACATGCAGACATACAGCCAATAGGTCATTACAACAGGACACAACCAATGGGTAATCAGGACATCCAGAGGTGGCATTACCACAAGGGGGCACTTCACAACCCATATAAAAAGGACAGGGCACACAGGCTCTGCCTCTTTCCACAAACAGACATCTAGAGTACATCAGGGTTGATCAACAGCATCACACCCAGCACGTGGCTTAGAGCAGGCTGGTAAAGATAGACCGAGTTAATACAGCTAGATTAGCAGAGAGTCGAACTCATTTAAGAACTGTTAATAGTTCAATAAACAAGTTGAACTAATTTCATAGTCTGGAGCTTCCTTTGTCAAAGCATACATCAAGGAAGCAGCTTATGCTACACAAAGCAGCATAACACAACAAGGCCTTCAAGCCATCTATAAAATATTGTGGAGACCCATCGTGGAGAGGCAACCACAACTACAGCCCGTCTGTCCTACCAGACTATGACAGATCCCTGCTGCGGTTTCTATCCAGAAATTCAATTCCACTCCCTTTGACTGTGAGCAGCCTCTAGCTTCATAGCTTTTTCCCCCAATTAAGGGGCATTTTAGTATGGTCAATTCACCTACCCTGCACATCTTTGGGTAGTGGGAGCAAAACCCACACAAACACGGAGAGAATGATATTAGTGACCCAGAGCCGGGATCAAACCTGGGACCTCGGAGCCGTGAGGGGCTGCATTTGCTGCTTGTGGCTGCAAATGCCTGGAGGCTGCTGTTGCCTTCTTTTTACATAGCTGGAAAGTAGAGTCTCGGCAGAGTCCCAACTGCTGACTCCCTTGGCTGTTACTGCCTCCACCTGATGTGTACCAGCAACTGTGTGGTGCTCACTAGATTGTGGCCCAGATGCCTGTCCCCCACACATCACCAGCCAAGGGGTGTCTCTAAACTGGTGGAAGTTTGGGGTGATAGCTGTGACGCATCGTCAATAGTCTCCTCATAGCTCTCCTCCAAGGTGTTCGGGCTGTGTGGGGCGATACTACTTAGGATGGCCCAGCTCCATAAGATGGAGATCCTGTGAGGCAATGGATATGTGATCAGTGAAAGGGAAGGATCATTTTGTCTGACATGAACAAACTCACATGAAACAGGTCATCTGGGTGAATAGGGAGTGGTTCCTCACCTCTCTGGTGCAGGCCAACCTCTGTCAGGACTCCTCTCCGTGGACAACCCCACAATTTTAAGGGCCCGTTCCTCATTAGGGTGCAAGGATTTGAATCTCCGAGATTCCACCCCTAATCCATTATAAACAGCAAAAGGACATCTTCTTCTGTGGGGACAGGGGGGTACCGCACTTGTACATGAGGGGGTTGTGCTGGTGGGTGCCGGGGGTTCTGAGGAACAAGCATGAAGGCAAGATGTGGAGAGCTCGCACCTAGTTGTCAGCCTGTGGATTGGAGGTGGCAGCCAGAACCGAGAGGGGAGATGGTAATTACCCTTGTAGCTCATTGGAGGCCGTTTGTCGTCTTCCTACATTGGACGGCGGTCCTCCTAGTCATAGTCAGGTCTTGACAGCAACTGCCTCCCAGGTGACAAGATAACCCTGCTGCTGATCTTCTGAACCTCTCGGGAGAACATGGCACCCTGACTCTTATCCACAGCATTGAGAAGCATTGCGATGTCGGCATCCCAAAAAGTGATAGCAGGTCTGTGCGCTGCCATGCTTGTATGTTGACTCAGTGAGTAGTGAGGGAGAGTTTAAAAGCAGCTCCCCCTTGTTAGCGGGTTGGGCAAATCAGACAGCAACAGAGTCAGTAATCCCCAGGGGCTCATTTTTGGTACTAAATGCAATCTTGCCAATGTGGCCATCGCAAAACACCTCACCAAACATGCCCAAAGCCAGATTTTTCCATTGAAGAATCGCACCCACCGTCTTCCTTTCAGATACTGCATTCAGAATCGTGTTGCCATCTTGGGATACTTCCCTGGGCCAATGTTACTAACAGCGAGAAACCAAAGAAAACCAATGTACACCACCGCCCAGGAGAATTAAACGTGCCAAAAACAAGGTAATGTTCCAATTTGTGATCAACTGTTGCTTTAGTCACCGAATTACTGGTCTAAAAATTCTGAATGATGCCTTTTTACCTTCACAGATTCCATCGACATTCCAGTTGTTACAGTGACTTATCACTGAATCCTTTATGCGTCTTGCCATCATGTTTTCATCAGTGCCATACAAGTGCAACTTGAAAAAGGACAGAACTCCTGCAGAAGATAGATTGCAAGAAATTTGCCATCATACAACACGGTAATAGAAGCTGGTGATACTTTTAAAAAAAAAATATCCAGTCATGCATTTTTGGTTGGAACATGCGGAATACATTGCATTACAATTATATATCTGGGCTGCAATAAAAATACAAAAAGGATATACTGAAAGTGATTTCATCTGGAATCATGGAAATCCCAAGAGGAAGGATCAAAGTTCAAATGACGTATAGGTATTTTGATGCATGTTTTAATAGCCCGTTGTTATGCAGGTAGATCTAGAATTTATAAAATGTGCCATTAGTGACTAATGATAAAAATAACATTCTGTAGCACTACTATCAAGTAACAAACATCTTCCCATTTAAATATTTCTGCGCCCATAAGTCATGAGACTTGGGGCAGCACGGTAGCATAGTGGTTAGCATCAATGCTTCACAGCTCCAGGGTCCCAGGTTCGGTTCCCGGCTGGGTCACTGTCTGTGCGGAGTCTGCACATCCTCCCCGTGTGTGCGTGGGTTTCCTCCGGGTGCTCCGGTTTCCTCCCACAGTCCAAAGATGTGCGGGTTAGGTGGATTGGCCATGCTAAATTGCCCGTAGTGTCCTAAAAAGTAAGGTTAAGGGGGAAGTTGTTGGGTTGCGGGTATAGGTTGGATATGTGAGTTTGAGTAGGGTGATCATTGCTCGGCACAACATCGAGGGCCGAAGGGCCTGTTCTGTGCTGTACTGTTCTAAATTCTAAATCCAAATGATAACTCGTTCTTAAGAGTTTTTGCAGCAAGACATTGGGAATTATTAATAGGATTAATTAATTCTTTTGAGATGTGAAAAGGAAATGATCATTAGGAGAAATATGAGCTTGTTACTTATGGAAACAAGATAAATTATAATGGAGAACAGGGAAATGGTAGATGGCCTTCCCTCCATCACAAGGTGGGGATGTTTGCTGATGATTGCACATTGCGACTCCTCAGACACTGAAGTAGTCTGTCTCCATGCACAGCAAGACCTGAACAATATTCAGCTTTGTGCTGATTGAGTGGCAAGTAACATTCATGCCATATTAGTGCCTGGCAGTAACCATCCACACAGAATCTGGCCACCATTCAGTCCATCAAGGTCAAAATGGTCTTTAAATAATTCGCAAACCTGGTGACTTGTAATTATTGGGCAGCGAAGGGTCACGTGTTTTTAAAAGAATTATTGGTTAATTCAGTGTTACCTCCAGGCCACGGGGGGTTTTCCAGTGCTGGGAGGGTGTGTGGAGGAGGTCACCACCAAGGGGTTCCTCACCCGGAGGACAGTGACTGACAATCTTTTCTTTTATATAAATGTTTTTATTCAGTTTTCGTATTTTATATTGAACAAATTACAAATTGTTAGGAGAGAGAAAAAAAAAAACAAAAACAAACACGCAAAAATTAACATACATATTTACAGGTAAGCATCTTCGTAGTAGTAACTGCGCCCCCCCCCCCCCTCCCCCCCTCCACATGTTTATTTAGCTTGGTTTTGGGCCTTAGCTAGCCATCGAACCCCCGTAACGAACCTGTAGCCCCCCCCCCCCCTCCCGCTACCTTCCCCCGACTATTCTTCCTCTTGTACATTGGCCACAAATAGGTCCCGGAACAGTTGCATGAATGGCTCCCACGTTCTGTGGAAGCCGTCGTCCGACCCTCGGATGGCAAATTTGATTTTCTCCATTTGGAGAGATTCCGAGAGGTCGGACAGCCAGTCCGCAGCTCTGGGCGGTGCTGCTGACCGCCAGCCAAACAGGATTCTACGGCGGGCAATCAGGGAGGCAAAGGCAAGGGCGTCCGCCCTCCTCCCCAGGAATAGATCTGGCTGTTCTGAAACCCCGAAGACCGCCACTATCGGGCATGGCTCCACCCTCACTCCCACCACTTTGGACATAACCTCGAAGAAGGCTGTCCAGTACTCCACGAGTCTGGGGCAAGACCAGAACATGTGGGCGTGGTTGGCCGGGCCTCTTTGGCACCGTTCACATCTGTCTTCCACCTCCGGGAAGAACCTACTCATACGGGTTCTTGTTAGGTGGGCTCTATGTACCACTTTTAGTTGCGTCAGGCTGAGCCTTGCGCACGTGGAGGTGGAGTTGACCCTATGCAGTGCTTCGCTCCAGAGTCCCCACCCTATCTCCATCCCCAGGTCGTCCTCCCATTTTCTCCTTGTTGCGTCCAGTACGGTGTCGTCCCTATCTACCAGTCGGTCATACATGTCACTACAGTTCCCTTTCTCTAGGATACTTGCGTCCAGTAGGTCTTCCAGTAGTGTCTGTCGTGGCGGTTGTGGGTACGTCCTTGTCTCCTTTCGTAGGAAGTTTTTGAGCTGCAGGTACCGTAGCTCGTTCCCCCCAGCTAGCTGAAATTTCTCTGTCAGTTCGTCCAGTGTTGCGATCCTGTCGTCCGTGTATAGGTCCCTGACGGTCAGTGTCCCCCCGTCCTGCCTCCACCTTTTGAAGGTGGCGTCGGTCAGTGCTGGTTTGAACCTATGGTTGTTGCAGATGGGAGCCCTGTTCGACATTTTGGTCAGGCCAAGTTGCTGCCGCAGTTGGTTCCAGGATTGGAGGGTGGCTGTCACCACTGGGCTGCTGGAGTGTTTTTTGGGTGGGGATGGGAGTGCTGCCGTGGCGAGGGCCCGGAGGGAGGTTCCCATGCAGGAGGCCTCCTCCGCACGCACCCACTCAGCTTCTGGCTCCTGGATCCATCCCCTTACTCGCTCGGCTGTTGCTGCCCAGTGGTAGAATTGTAGATTCGGGAGGGCTAACCCTCCCCTGGTTTTTGTTTTTTGTAAGACCTTCTTTGGGATCCTAGCATTTTTACCCCCCCATACGAACGCCATGATGAGTTTGTCCAGCGCTTTGAAAAAGGCCTTGGGGATGTAGATCGGAATGGATCTAAACAGGAAGAGGAACCTGGGCAGTACGTTCATTTTGATCGTCTGAACTCTCCCCGCGAGGGAGAGCGGGAGTGTGTTCCATCTTTGCAGGTCCTTTTTAACTTCCTCCGTCAGGCTGGTGAGGTTCCATTTGTGGATCCCTTTCCAGTCATGGGCTATTTGGATCCCCAGGTAGCGGAATTTATGTCGGGCTTGTTTGAACGGCAGCCCCTTTAGTGCTGCCCCCCCCCCCCCCCCCCCCCCCCCCCCTTGCGGGTGTAATGGGAAGATCTCACTTTTGCTCATGTTGAGTTTGTAGCCCGAGAAGGCTCCAAACTCTTTCAGGAGCGCGATGATTCCGTCCATGCTGCTTTGTGGGTCCGAGATATAGAGGAGCAGATCATCCGCATAGAGTGAGACTCTGTGCTCTCTACCTCCCCTTCGGATCCCCCTCCAATTTTTTGCTGCCCTGAGCGCGATTGCTAGCGGTTCGATTGCTAGTGCGAACAGCAGCGGGGACAGTGGGCATCCTTGTCTGGTGCCCCTGTGCAGCTGGAAGTATTGGGAGTTGGTATTGTTGGTCTGTACACTCGCCATGGGAGCGTTGTACAGGAGCTTTACCCAAGCTGTGAACCCTGTTCCAAGCCCGAACCGCTCCAGTACCTCTATGAGGTATATCCATTCGACTCTGTCGAAGGCCTTTTCTGCGTCCAGGGAGACGATCACCTCTTGTGTTCTCTCCCCGGAGGGGGTCATTATCACGTTCAGCAGGCGCCTGATGTTCGCGGTCAGCTGTCTACCTTTGACAAAGCCCGTCTGGTCCTCTGTGACCACCTCAGGTACACAGTCTTCTAGCCTTTTGGCTAGGATTTTGGCCAGTATTTTGGCGTCTGCATTCAGCAGAGATATGGGTCTGTATGACCCACATTCCGTTGGGTCTTTGTCTTTCTTAGGTATCAGCGAGATTGAGGCCTGTGCTAACGTGGGTGGCAACGTGCCCCTAGCTAGCGAGTCTGTGAACATCTCCCGCATGTGCGGGGCCAGCGCCGTCGCAAATTTTTTGTAGAAGTCCGCCGGGAATCCGTCCGGTCCCGGCGCCTTCCCCGCCTGCATGGAGCTAATGCTCTCCATGATCTCTCCCAGTGCTAGTGGTGCTTCCAGATCCCGTTTTCTGCCCTCTCCCACAACTGGTATGTTCAGTCCGTCAAGAAACCGGTTCATCCCAGCCTTCCCCGTTGGGGGCTCTGAGGTGTACAGCTCTTGGTAGAAGGCCTTGAAGGTTTTGTTAATCTTCTCTGGTTCTGTTTCCAACGTGCCTCAGGTATCTCTGATTTGCGCAATTTCTCTGCTGGCTGCCTGCTTTCTCAGCTGGTGGGCCAACAGGCGGCTGGCTTTGTCTCCGTGTTCGTATAGGGCCCCGCGTGCCTGGCGGAGGTGACTGACAATCTTGACTTCCTGTCAAGCAAGGAACAATTTGGAGGAGATGACCACAACACCAGGTAAATCCATTATGGGAGAGGGGAACAGGCAAGACCCCGTTTAACATTGCCTAATTTATCAATATTTTGCATTAACGTTAGTAAATTAACAGGGTCTTGTAATCTCATTGAATGTTACAAGATTCATTTGAATCTCGTTTCCCGCATTATGATCGGAAATGCGCCATTTTAGGGGCAGCACGGTGGCGCAGTGGTTAGCACTGGGACTGTGGCGCTGAGGACCTGGGTTCGAAGCTCAGCCCTGGGTCACTGTCCGTGTGGAGTTTGCACATTCTCCCTGCAACCCCCACAACCCAAAGATGTGCAGGGTAGGTGGATTGGCCACGCCAAATTGCCCCTTAAATTGGAAAATATTTATTGGGTACTCTCAATTTTAAAAAAGGAATTGCGGCATTTTGCCACATGATCAGAATGGAGCCTGTAATACTCCGCACAGAACCTACAGGGTGGGAGTGCTAGTCTTCACCATGCTCCTTGCTGACGCCCCCCACCCCCAACTCCCCCTCGTGTCACTTGTCTCTTCTGAACCTATCGTACATTCCGATTGAAAATATAGCTCCAGCATGAAGCCAAAATCCGATGTTGTGGAAGTGCAGGACCCAATGGTGCAGCAGCATTTTTTTTTTTCCTGTCAAGATATAACTCATTCCATAACCCCAACTACAGTTTTAAGTTTGTGATTTCACAAAGTTATGATTTTCAGGAATGTAACCACATCTTTTAAGTGGGGACTTGCTGCAAGTTTAAATGTTAACCCATTTCCTTTGAGCAGGTTGGTTTTCTCATGCATTCATTAAAATTAGACTTGGCAGACTGGAGTCAGGCATCAGGCTTACACCAGTTGCCCACGCAATCCAACGCCATTCTTTTCTTGGGGGTGGGGGGTAAGAACAAAGAACAAAGAAAATTACAGCACAGGAACAGGTCCTTCAGCCCTCCCAGCCTGCACCGATCCAGATCCTTTATCTAAACCTGTTGCCTATTTTCCAAGGATCTACTTCCCTCTGTTCCCCGCCCATTCATATATCTGTCCAGATGCATCTTAAATGATGCTATCGTGCCCGCCTCTACCACCTCCGCTGGCAAAGTGTTCCAGGCACCTACCACCCTCTGTGTAAAAAGACTTTCCACGCACATCTCCCTTAAACTTTCCCCCTCTCACCTTGAAATCGTGACCCCTCGTAATTGACACCCCGACTCTTGGAAAAAGCTTGTTGCTATCCACCCTGTCCATACCTCAATTTTGTAGACCTCAATCAGGTCCCCCCCTCAACCTCCGTCTTTCCTACGAAAACAATCCTAATCTACTCAACCTTTCTTCATAGCTAGCACCCTCCACACCAGGCAACATCCTGGTGAACCCCCTCTGCACCCTATCTAAAGCATCCACATCCTTCTGGCAATGTAGCGATCAGAACTGCACTCAGTATTCCAAATGTGGCCAACCAAAGTCCTATACAACTGTAACATGACCTGCATTGTACTCAATACCCCGTCCGATGAAGGCAAGCATGCTGCATGCCTTCTTGACCCTATCGACCTGCGTTGCCGATTCAGGGTACAATGGACCCAAACTCCCAGATCTCTCTGTACATCAATTTTCCCCAGGACTCTTCCATTGACCGTATAGTCCGCTCTTGAATTGGATCTCCCAAAATGCATCACCTCGCATTTCCCTGGATTGAACTCCATCTGCCATTTCTCTGCCCAACTCTCCAATCTATCTATACTTTGCTGTATTCTCTGACAGTCCGCCTCGCTATCTGCAACTCCACCAATCTTAGTATCATCTGCAAACTTGCTCATCAGACCACGTATACCTTGACCAGATCATTTATGTATATTACAAACAACAGTGGTCCGAGCATGGATCCCTGTGGAACACCACTAGTCACCTTTCTCCATTTTGAGACACTCCCTTCCACCACTCTCTGTCTCCTGTTGCCCAGCCAGTTCTTTATCCATCTAGCTAGTACACCTGAACCCCATACAACTTCACTTTTTCCATCAACCTGCCATGGGAAACTTTATCAAATGCTTTACTGAAGTCCATGTACATGACATCTACAGCCTTCCCTCATCAATTAACTTTGTCACTTCCTCAAAGAATTTTATTAGGTTTGTAAGACATGACCTTCCCTGCACAAAACCATGCTGCCTATCACTGATACGTCTATTTTCTTCCAAATGTGAATAGATCCTATCCCTCAGTATCTTCTCCAACAGTTTGCCTACCACTGACGTCAAGCTCACAGGTCTATAATTCCCTGGATTATCCCTGCTCCCCTTCTTAAACAAAGGGACAACATTAGCAATTCTCAGTCCTCCGGGACCTCACCCATGCTCAAGGATGCTGCAAAGATATCTGTTAAGGCCCCAGCTATTTCGTCCCTCGCTTCCCTCAGTAACCTGGGATAGATCCCATCCGGTCCTGGGGACTTGTCCACCTTAATGCCTTTTAGAATACCCAAAACCTCCCCCCTTCCTCATGCCGACATGACCTAGAGTATTTAAACATCCATCCCTAGCCTCAACATCCATCATGTCCCTCTCCTTGGTGAGTACCGATGTAAAGTACTCATTAAGAATCTCACTCATTTCCTCTGACTCCACACATAAATTCCCTCTTTTGTCTTTGAGTGGGCCAATCCTTTCTCTAGTTACCCTCTTGCTCCTTAGATATGAATAAAAGGCTTTGGGATTTTCCTTAACCCTGTTAGCCAAAGATATTTCATGACCCCTTTTAGCCCTCTTTATTGCGCGTTTGAGATTTGTCCTACTTTCCCAATATTCCTCCAAAGCTTCATCAGTTTTGAGTCACCTCGATCTTATGTAGGCTTCCTTTTTCATTTTAGCTAGTCTCACAATTCCACCCATCATCCATGGTTCCCTAATCTTGCCATTTCTATCTCTCATTTTCACAGGGACAACCCTAACCCTAATTTGGGTGAGGTGTTTGGTTAAAAGCCTCCCCTTATTCTATTTTGAAAACTGGTTTCCTATATTTATGTCCCCCTCTTTATTCCAAAATTTCAAATCTGATGAGAATTCAAGGTCAGAGAACTCCATCAGTAAACAGAACAAAAATAAAAATACATTAGTTGCACGTTGCAATCTAGCGGGAAACACACCAAAACAAAATGCAGCATTCCTGGTTTAAAAACATACCAGAGTTTCTTGAACTTCCTTTATTCTCAATCTCGAGGGTCCAAATTCCTTGTGGATCTTCATCCCAGCTGTGGGTGGTCATGAAAGTCCAGTCTCTATATCCATAGGGTGATGTATCATATGGTCTTAAAAAACAAGACCAGCGTTTGTATTAGATTGGGTAAACTTTCCTCTAATTAAAGGCTCACTATCTGACAAGTTAGGAGAAGCCATTACAAATCATATTAAAAACCACCTCTTTTTGAGCAGAAACAGGATAAGGATTGCATGAATACAAAGTACATAGAGGATAAAAAATTCTCTTTCGGAATTATTTTTCAAACATTTTTGGTGTAGAGAAACTGAATTTGCTTTTCTAGTTATTATTTCTACAACTAAAATTATTCATTTCTAAATTCCCTCACAGGTAGGAAGTGAGGTCCATTGGATCCTACTTACTCCCAACAAGTGTAATAGGTGTGAATGTGTTAAGAGTATGTAACCTGCAATTTGGTATCAATTGGTGCCGTATAATAAAAGGTCAAGAATAATCTGGTTCTATTCGCATATTGCATTGCTACTTGTCATTACTACTTCTGGCTCTGAACACTTCCAAAGAAGTTGTGTGGCCGAATTATCCGTTCCTGAGATTAAGTATTGATGCTGGGGCAGGATTTGTGAACTTCAACAGGAAAACTGGTGCCACACCTGGGCCAAGTGGAACATACCGATTCTAATGAAAAATCAGGTCTGATTTGCTGGGTCTGTGATTGACACTGAAGAGGCTGACTGCCGCCTCTACATACTTCACTCCCCACGCACACTCATGCCAGCCAACAAGATGGCACTGGTTGAGCTGGAGTGTGCCCATCCCATTGATGGATTTCTGGGGCCAGAGGGCACCTCAGGGGTGGCCTTGGGAGGGAGGGGGTTGCCATACAACCGCTGGCACTACGTTCACAGTGGGCAGTCAGCAGCATGCACAGCTGTCTTGCAGACTGCAGCTGTGAATGTAGTGCCCATCCACCCCGACCCCACAGCCCGCTACTAACCCCCGGTCCTGGCAGAAGCCACCCGACCAGCGGCACAACTGATAGCACATTGTGGCAATATTGGACATTTTTCGTATCCCCTCTCTCCCACTTTTTAAAAATAAATTTAGAGTACCCAATTAATTTTTCCAATTAAGGGGCAATTCAGCATGGCCAATCCACCTACTGCACATCTTTGGGTTGTGGGGGCGAAACCCACGCAAGCACGGGGAGAATGTACAAACTCCACACAGACAGTGACTCAGAGCCAGGATCGAACCTGGGACCTCGGCGCCGTGAGGCAGCAGGGCTAACCCACTCAGGGGCTTCCGCGATTCAACGCCTCCACCAGGAGGAATTTCTGACGGCAAGGCTCACTTGTGCTTTTTTTTTTTTTTTAAATCAGGAAATCAGCACCGTGGCTGCCCACCCTCTCCCACTTGGCAGCCACGGTGCTGATTTCCCGATTTTAAAAAGCACGAGTGAGCCTTGCCGTCAGAAATTCCTCCTGGTGGAGGCGTTGAATCGCGGAAGCCCTGGAGAATACTGGGTCAGGTCCGCTAATGATATGTAAACAACGTTTACTAAACTTGGGAGTAGAACGCATTGACTGCACTGTCGAGGCACCGGAGAATTGTGATTTGCCGTGAACCCAGCACCTCCCCCATGATTTTCGCATCAACCAGATTCTCCATCCAATCACCTTTCTCAATCTCAGCATCGGCCGATGGAGAATCATGCCCTTGATCAGGATTGCATGTTTATTTGTGGCACATTAAGTGTCATCAGTAAAATCTTCTTTATTTAATTGCTCAATAAATATTAGCTGGCAAAGTTGTTCTAAGATGTGCAAAACGTGCAGCTGTGAAATGGACAGGGTGGCATGGTGGAGGGCAGCACGGTTGCTTCACAGCTCCAGGCTCGATTCAGGTCACTGTCTGTGCAGAGTCTGTACATTCTCCCCTTGTGTACGTGGATGTCCTCTGGTTTCCTTCCACAGTCCAAAGATGTGGTTAGGTGGATTGGCCATTCTAAATTGCCCAGTGTCCAAAAAGGTTAGGTTGGGTTACGGGGATAAAGGGGATAGAGTGGAGGTGTGGGGCTTAAGTAGGGTGCTCTTTCTAAGTGCCGGTGCAAATTCGATGGGCTGAATGACTGCAAATTCTATGATTCTATGATTGGCATCCAGAACTATGGAGTCTTTCTTTCATAAACACCATCTCCCAACCAGCTACAAATTTAATTAAATACTTATGGTACAGCCCTTGATCTAAACAAAACAAAAACTCACTCCAGAAAGCAATATTGTGGAATCACCAATAATACCAGTAAAAGCCAAGCTAAGGTCATGATGTCAGCGGTCATAAATAAATGCGTGGAGTGTAAGCATACTTCTCACCAGCAATAGAGAAGCATGGTGGAAGGTGAATGAAATGAAATGAAATGAAAATCGCTTATTGTCACAAGTAGGCTTCAAATGAAGTTACTGTGAAAAGCCCCTAGTCGCCACATTCCGGTGCCTGTTAGGGGAGGCTGGTACGGGAATTGAACCGTGCTGCTGGCCTGCTTTAAAAGCCAGATCTTTGCCCTGTGCTAAACCATCCCGAGATGAAACATATTATTGTCTGCAAGGACAAACAAATTACACAAGAAAAAAGGAATGCTTCAAACCTCATTAGTGGCGAGATAGTCTACTTACTTTATTGCTATCAAGTGCCACATAATATTGAATACATATTTGTGTACTTACTAATCACTCCATTATTCCCAATTTCTGCTTAAAACTTCAATTCAGAGTAATGGGAATGTTATCTCCATAATTCACTAGGCGTTAAAAGTTTTGTTTTCAGTTCCAAATAGATGCTTTGAATCTGTTCTAGCCCACTCAAATATTTGTTCAAAGCCTAAAGCACAAATCATTTTAAAAACCAACCCTTTTGAGTTCTCATGGTAGTTGCCATCATTTTTTTTTTTTATAAATGTTTTTTATTGAGTTTTCATATTTTATATATGACAAATTACAAGTTATTAGAGAGAGAGAAAAAAAAACCAAAGGAAAACACAAAAATTTTTTACATGAATATTTACAGGTAAGCATCTTCATAACAATAATTGTGGCCGCCCCCTTTAGCCAGCATACATATTTTACATTCCCCAATATGGCCGAGGCACATGTTTATAGGCATTTATTTATAGTTTGGTTTTGGGCCTTGGCTTGCCATCAAACCCCCATACCGAGCCCGTAGCCCCCCCCCCCCCCCCCCCCCCCCCCGGCTACCTTCCCCCGATTCCCGCCCATTTTCCCCTGGTTCTTGGCCACCCGACTATTCTGCCTCATGTACGTTGGCCACAAACAGGTCCCGGAACAGTTGCATGAATGGCTCCCACGTTCTGTGGAAGCCGTCGTCCGACCCTCGGATGGCGAATTTGATTTTCTCCATTTGGAGAGATTCCGAGAGGTCGGACAGCCAGTCTGCAGCTCTGGGTGGTGCTGCTGACCGCCAGTCAAACAGGATTCTACGACGGGCAATCAGGGAGGCAAAGGCAAGGGCGTCCGCCCTCCTCCCCAGGAATAGATCTGGCTGGTCTGAAACCCCGAAGACCGCCACTATCGGGCATGGCTCCACCCTCACCCCCACCACTTTGGACATAGCCTCGAAGAAGGCTGTCCAGTACTCCACAAGTCTGGGGCAAGACCAGAACATGTGGGCGTGGTTGGCCGGGGTAGTTGCCATCATTGATTAAAAACACAAATGTTGCGAAAGATAATAGTAAGCACGAGGATTGGCCAAGTTAGAAACCAAAGGTCAATGAAAGAAAATTGAGAGAAAGGAGTAAACTAGCAAAAAATATAAGATTGATTCTGGAGATGACGGTTGCCTTATAAGGAAAGGTTGAATCCTGTTGCCCTACATGCTAACAAGCAGAGGTAATCTCTTTGAAAAGTACAAGGGGCTTGACAGAGTAGATACAAAGCCTGTTTCCTTGGCAAGATAAAAGGGTCAATCATTTAAGACGGAGATGAGGAGAAATTTCTTACTCAGAGGCTTGTGAGTTTTTGAAATTTGACAGAGTGCTGTGGATGCACAGAGTACATTTAAGGTGGAAAGATATTTGGATACTGGCGGGGGGAAAAAAAAAGGATATGAAGATCAGATGAGAACATGGAATTGGGGTCCAAAATCATATTAAATAGCCAAGCAGGCTTGAGGGGCAATACAGCCCAATCCTAGTTCTATTTTTGTTCTTATATTAACAGTCCTGTCAGATATAATGCAATAGTACTTTTGCACTGTCTAATGAGATTTTTTTTTTTTTTTTTAAAAAAGGAATATTTCTATGAAACTAAAGTTAACTAGCAATAGTCCAGAGGTATTCAAGTGGCACCAAAGAGAAAATGCTGGAAAATCTCAGCAGGTCTGGCAGCATCTGTAGGGATAGAAAAGAGCTAACGTTTCAAGTCCAGATGACCCTGTGTCAAAGCTTGGTTTCAGATTCCAGCATCCGCAATAATTTGCTTTTATCCAGTTTTCAAGTGACAAGTGGCCACTCTGGATAATCTCTCCTCCTTTATCTATAGTTTAGCAAATAAGCTACATGGACTTTCATACCTTACATCAACCAACTTGGAATATGTCCCACTAGGGCTTGTGAGAGAAATCCTCAGATCGCCTCTTCGCGTGTAGCTCAGTGACACTCTAACTTCCACGTGCTCAAGAGATCGGATGTAATTTTTAGCTTGAGAACAAGGATCAATATATTTCTTTATAACGAGCTTGTCAGAAATAACTCTGAAATTTAAAAAAAAGCAATGTTCAGTCCTTTTTAAATTCTAGGAATACATACATACTGAGTTTGATCACGCTAAATTTTGATGAACAAAATGAGTTAACATTAGATTAACTATTTACATCATTGCTCAGAGGAACATTCAAACTCAGTTAGCAAACTAATCCAGCATAGGGGTTGGAGTTTACAGATTTTGGGGGAAAAAATACAAATAACAATTTCTGAAATTTAGTGTCACGGAAATGGGTATTCAACGTGATCTATGATAGAAGCCAATTTATAGCTACTCCAGAAAAAGGTGTGGATTATTTCATATTGCAGTGAACAGTGAAATTTCTAATTGAGTTTTGTATACATTATATAAAATAACAGATGACTGAGAATGTGTTACATATAGCAATAAAGGCTAGTGACAATGCTTCAGGGTTGCAATACTATGAACAGGTTTAGAAGAAAAATGGTACTAGAGCAGTTTAAGATCAATCCATACTGCAGCATGATACCACACTAGCCAAACAGCAATTATATTCAATAAGTCTACTTTGGGATTCAAATTTGTTTTCTTTGTTAAATTTTATTCATAGGAGTTAGTTTCAGTCACTTCAAAGATCCAGATGATCATCTAAAAAAACAACATGGCAAAGATATTCTTCCAGCATATTATTAATTATTTAATCTATTCAGTTTTATACATCAAAACCTCAGAGACTGTGTTAGGGTTTTAAACACACTCCCAGCCAGCCACATTTTTCATATAATATACACAATCGTCAACCTTTGACAATAAGCAGTTTAACCAGTCATTTGTCCGAGACGCTGATGCAGATGACTGCTGTGTACCAAGAACTGCATACACTGCACTCATTGCATGAAATAATGTGTACATCAGTACTAGTTATTTTCCTTTGAAGAAATTATTCAAGTCTTGCTATGGGCTCCCCAAGATTAGTTTATCAGGTATTCAATCTTTTGTTAAGAATATTGAATTTGGGTTCTAACTCTATAAATGAGAGAAGTTATCCCCAAGTGCATATCAGGAGCTGGTGACTACAATTACACAGGCAGTGTTGAAAATGTGGAAGTTATCAGAGGGAATAGTGGAGTCAATATTAAGGTGCATTTAAGATGAAGCTAGGCAAATATGGGAGGGTTGTGCTGATAGGGTTAGATGAGGAAGGATGTGACCCAGCTCAAGTGGAGCATAAACAGGGGGATTGACTGGTTGGAAGCTGTGCTCGATTATCACATGGGCATGTTATATCTTGTAGGCTTTGATGCATGTTTACCAAACATACTGTTAAGAAACAATTAGAATTAGTTATGTACCATTTTCGATCTCCATTAAATATTAGTTAGAAATTTTCTGGGCAATGAATGGGCTGCTAATAAAAATAAAAACTTGTAAGACATTCAGAGCCATCTGTAATTCTATACACTATATACACAACAATTCCAATCTGCGTGAACATGCTTACTGTTGGGATTTACTAATGTCTATGGAGCATTCCCTCTGTGGGTTCACAGTCAACCACTTTGTTGCTAAATCCACCAGAAGTCCAGCATCTAGTAGTCCATAACCATAGTGATGGCTCACTGGAAACAATTAATCACAATACATATCATCAGCATGGTTTATTCAGGGTGAACAATGTGATTTTAGGATGTATGATTATGGTTGCCCTCAGTGCAAAAACCAAATCATATCCAGGCAAATTTAAAAAACACTTTACTTAATGCATTAGAGAGTCACATTTTTCAATAGGCTATATACCTATTACATACAGGCAAAAGCATGTGCTACTGTCATTTTAGATTACAAAAAACAAAAAAGCCAAATCTACTCTTCACACTAATAATCTACTCTTCACACTAATAATCTTTATTAGTGTCACAAGTAGGCATACATTTTTAAAAAATTTAGTGTACCCAAATTATTTTTTTCCAATTAAGGGGCAATTTAGCGAGGCCAATCCACCTAGCCTGCACATCTTTGGGTTGTGGGGGCGAAACTCACGCAAACAGGGGAGAATGTGCAAACTCCTCACGGACAGTGACCCAGAGCCGGGATCGAACCTGGGACCTCGGTGCCGTAAGGCAGCAGGGCTAACCCACTGCGCCACCGTGCTGCCCTACAAGTAGGCATACATTAACACTGCAAAGAAGGTACTGTGAAAATCCCCTAATCGCCACACTCCGGCACCTGTTCAGGTACACCGAGGGAGAATTCAGAATGTTCAATTCACCAAACAAGCATGTCTTTGTGGACTTGTGGGAATAATAATAAATAATATTATTATTAATTATTAATAAGGAATTGAATCCAGGTAACTAGCTCTGTGAAGCAACAGTGCTAACCACTGTGCTACCCAGTAACAGGCTGACAAGTCTCCAGGTCCTGATGGACTTCATCCTATGATCTTAAGATGTGGCTGAGATGCACTGGTATTAATTCTCCAAACTTTGCTAAGGTTCTGGAAAGTAGCAAATATTTTTCTTGAAACTTTTTCACTTAGACAAACAGTAAACAATATAAAACAGGGGCGGCACAGTGACTAGCACTGCTGCCTAATGTTTCTGAGGACCCGGGTACGATCCCGACACACTGTCCATGTGGTGTTTGCACATTCTCGTGTCTGCGTGGGTCTCATCCCCATACCCAAAAAGAACTGCCATGGTGGGTACCAGCGGAAGTTACCGCAGCTAAACACTCTAGCTATGGGACTTTGTCCCCATTTAGTTAAAGCGCGCCCATGGAGTCTAAACTCGTCAGCACAAAGACAGTTATCACAGATAGGAGCCAACAACAACAACAACAACAACAACAACATGAGCTAAATTTAAAATGTCCCTCTTGTGGGCAAGACCAGAACTAGACAACGCTGTTTTAAAATTAGTGGTTGCCCTTATAGGACAGATACAAAGGATTTCACCCCCCCCCCCCCCCCCCCCAGGACAGATACAAAGAGGATTTCACCCCCCCCCCCCCCCCCCCCCCGGACGGTACTGTTTTACAAACATAACTACCAAATTTACAAAAAAGGAACTTTACGGCATTTTTTTGGGACTTCGATTTAAATAAGGTGCTTTGCCTTAACTGAAGTCTTAACGCTGTAAACACGAGGCAAATTTAGCAGTGTGTTCAGGCATGAATCAGCATCAGAGACTTTGGAGGGGGACTTTGATCTGAAACACTGGTTTAACCTGCATTTAGCAGCAGTCATCGTCTCAGTAAAGAGCTCAAGCCAAGAGTCCGAAATAGACATCTAGGAGATTTGTTATGGGGGATGTTTGCCAATTAGTATATCTGCTCGTGTTCATTCAAACCCACACTGCACAGCGTGGTCAGCACTGGTCTTAATGCCGTCTAACTGTGACTAGCAGTTGAGCATGAACATGGCATTGATATGGATTTCAAGAGTTACTTTAAAAGGGATACTCACTGATCGATGCTAACCGGAACTGTAACAAGAACCCCGAAAAAGATCAGGAGACTTTTATCAACATGCTAGCAACATTTATTCTGGAAATTAATAGGATTGCACTTAACAAGAGCAAGGGCAGCTCTAAGCAACCTTAAGTCACCAGGAGAAAGGCAATATTTGATCAGCACCTTGGTTTGAATGATGAATAGGATGAGGGCACAAGCCCAGGCAACAGAGCACTAGCTGCGACTGGAGAGAGGCCAGAGATAACATCCTACACCACCACCTCTTACGGATACAGGGCATTATCTCCTGCTATGGAACGCCTCCACCTCTCCTTTGGTACCTAAATCATGCCACAACGTGCTGCTATGAGCAAGCTAAAGCATTAATACCTTCAGTGGAAGTGGGTGCAAGGAGCCCACATATACTGCACAACGAAAATTGCATCTAAAACACCGGAGGGTCAAGCTCAAGTTTAGCACATCCAGGCAAATTCACATCACGCTCACCAGCAACAGAGGCCAAAATGGTGCTAAAGCCAGGCTCTCAAATGGACATGTCTTATTCACACAATATCCAGTGTCTATTTCTATGCTTCAGTGAAAATAATCCCTACAATGTTTTAAAGTTCATTTTTCCAGTTGTATTAGAATTAATTATTTATTTTGCTGAAGACAGGACGAAATTTAAGAAATAGCCAGTTTACCTTTGCGTCCCACTCCATTTTTGGCCCAGTCGTCTGCTTTCAAATGCAAAGGTTTGGATGCTCTCACCACAAGATGTTGCATATCGCGCCAGGTCAGTGTAGGGCTACAAACAGAAACCGAATATTGCCATTTTTTGTAACTCAATACATTTCATAATTTTGGCAATCTGCATCTATTATTTAACCCCTTTAAAAATAGAATGTTGTCCCAGCTGTTTTAGAAGCAGGGAAAGAGGACTACTAAAATGGAGATATTAGGCCGACCAAAAGCTTAGTCAAAGTGAAAAAGGAGAAGGCTGAGAAGCAGAGTATACAACTTAATTCTATTGCATAAGCCTAGTTGGATGAAGGCACAGCAATTGGTGGGGGCGCAAAAGAAAGAGGGTTGCCCAATTGGCCAGAGTTGGAACAGAATTCCAGGAGAATTGTAGTACTGGAGAAGGTTACCAATGGGAAGGGGAAGGAGGCAATTATAAGATGTTAAAACACGTGTACATTGAAGCTAAATTCATTTTGGGGGAAGGGGAGGGGGTCGTTAGAAATAATATGGTCATCGAAGCCAGGAATTGGGGTGAATAGGAGATTTTACAGAGTAAAGAAATTTTACATGAGCAAAGTCAAGAGCGTGGAGAATCTGAGGCCAGCCAGGTATGCATTGGAATAGTCAAGGATGGGGATGACAGAAACTTGCAGGTGGGCAAGTATAGGTCGGAGCTCAGCTGGGGGTTGGAGCTCAGCTGGGGCTGGAGCAATCTGAGCAACGAGGGACAGACCAGGAATTGGAAGACATGAAGTAACATAGGGAGTGTCTGGCATGGCCTGAAGACAATGGTTTGTTTCATAAACTTTTAACTATTAATAATAATCTTTATTGTCACAAGTAGGCTTCCATTAACGCTGCAATGAAGTTAAAAGCCCCTTGGATAGCACGGTTTGAAACTGGGTATCAAAACAGCTGACGCATGCAACAGTAGAAAAGTCAAGAGAGATGGAGGAAAGGTAAACAGCAGAGAAAAAAAATCAGCTCAGGTAATGGAATCCATTTGATTACAGGAGACAACGATCCAGCAAGAGGAAGGAGGAGGTGGTAGTGGAGTATGCCATGGTTATAATTATATAGGAAAGAATCAAGCCAAACCAATCCATTTGGATTTTAAGAAAAAAGAAAATATTCCGTCAGGGGCGTAGGTGTCACTGGCTAAACCAGCATTTAACACCAAACCCTAGAGAAGGTGGTTGGTAAGCAACCTTCTTGAACCACTGCAGTTTATGTGGTGCAAGTACACCCAAAGTGCTCTTGGGAGGAGGGGGGCCACAGCCAAACCGAACCCCTGCCAGAGGTCCCTCAGAGCCCTGTTCTGTGGAACCCAGTTTTTGAATCCTGTTATGCTCTAATGTTCCAAGTACACAGTTCATGTAAACCAATAGTCGAATAGTGGTCAGACACACCATACTCTGAAACCAAGCAACAGATGCCACCAAAACAGTGTGGGTTGCTCACCAAATCCTCCCCAGATACTTGTTCCGCTGAGTGTAAGCCAGCTGGCCTCAAAAAACAAAAACAAAAAACAAGTTCCACTCAAGAAACATAGGTGCACATGGTTGCAGTCCTCTCCCACACAAGGCCGTCACCAAAGGTTTCAATCTCTGCTTTTGGTATTCCTCAGCCCTGGATGGCCATGTGCATTCAAGCTTCCATGAAATCAGGTATCCAGCTACACCAAAGGCCACCACTGTTTCAAGGTGGAATACCCTCGGTTTGATTCTTTCCTCTTGTGGGGCAATGTCGAACGAGAGGCCATAGTTTTAGGATAAGGGATAGCAGAAATGAGGAGCAATTACTTCTCTCAAAGGGTTGAGAATCTGTGAAATTCACTACCCAGAGTGCAGTGGATGCCAGGGCATTTGAATAAATTAAAAGAGGAGACAGATTTTTAATGAATGGGTTGAAGGGTTATGGAGAAAGTAGGAGTTGAGCTGAGATTATATCAGCCTTGATCTTACCGAATGGTGGAGCATGCTCGAGGAGCTAATTGCCTACTCCTAGTTCTTGTGTTCTTAACAGGCAGTATTATGATGTCACCAACCTTAGGATTGCTTCAGACGTCTGTCTTCTCCAGTTCTGCACCTTGTAGCCCAGACTTTAATTGGGAGCCTCCCTCTGCCCCTTTCTTTGTCAATGAACAGGACCAGATTAGATTCCGGTTCTTTGACCCTTTGACTTCAGTCTTCTTGGAACTCTTCTTTTCATTCCCTGGTTTGAAACTTTGTTCTTTTAGTTTCTGGGACTTTATATTGTCCTGCCTGTACTGGCAGCTTTTGTGGATGGTTTCTTGCTTTTTGGGTTACCTGGGTTCCAAACTAAACTCAAATGCTTTGGCATTTCAATGTAGGCCTCTGGTTGCTAAGTAACAACTTCAAAGCCTGTAATTGGTTTTACGTCATAAAACCTCAATTACAATGCAGTCAAAAAAAAAAATGAAACTGAAACTTGCTGGTGCACATCCATGTTTAACATGAAGCTAGCTGAAGTTTTCTTAGCACACAAACACAGAAACACAAATAAAGCTTAAACCTATACTTTATTTCCAACACACAAGAGTACAAATATAGATGACTTAAACTATATCTATTTCATGATGTGTAGTGAATCAAATTGGCTGAAGATTGGCATCAGTTATGCTCGGCACCTCTGGAAGAGACCGAAATGAATCATCCACTTGGCTCTTCTGGCTGAAGATGGTTGCATGTACTTATCCTTTGCACGGATGTTCTGGGATCCCCCATCATTGAGGATAGGGAAGGGGTATTTGTGGAGACTCCTCCTTTAGCGAGTTGTTTAATTGTCCATCAGCATTCACAACTGGATATGGCAGATCTGATCCATTGGTTGTGAAACTACTTAGTTCAGTCTATCACTTGCTGATCAATGCTGTCTGACATGCAAGTAGTCCTGTGTTGTAACTTCACCAGGTTGGCACCTCTTTAGGTATGCCTGGTGCTACTCCTGGTCTGCCCCCCCAGAACTATTTGTTGAATCACGGTTGATCCCCTAGCTTGATAGTAAAAAAGTGGGAGTAGGGTTATTCTGGCCCATGAGGTTACAGATTATGGTTGTGTACAACTCTGATGATTGCACATAGCGCTTCATGGGGCCCAGTTTTCAAGTTGCGAGATAGCACAGCAGAGGACAGGAGTCAGAGAAGGATGGTGTAGTCGACCATGTCAAAAGCGGTGTAGCAATCAATGAAGGAAAACACATCAGTCATACTGGGCTCATCACTCTTTCAATTAGGGGACATTAATGTTGTAAAAGGGATGAAACTGGATAGGAAAGACTGCAACACTAGTTGTGGGAAAGATGGACCCAGATTTGGGAATTCAAAGCAGAGGAAAAACAAGGCTTTAAATTGAGAGTTGATCTACCAAAGAAACCTAGAGAGGGACAGTACCAGAAAAGGAGGAATTAATCACAATTTCAGATAACTATGGAAGGCAGAAAGAAAGAAAGTTGAGTAATCAGCAGTGTAGTGGGATTAAAGAAGCAAGAGGTAGACAAAATGAACAGACAGGATGAAGGGAGATAGGAACAAAACTAGCAAATTATACAGGATCAGGGATAGAACTGGTGAGGGTTGGGATGCGGTAGAGCCCAGTCTGAAACAGTGACAGAACTACAAGAGCTTCTTGCATCTCAGAAGTATCGGAGGTTAAAATAATGTTAAAAGTAGCCAAGTATTTTTGTTCTCCCAAACGTTCCTGGGTAATAGGATTAGTTTGGTTCATGAGAGCAAAGCCCAAATACTTCATGGAGTCCAGCCAAATCTGGCAATAGGTGGCTAAAGCAGTTGTCTGCTAGAGATGCAAGGAATGGATTCATTGTAAACCATTAAAATTAACAGGATAATTTTCTTACGCTTGGATCAAGCGGTTAGAAGCTACTGGTTCTAAGAAAAATTGATGTTTTTAAAAGCATCAATTACCATATGTTGCTTGGACATAATAGCGAAGGCATTAGAAATATTGAAACCCATTCATACATCAATAGCACACCCAAGAACATTACTGCATTCAAAAAAAAATTACTTTGCTTCGAGAGCAAGAGCTATGATCCCAGCAGCAAGTGGTGCAGATGCTGATGTTCCAGTGTGTTTCTCTGTACATCGTAAACGAAGGTCTGTTGTTACCTGGGAAGAGGGTGGAAGGACAGAAAGAGATTACTGACAGCGAGTTAACCAAAACATTATTAACTTAACCTCCTCACATTTGACATATCAGAAATGAAGCACAATTTTGAAATGCCTTCTTTGGGAAGTCAGAAGCAATTTTAGATAAACAGAGTCTACAGATTTTGAGGTCTATCTCCAGAAGGTGGGTTTTTCACTTTGGGGTTATCAAAAAGAATGAAAACTGGACAGGAGGAGCCATGCTTTCAAATGTATGCTTCCGTGCAAGTATGCAAAAAGATAGTCAGCCTTGCACACTGATTTATGGGGAACGGTTCTCCAATATTTCAAATCATCCTATCTTCTGACACAGCAAATAGCAAAAGTAATTCTGGTCTAAACAGCCAATTGCAAAGCCATGGGGGAAAAAAAAAAAATGAACAATGGGAGGCAATTTAATCTGTTCTCTTCCTTCCCCTTGCACCCACTCCCCCTATATCTACCATCCAAATGGGTGGATGGAATTGGCCAATCAGAATCCAGACACCGAACCACCTTAAACACACCACTTCCAATCGGAGCAAAGCTGCAGCAGGAGGTTAGCCTCTTGCCTCAAAAAATGGGTGCCAATTATTTAACTAATGTTCAGGAGTCTTCACAAAAGGAAAATTATAGTAGTCTTCCAGAATTAATTGCGGTAATTTAGCTTTACCATGACTTGGGAAGCGAGAAAGAGCGGATCCAGCAACAGGGCAACACGGTGGCACAGTGGTTAGCACTGCTGCTTCACAGCTTCAAGGTCCCAGGTTCAATTCCCAGCTTGGGTCACTGTCTGTGCGGAGTCGGCATGTTCTCCCAGTGCCTGCGTGGGTTTCCTCCGGGTGCTCCGGTTTCCTCCCACTAGTCCCGAAAGACGTGCTATTAGGTAATTTGGACATTCTGAATTCTCCCTCTGTGTACCCGAACAGGTGCCGGAATGTGGCAACTAGGGTTTTTCCATAGTAACTTTATTGCAGTATTAATGTAAGCCTACTTGTGACAATAAAGATTATTATTATTATTATTATTATTATTAAGTGCTTCTCAAAAGACTACCATGGTCCTCTCCCTGTCTCAATGTCCCTCCACTGCAAACCACCCCAGTCTTTCCTTAGCAGCCATAGCACCTCCCTCTCTCCTCAGCCAACCTCTTGGGAACAGAAAGGTTTGGACATGGTCTCACCATTCAATGTAGCAGGATCTTGATTATCTACATTTCCTCCCCGCTCCAAATCATACCTGCCCCATCCCCATCTCCACACAAATATCAGAGCAAATGGTTTGTCTTTGTGCACAGACAAAAAAAGCTTTCTTACAATCTGTTTTTCTGTTCTGGATCCGCTGCTATAAGTAGTTGTTAGCGTTGAAGAGCAGGCCTCGCTGTACCAAGGAACATTCCCCAGTTGAGTTGTGCTGCCTACAGACAGTGTGTAGATACTGTTGGTATAACCATCGCAGTTACAGTTATCATACTGGAAGCCTCCATTACCAGATGCCCAAACAAAGATGGAACCAAGACCACCTCGACCCTAAGAAGGAATAAGTAAGTCACCATGCAATTCTGAATGGCTCCAAATTTTAGACATGGCTAAAATGAACACCTAAATGACTGCAGATTATTGATGTTGAAGCAGTTTAATGATGAAGACTATATTATAAGCATAGCACTATGGCTATTCTCACGAGGAAGATAGTATGCATTATTAAAGTCACCAAGGCACAATTACAACGCAATTTTTAAAAAGTTACTGAATCCTTTATTTTCCCTTCCCAAATGACCCCTCACAGAACCTGACATTAACAGGACTTTCTTCAACCAGCAAAACATTCTTCCAAGTTCTAAGATCCATAGATGGAATTGAGATCAAAGGATGGACGGATGAAACAAACCATATTTCTAAAGGGCTCGAGTGGGTAGGTGTCGAGGGGCTGTTTGGTTGCAGATTATAGAACTAGGAGTCACAGAAACATATTGGAAGCAAAACAAAATTTCCTTCAGGAAAAACTGGCATGGACATGTGTTCAAGGAGGAAGAATTAGGGGTGACCCATTTATGACTTTGATAGTCTGTAGATTCTCTTCCCCGGAGAGAAATGGTGGTGGTGGCTAGGTCAAGGCAGAGGTAGGTAGGTATATTTTTGATCAGCGACTGTTGCTTCCGGATGTGGAAGGGGAGGGAAGAATTGGAGATATACACACACAAGTGGCTGGGGAGCAGGGAGATGAGTGGGTGGTGAAGATAAAGGAGAAATGGGAAGGGAGATCAATTGTGGGGTAAGGAGGCAGGCAATGCACAAGGTTACAGCCATCTGAGATGGCCACCTGCAAAGGACCATGGGAATTATGGCCAACCCAGGACTCAGACAGATAGAGCTTGTGTGTATTTGCAACCCAGATAGCTAGACCCAATCGGAATCCCCGCTCGTTTGCATTCTAATGGCCCATTTCCCCAGAACAATAGGACTGCACTCAAGAAATCGATACAGTCACAGACTGATTGGCGCCACTCCCTTTACTCAGAGAGCCCAACTGCCAAGGTCAATGACCGCAAAGAACCCACCCAGCCACCGAGGCAACCGCCCCTTTATTGCCGAAATTGAAGGCAGTGATCGAAGCCGTGTCGAATTATTGGATCCAAGATTAAGGACCGCCCCAAAGAGTGCAAATCCCTAGGAGGTCTCTTTTGGACTCGGCCTGTGCCAGCCCAACTGCAGCATAACGACCAGACAACCAAGTTCAAGACCAACGATCGCTACCTGACAAATAAGCCCAGCAGACAGAGCCACTTCTTCAAACCAGCCACGTGAGATCAAGATAAAGGCCTTATCCATCTGCACAGAGCCAGTTGCCCTGAAGTTAAGTATAGGTATTGTAGTTGATAGGTGTGGTTTAACTTGTAGTATATTATGCTTGCATGTCGAAGTAACCCTTGTGTGTAAATAAACCATCTTTAAACTTGAACTGACTAACTAGTTGGGTGGTCATTTGACCGATATACGGGAAAGCCTTGTGGTCAGTAAGAGAAACAGAAACACCCACATTATTGGTGACGCTCGTGGGATAGTATTCCATTAAATTGGCAACAGGGTAAATGGGACCTCCTCTTGTGCAAGGATCAGTCTGATACAGTTTAAGGTGGTGCACATGGCTCGGGCGAGAATGAGTGGGTTCTTTCAGGGGGTAGCAGATGAGTGAGAGGTGTGGGCGGGGGCAGCAAATCACATGCACATGTTTTGGGGTTGCAAAAAAATTGGGACGATTCTGGGCAGGAGTATTTGTGGCCTAAGCCAAAATAGTGGAGGAGGTGGAGAACCTGGACCCTTTGGTGGTGATATTTGAGGAATCAGAGAAGCCGGAGCTCATGGAGAAGAGGAAGGCCAATGTCATGGCCATCACCTCTTTGATTGCACGGCGGCAAATTTTGCTGGAGTGGCGGTCGGCATCGCCCCCAGGGGTAGTGGCTTGGTTGGGTGACCTGTACGACTCCCTGCGATTAGAGAAAGTAAAGTATGAGTTAAATGGCTCTTCAGGAGAGTTTGAGGAAAGGTGGGGGAGGGGGGGGTAGTAAAAAAGGAAGAAAATCTGTACAGACTGTAGAGTGGATTGTTAGGAAGTATGTTTCCCAGGGTGTTTATTTGCTGTAACTGGTTTTGATACATAATATACATTTTTTTTTAAATAAAAGTATTTTGATCAACATGGAAGTCAAGGGATACGGGGGACAGACAGGAAAGCGGAGTTGAGGCTACAGTCAGATCAGCCGTGATCTTATTGAATGGCAAACCGGACTCAAGGGGCCCAATGGCCTGCTCCAGCTCTTAATTCTTACAGTATCAGGATAAAGGGGTCAGCCATTTAGGACTGAGAAGAGGAGAAATTTCTTCACTTGGGGGAGGTTTGGAAATGAAATCTTTGGACTCCTCTACCTCAGAAGACTGAGGATGCAGTCGAAGAATATATGAGCTGCGCAGATCGAATGGGAAAGTGGATCGGAAGTAGACATTCAGCCATGATTTCATTTGAATGGCAAAGCAAGCTTGAGATGCATACATGGCCTACTCCCGTTCTCATTCTTTATTTTAAATATGAAAGTTTCATCCTCTTCTTGTATCTTATGCAAAACGGTTGGCTGGAGGCAACTAGTCCAATTCTGTGGTATGATGAAATTTACTTTACAAGGTGCAAGAAATAAACAGAACTCCACATTCACATCTTTTAAAGATGTCTATTCCATTCCCAGGTGACCTCCAACTAGCAACTCTAAATCTCTAAAACAAGAAACTACAGAAAGACATCAGTACATGGCAAATACTCTCCAAATAAGCATTAGAACAAGAGCTGTGATGGATCACAGTTTAAGTGCTGAGGAATATCTTTTTAAAATAGTTCTATGCCATCACAAAAGCTGGTCTCATACCAAAACATGTTAATTATCAAGAATTACTTGCAATGGTTTTAATTTAAAGCAGATTGCTTTGCACACAACTCCATATTGGAAAGCTTAGCACTCTGTAAAATACACACAGTTACTCAATGAACGATTTAGTGATCTTACATTTGTAATACCCCTGAGAAATGCCTGACTTGCCAACATTGCTGGCCCTTCCACAGTCTGCCCATTGTCTTCTGGACCCCAGCTGGCACTATAGATGTGGATGTGCTGAGGGTTGAGGCTGAGTGAGCGGGCTTCCACTACGTCAGTGATCTCACCATCAAGCATTCGTACCCCTGCAGGCGGAAATAGACAAACAAAACTATTACAGATGGCAAAGGATGGAAAACCACAAAACACCAGAGAACTGTAATCAACAAATATAGTACTGCTCTTGCAGAACAGTTCCAACATCACCAAACACCAAACCAACACGGTGGCTGAGAATGTGAAGCAAGGGTCAATAACTAGAACAATCCAGAATTAATGGGACACATTAGTGGAAAGTTACAAATAAGGGAGTTATTATTGAATTCGTGAGCCGACTCATGACTGTAAGCCAAATAGCCTTGAGAAACAAGGAAGATGGCTGGATGACGGAATATGAAATGTGGGAGCCATTGATACTGTGGCTAAACACCTGCTGTTTTTGCTAAAATTGCTATATACTCATGTGCCAATAGATAACTTTAAAGTCTGTAAAATCATGTATCGAAACTATGGCAAAAACAAGCTATGCTTTGTAATGGGGGCAAGTTCAAGTGAATGTAAGGGACAGCCCCTTAAAAAACATATAAAGACAGGATGTTTTGAGCAAAACTTTGGCACACTCAGAGGTGTTTCTTCGGAATACCTAGAGAGCGGCCCCGATCGCAATAAAGAATATTCTAAAGTACGAGCGTGTTCGAGACCGTTTCTTCCGGACTGAGAGACAAGTGAATTAGAGACACATTCACATGGCCAACTTGGCTATGCCTGGATCAAAGTAACGCATATCTATACAAATATCAGGTGGGTAAACAACATGCAAGATTAAAGGGTGCAACTGAATGACCTTGTCGCACCCAACTTGGTGATGCGACGAGGTCAGACTTAGACATAGAACATACAGTGAACATACAGTGCGGAAAGAGGCCACCCCTCCTACCCTTTTTTGGTTACTAAGGGCAATTTATCATGGCCAATCCATCTAACCTGCACGTCTTTTGACTGTGGGAGGAAACCCACGCAGACTCTTGAGGTTTGTGATGCTCGGGACACCTAGCGAGATCTAATGATACCTCAAAATCTGGATCTCCCCCTCGTTGGGAGAGATCCAGATTAACATACTTAAACGGGCCGTTGGGCTCACGTCTGCATGTTCTCCCGAAACCCAGGAACTAACGCCCACCCCGAACAGACTTGCCATGGGGCTCCCAGGCCATAGGTGGCCTCTAGGCAGGCTGATACTCTGGCACTCCTGCTGGCACACAGCACTGCCAAAGTGCCAGGCTGGCAATGCAAAGTTGCCCATGCCAGAGACCATGCCCAGGGGATTCCCCGCCCTTCAGAGGTGGGGTGAGTTTGACTCCTCATCAAGTTGGGGTGGGGGGGTTGAGAGATTGAGATGGCATATGGCACCGAGAAAGACCCTGCTGTACGTGCCCAAAATGTGACTCTATTGTGTAGGTTAAATTGCGCCCTAAACGTGGAGACCAATGCACATACTTTGGCCAAGATCACATTATGGTAGAAATGATGGGCTAAGGATTGCAAAGGACTAAAATCTACACCTCCAAGGCATTTTCAGGTAAAGGGAAGGCATCCTCTCCAGGGGTTGGATAAGAAAGGAACATCAATAATATGTTTCATGGTCAACGAGCCAAGAAAATTCAGTTAAGCTCAAAAAGGTTTAAAAAATGTAATAATTTGCTGTATAATGAGCTACATCTTTCGAAAGTCTTTCCTTATTAGGATGCAGTAAATGACCCATTTTATACATACAAAAAAAAACTGCATGTAACTGCAGGCCCAAAAGTGAAAGCGAATAGAACCCAGAATGGATTACCTAGCAACATGCTGCTAATATATTCCTTTCATGTCCCATTGACTCTTTACAATACGAGGGAAAAAAAACAGTAGCAACCATTCACATCTTTCAGCTGAAGTGGGGGGGGGGGGGGGGGGGGGGGGAGGGAAACTGAAGCAGCAGAAAGATCAGACTGCAAGAAACACTGCCCATGTTTAGTGTCTGTTTCAAAGTGCCTTTAGCACAGGTGCAACAAGCTGCACTTTTACAGAAGGCACAAGATAAAAAATGTTTTTAAAAAATTAATTTATGCAATGTTGGGGTTGTTGCTTAGGCCAGCATTTACTGTCCATCCCTGGTTGCCCTTCAAAAGGTGATGAGCTGCCTTGAACCGCTGCAGTCGCTGAGGTGTGGTACACCCACAGTTCTGTTAGGTAGGAGTTCCAGGAATGTGACCCAGCAACAGTGCAGGAATGGTGATATAGATGGTAGTGGGTTTGGAAGGTATTGCCAAAGGAACCTTAGTATTACCATAGTGCATCTTGTAGATGATACACACGGCTGTCACCATTAGTTGGTGGTGGAGGAATTGAATGTTTGTGGAAGGAGGAGCAATCAAGTGGGCTGCTTTGTCCTGGATGGGTGTCAAGCTTCTTTGTTGTTGGAGCTACACTCATCCAGGCAAGTGGACATATTCCATTGCCCTTTTGGCTTGTGCCTTGTAGATGGTGGACAGGCTTTGAGGGGGGGGGGGGGGGGGGAGGGGGGGAAAAGAGGGTGGAAATCCAGAGGCGAGTTACTCACCGTAGGATTCCTAGCCTTTGACCTGCTCTGATAGCCACAGTATTAATATGGATCGTCCAGTTCAGTTTCTGATCAATGGTAACTCCCAGGATATTGATTGTGGGGGAGGGGGGAGAAGAGGAAAGAGACTCAGCGATGGCAATGCCATTGAACGTCATGCGGCGATGGTTAGATCCTCGCTTGTAGGAAATAGTCATTGGCTGGCACTTGTGTGTGACGTCAATGCAATTTTCCCACTTGTCAGCCCAAGCCTGGATATTGTTCCGGCCTTGCTGCATTTGACCATGGACTGTTTTGCCTCATTTATCTGAGGAGTCACAAATGGCGCTGAACATCTGCGAACATCCCCACTTCTGACAGAAGGAAGATTATTGATGAAGCAGCTGAAGAGGGTTGGAAGCTAACTACCCAGAGGACCTCCTGCAGTGATGTCCTGGGGTTGAGATAATTGACCTCCAACCACCACAACCATCTTCCTTTCTGCCAGGTGTGACTCAGATTCCAATTAACTCCGTTTTGCTAGGGCTCCTTCATGCCACACTCTCGTGCTGCCTTGATGTCAAGGGCACCCACTCACCTCACCTCTGACATTCAGCTCTTTTGTCCCATGTTTGAGCCACAGCTGTAATGAGGTCAGCGGTGGAGTGATCCTGGCAGAACCCAAACTAAGCATGTCATTGTGGAGTAAAGTGCTGCTTGACAGCACAGTTGATAACGCCTTCCATTACTTTGCTGATGGCAAGTAGACTGATCGGGCTGTAATTGGCTGGGTTGGATTTGTCCTGCTTCTAGTGTACGGTACACACGGGCAATTTTCCACATTGCTGGGTAGGCGCCAGTGTTGTAGCTGTACTGGAACAGCTTGGCTAGGATGCAACAAAGTTCTGGAACACAAGTCTTCAATACTATTGCTGGAATACTGTCAGGGCCCATAGCCTTCGCTGTATCCAGTGCCTTGGTTCCTTAATATCACTTGGAGTGAATCGTATTTGTTGAAGACGGTGATGCTGGGGAGTTCCAGAGGCGACCGAGCTAGATCATCCACTCGGCACCTCTGGCAGAAGTTTGTTGCAAAATGTTTTAGCCTGGTCTTTTGCATAGATATGCTGGGCTCCTCCATCATGGAGTTATTTGTGGAGCCTCCTCCTCCAATGAGTTGTTTAATTGTGTACCACCATTCACAGCAGAGCTTAGATCCGACGCGTTCGCTGTGGAATTACTTAGTTTGGTCTATTACTTGCTGCTTGGCACATTAGTCCTGTGTTGTAGCTTCACCAGGTTGACACATTTTTAGGTATGGTGATGCTCCAGGCATGCTCCCCTGCACTCTTCATTGAACCAGGGCTGATGGTAATGGCAGAGTGGGGATATACCAGCGCCTCATGGATGGCCAGTCTGAAGTTGCTAGATCTGTTCGAAGTCTATCCCATTTAGCATGGTGGTAGTGCCACAAAACACAATGGAGGATATCCTCAACATGAAGACAGGACTTTTGTCACCACTGTGACTGTGCAGTGGTCACTTCTACTGATACGGTCATGGACAGATGCATCTGCAGCAGGCAGATTGGAGAGGATGATGTCAAGTATATTTTTCCCTCGCCACCTGCTGCAGTCCAGTCTAGCATCTATTTCCTTTCGGACCCGGTCAGCTCCGTCTGGCTACCGAGCCACTTTTGGTGACGGTTGAATGTCCATCTATTCGGCAACCTCGCCACACAAGTGCTTCCTCCAACTTTCAACACAAGTACAATTAGCTGATGCTGGACAGTACGTGGTAATCAGCAGGAGGTTTCCTTACTAATGTTTAACTTGAAGCCATGGGACTTCATGGGGCTCACAGAGTGAATGTTGAGGACTCCCAGGACAACTCCCTCCCGAATATATACCATTGCCACCATCTCTGCTGGGTCGGTCCTACCGGTGAGACAAGACATACCCCACGAATGGTAATAGTGGTGTCTGGGACATAATCTGTAAGGTATGATTCTGCAAGTATGACTATGTCAGGCTATTGCTTGACTAGTTGCTCTTCCAACTATGGCACAAGCCCCAAGATGTTAGTAAGAAGGCTGGGTTTGCTGTTGTGGTTTCCGGTGCCGAGGTTGATGCCGTGTGGTCCATCTGGTTTCATTCCTTTAATTCAGTTTTTAAGTCAAATAATGTTGACAGCACTACTAAAGAAAACGCATGGCACAGATTTTGTAGTTAGTGGCAAAAAGTGACAAGAGTTCAGTGATGATCTTAAAAGAAAGCCACCATTAGATTGCTGGCATTAGCTATGGAGGATTTCTAGTGCAATTTTTAAAATGGGCCTCACCTGTGTTACATATGAAAATTGTTAGGGAGACAAAGTGGCCCAATGGTTAGCACTGTTGCCTAGTGCACCGAGGACCGGGTTCGATCCCGGGTCACTTGTATGTGGAGTTTGCACATTCTCTCCATGTCTGCGTGGGTTTCACCACCCCCCAATCCAAAGGTGGATTGGCCATGCTAAATTGCCTCTTAATTGGGAAAAAAATATAATTGGGTACTCTAAATTTTAAAAAAATATATGAAAACTGTTGCTGTCTGAATTCACTCATCTCCTCTGACAGATGACAAACTGACTGGGCCACTTTGATGGGCTCTGTAGAAACACATCCTAGGAGGTAGGATAGCCTTTGCATAGGAGTTGGTGAATGTTATTGGTAGACAAATGCTACTTGCGCTCCACATCTCATGGAGCTGAGAAAATTGCAGCAGAGTCATTAAATGTGGAAAAGAGATGAACATTATCTGATCTAGAATTGTCCCATTAACCTTTTGGATAAAATCAGCATAAGGTCAATTGTTTATTCCACTTGTTCTGTTTATCAGAGAGAGAGAGTTTACTTTTTTTTTTTAATTCTGCTGCGAGGAGGTGATCACATTGGAATCAGCAATTGGTCCCGAATAGAAAACTGGAGACCATTTAAACAGAGATTCCAGGTAATACAGAGAAACACAACTGGTCAACCCGACTGAAGGGAATTTAATCCAAAAGGGGCTCGTCGGGTGCTTGATAAAAGGGCACGTGCACAGGTGGCCTTGGCAGACGTTCACCCTCTCATGGCACACCAGTGTGCTGCAGCACAGCGATTGGGGATCACTGCTCTAGAGTACAACAGTAATGTCAAGTATGCTAAACACTCAATCATTTTGCAGAATTAGCACAGACAGCAATTAGGAAGTAACAGGCAGGTTTTATCATTCACTTTCTATAATCAGCAAAATAAAAGGGCACGATCTATCTGAATTGGAGTCCTGCAACAAGGGTGTTTCCTGGTACTCAGACGCCAAGAAACTCCATGCCATCGAACTGGACTCTGGGGCCTCAGCTGGGAACTGCCCGACAAGGCGCACTCAAGTCTTGTTTTCTGCACCGAGGAGCTCCACTTGCCGGAACTCCTCAGTGGGGTAGGAGATTGGGAACCATTTCCCCCCCCTGCCCCTCAAACTCAAACCCCAACTCACTTACAAGAGGGCCCTCGGACACCCCCTCGCACCTGCCCCGGCACAGAGCATCCCTGGGCCGGATCTCTGGGAAAAATGCCTGCTTGGCACCATCAGTGCCCTCTGGGGTGCCAGGGTGCCACCCTGCCTAGAGGGAAACCACCTGGGGGCCTCCGATCCCCTGGGAGGCCCAGGCTCCGTCTGGTCCCGGTTTGTGGAGCCCAACACTGAACAATGCTCGCCCAAGGACTCCAAGGTGAAGGGATTAGATCCCAACACCTTGATTAGATCATGGGAGAACACGTTAGAGAGAGAGACTAGCTGCCCTGCCCGAATATGCAGAGTTACTAAAAAGTGATCCGCTAAAAAGCATTAATGGGCATGATTCACATCGCGATATTTCATGAGATAGTGTTAGCTCTCGAAGTGTGGTGAGCCGGGTAGATCCTGAAAGAATGACCTTCAAGAATCTACTGGCTGCATCGTGCAGCCTGCTGCCTTTTGGGCATGATAGTTGATAGATCGTGCCCAAGATAGAAGCAGAAACAAAAATAATTATTGAATAAAGTTTGTAAAATGTATAAGTCAGGGGACATTTAACATTCCACAACTAAAAAGGAGTTATTCAAAGCTGTAAAGGTTATGCAGCCTAGTAACTTAAACATACCATTTAAAACCAAGTTGTATTAAATTCAACAAGGTGCAATTTAAGCTAAGGTGAGATTATTTTTTAAAATGGAAGTTCACGTCAATTCAGTGATTTCTAATAGACTGCAACATCAGAATGAGGGAAGTGGGCAATCTTACTGACAGCAATTTCGGGAATTTCACATTTAATTAACTGCACATGTGTGAATGCCAGATGTTGCTGCAAAGTTTCAGAGTAATGATGGTGAACATTGACAATTCACCCTCATATTACAAAATCTAGGTGGTTAAAAAGAAAATTGTTGCTTCAGAACACGGTAAACATTGATCCAAAAAGTTAAAAGCAAAATATTGTGGGTGCGAGAAAACAGAAATAAAAACAGGAAAACAAAGGGTCAAAGCAAATTACTGCGGATGCTGGAATCTGAAACGAAAGAGAAAATGATGGAAAATCTCAGCAAGTCTGGCAGCATCTGACAAAGTCATCGGACTCAAAACGTTAGCTATTTTCTCTCCCCACAGATGCTGCCAGACTTGCTGAGACTTTCCAGCATTTTCTCTTTCAAAACAAAGGGTCATATAGACTCAAACATTAATCATTTTGCTCTCCACAGGTGCTACCAGACCTGCTGAATTTACCCAGCATTTTGGTTTTTATTTTGATCCAAAGGTTAATAGTTTCAGTGTGTTGAGCACTTTGGGGAAAACAGAAATTTTAATATGCTATCCTTAATTTATAAGCAATGATACTTTACCACCAATTCTGGCATTATAGGCTATGCCAATCCCGCAGAGGTTATTAGCCACAGCAGCCACTTCTCCTGCACACCGTGTTCCATGCCTGTTAAAAGATAAAGTTTTCTTAACAGTCACAGATGCTCAGGAGATTAGCATATGGATTATGAACCCAAAGCCACGGAACTGGGAGCTACCCACTGACAACTGAAAATGTTAAAAATATAAAATGTAGAGTACCTAATGTATTTTTAAAACCAATTAAGGAGCAATTTAGCGTGGCCAATCCACCTTGCCTGCACATCTTTTGGGTTGTGGGAGTGAGACCTACACAGACACAGGGAAAACGGGCAAACTCCACACGGACAGTGACCCAAGGCCAGGATTGAACCTGGGTCCTCAGTGCCGTGATACAGCAGCGCTAACCACAGTACCGCCGTGCCGCTCAATTTGACATTCTTTGGCCCAGTATTTTAGCACAGAAAGAGAAAAAAAGTTAATCGATTTGAAATAAATAGCAACATATCAACTCCTAAAACAGCCTCATAGGCAAATCAGGTAAACCTAGTGATTTTAATAAGAAAACACCCCATAGTAATATTTTCATAGAATCCCTACAGTGCAGGTGGCCATTTGACTCATCGAGTGTGTACTGGCCCTTGGGAAGAGCACCCTACTTAAGTCCCACGCCCCCACCCTATCCCCCTCAATCCCCATAACCCACACTAACGTTTTGGACACCAAGAGCAATCCAGAATGGCCAATCCACCTAACCTGCACATCTTTGGACTAGTGGGAGGAAACGGGAGCACTCGGAGGAAACCCACACACACACAGGGAGAACATGCAGTCTCCATGCAGACAGTGACCCAAGCTGGGAATCAAACCTGGGACCCTGGAGCTGTGAAGCAACTGCGCTAACCACTATGCTGTGCTGGCCAAACTGGAACAGGCGGAATGGCACTCAGTTGAGGCACACGCGCCGGGGGGGGGACAACAGCTGACACCTTGGTGCTGCCAAGGTGGCACTGCTAAATTGGCAGGAGCACTGCCTGGGTGCCAGTACTAGGGTACCCGAGTGCCAGGGTGGCACTGCCAAGAATCAGGGGGGCCATGCCCATTAACTGGAGGGTGAAAGGGGGATTTGAAGGGTGGGAAAGTGGTATGCTGTATGCTGCCCCCCCCCCCCCCCCCCAAGGGACTCCATAGCGGGGTATCGGGTAGTGCCCATATGTGTGGGGGTGACATTACCCATAGGTGGGGGGTGTGGGTGACCCACAAGCTCACTTAGATCGCTGCACCCTTTAAAAATGGTGGCCCGATCTCCCCAGTGTTAAAGAAAATTCAAAGTGAGGGCTAAACCGGTGAGAAACTCACCAAGGCCAAAAAAGTGACCATGTGTCATTGAATAGCGGTGGGGAACTTGCTGCCGATAAACCCCCTGAAAAAAACTTGACACTATTTTTTCCAGAGAATTGCATCCAAGATTAAAAGATATTGGAATAAATATGATATTTTCAGTGCAAGTTTTAGATTGACCTCATTTGGTACATGTACAAGAAAGAGACCAGATTATGCAGCACAAACCATTATGTCACAGTCATCAGGTTATTTTCCATTTAGAAAAAGTAACTATTTTAGATGCAGAATTTTCAAAGATTTATGAAAAATAAATAATAGTCTACTCACACCCTCTAGTGGCTGCTGTTTGCAAAGAGGTTTACAGCACTACATTTCACAAAATCATGGAATAATTCAGTCAGTGCTCGACTATATATTGTACACACAAAACTTGGCACATTCCTCAAGGTACTGTCCTGGGCTCAACTATCTTCAGCTGCTTCAACAATGACCTTCCCTCTAAATTAAGGTGAGAAGTGGGGATGTTCAGGGCAGCACGGTGGCCCAGTGGTTAGCACTGCTGCCTCATGGCACCAAGGACCCGGGTTTGATCCCAGCCCCGGGTCACTGTCCGTGTGGAGTTTGCATATCCTCCCAGTGTCTGCGTGGGTCTCACCCCCACAACCCAAAAATGTGCAGGGTAGGTGGATTGGCCACTCCAAAATTTCCCCTTAATTGGAAAAATATTCTTTCTTAAAAAAAAAAAGTGGGGATGTTCGCTGACGTTTACACAATATTCAGCACTATTCCTAATTCCTTAGATACTGAAGCAGTACTTGTCCATGTGCAGAGACAATTCTCTCTCTCCCCCCCCCCCCCCCCCTCCCAGGTGCATCCTGATGAAGGAGCTGTGCTCCGAAAGCTAGTGATTTGAAATAAACCTACTGGACTATAGAACATAGAACAGTACAGCACAGAACAGGCCCTTCAGCCCTCGATGTTGTGCCGAGCAATGATCACCCTACTCAAACCCACGTAACCCGTATACCCATAACCCAACAATCCCCCCATTAACCTTACACTACGGGCAATTTAGCATGGCCAATCCACCTAACCCGCACATCTTTGGACTGTGGGAGGAAACCGGAGCACCCGGAGGAAACCCACGCACACACGGGGAGGACATGCAGACTCCACACAGACAGTGACCCAGCCGGGAATCGAACCTGGGACCCTGGAGCTGTGAAGCATTGATGCTAACCACCATGCTACCGTGAGGCCCCCTGCTGCTACCATCTAGAACAGTGTTTTTCAAAGTGGGGGTCATGACCTGCAGGTGGGTCACAGAATGGTGTAAGATGGGTCGCCAAAAAGATCTCCTGACCATATTTTCTGTTTCTGGGTAAATTCTGGCTGCAGTGCAGTGTATGACCACAGGAGGCTGATGTAGAGGCCGGTGCCGTGGACTTTCTGGCCTTCCTGGGTCACTGTTACAGCCACCGCCACAGCCTCCAGCAGCAACTCCAGCAGCTGATCGGCCAGGTTAGTCACCACCTGCAACTAAAACCTGAAGAGTTTAAAGGAAAAATCAATTATTTTAAAAATGTCTTTCCTGAAGATACTCCTGCGTAGAGTTAGTTTCCAGGAGTGTTTAATGTGTTTTTTTGCCAGGCCTACATCTCCCACCCAAAACCAAATGGCTGCTGACTAGAATACCCCAGTCAGCAACTCACAGCTGGAGGGCTGCCATGTACAAGATTTATCAGAAATTCCTGCGTATCTTATAGGGATCGCCTCGCCTTTCAATTGGTCCATTGTTATGAAACTGGTTAATGTTTGCCCCATTCTGATCTCGGATGTGGGAACCCCATCCTTCCCAGTCGGGGGAAAATGCAGGTGATGAGATTTTTATTAAAAAGTTATTTAGATCTCCAAATAACAAGAAAATTACAATTTTTATATTTAATAATAGTGCCAACAACAAATGTGACTTTTTAAAAAAACTATAGAGAATCTAATATGAACGCGACGTGGGTCGAGAGATTTTGTAGAATTTTGTAAAAGTGGGTCCTAAAGTTTGAAAAACACTGATCTAGAAGAACAAAGGCAACAGATAACTGGGAACATTACACCACACACCATCCAGACTTGGAAATATATCACTGTTCCTTCACGGTCGCAGGGTCAAAGTCTTGAACTCACTCCCTAACAGCACCATGGGTGCACCTACACCACATGGACTGCAGCGGTTCAAAAGCGGCACACCAAGTCCTTCGGAAGCGTAATTTGGGATGGGCAATAAATGCTGGCCTAGTCAGTGATGCACTTATCCCAAGAATGATTTTCAAATCCCCAGAAATAAAATAATTTGTATATCTTATTTTATTTATTTTCTCTTTCTATTGCTCTTCTAGGTCAGTGCAGCATTCCACTGTTGCAGATAATGTATCGAAATATAAACAGAGCAAATGTTAAAACAGTAACATTAAGAAATTTACAACTCACTGGGCTTGCCCACCCATGATCATTAATTAAACTGAATTTTGATTATTATGTACGTGTGAACTGTGATACACCGAGCAATGGACCAGCCATTGGATTACTTGTGTGTTTAGTGCTGATTCAGGTGAAAAATTAAGAACATCTTCAAAATGTAAGCAACTTACCGATTTTCATCATTAAAGTTATATCTAGGTTGGGGGTCAGGGTCATTATCATTTATATCAAAGCTTGCATTGGGGTCCTGCAAATAAAAATGTAAAAATCTAATCAAAAAGATGGCTTTCTGCGGTCAGCTTCACACATTTGAAAACTGTAAGAGATCCCCAGTTACGTTCGTCCACAAGTACCAGATATCCTCCAGTATGTCACCCAAACAGCTATTCGCTTCAGAAGGTGGAGACAATTCTGACCTCTGGGGGCATCATAACTGAATCCAATTATATCTTTGACAAGCAGAAGTACATGAACTTTTACCAGAAGTTAACAAAAACAGAAAATATTGGCCAATCTCAGCAACATCTGTGGAGAGAGAAGGGAGCTAGTCTGGATGACTCTTGTCAAAGCTTCATCCAGACTCAAAACGCTCCTTCCTCTCTCCACAGATGCTGTTACAGCTGCTGAGATTATCCAGTATTTTCTGTTTTTGTTTCAGCTTCCAGCATCCATAGTAATTTGCTTATACCAGAGGTTGCTGGATAGTTCCAGGAGTAGATATCCTAGATGGTTTATTTTCCCAAGGGCTTAGAGGACAATTTGAGTGCTCATACAAGACATCAAACTGAGACCCTGCTTGGTCTTCATAAAGAAATGTATTGCAAGCTACAAATTCATCACAGCTGTTGAAAATTACCCACTTTATCATATTCAGACATACTATTCCAGCTGCATTTGATATTGAAGTAGTCTAAATATTCTGATCATACTGAAGAAAACACTTGTCGACACACAAACATTTGCAGTGAATGGTTAGGATCTCAAATGCACTTCCCAGGTTTAGAGAAAATGAGCAAGGACTCAGGGAAAAGAGGTCAGGCACTCTGACTAATTGAGTTGCTCTTACAGGAGATCCAGCACAGACATGACAGGCCAAATGGCCTCCTCCTGGGCAATAATCATTCCATGATCATTCCCTTTAGCAATGTTTTAAAACATTAGGTGATCTGCGTAACTTGGTTCCTAATAAAAGAGATGTATTCCATTTCATTAGATCTGCACATCTCCTTTCAATTAAATAAACATCAAAATGGAAAATACTTTGAATATATATGCCGAACAGCTGTTCTTTTCTGTAGAACTTTTCAAAACCGACTACCAGGTTATTATGCTCCTCATTCTCCAATGCATCATCCAACACTTTCAGGCCATGGTCAAATGCAGACATTAACATGGTCTATAAAAGTTTCCAGAGGCAGATGAAAATGCATTTAACCATTTCATACATTCTCTTCTAATTAGTGAAAAATGAAATTAGAACCTAAATGAAGTGAATTAGAAGCCCAGTATTACAATAATAATTTAATGATACGTGAAAAAGTAAGGCAATTTTAGAAGTACTGTCATTTAAACTAATCTCCCTCTGTCGTGCCTCTCCTTACTTTATGCTATTTGAGACAGATTACAATAAAGACATGAGTGCGTTTACAAGGTACTTCTATTGGATCTTACATAATTTTCAGCCAAGTCCGGATGGTTCTTCTCTATTCCATCATCCAGGATGGTGACCACAATCCCCTTTCCTGTGTAACCCCGCTTCCAAGCGGATAGAACATTTAGGTCATTAGGAATCGCACTGTTCTAAATAAGATAGTACGAGCTTTTATTGCAATTCAGCCACTGAAAACAGTAGTAACTACAGTATTTGAGAAAGTCTTAATCTTATTCAGTGGTCCTGGAACAAGTACAGAGTATAATTTTCAACAACTATCCCACAACAATCTAAAAATTCATGCTGCCAAGTTATCACATTCTTGCAGAAGTGCTGATCAAAGGTACCAAGGATCAAAAAAACCCTCAATTTAATAAGCAATCAGACTTATTTATATTGTTTTAACATAGTTGTGGGGGAGGAAAAGCAAGGTTGAAAATAATATTTACATCAGCAAGTATGTCACCCAAGGGGAATGAGGCATTTCAAACAAAGGCCCCCCATGACCCCATTTTGAAGAGCAGCGGGGAGGGGAAGAGTTATCCCCTTGTATACTAGCCAATATTTATCCTTCAAATCAACATCACAAAAACTGATGGCTTGCTATCATATAGCTGTGTATGGGAGCTTGTTGTGCACTACATGACTGCTGCATTTTCTACGTAACAGAAAAATACTTCATGAGCGGTCTTTTGAAACAACTGGTGGTCACGAAGGGGCTATACAAATGCAAGCTTGTCCTTCTATGAAATTTTGTCCACGATAGTCACTCGATTATAAATGGCAAGTCATTGTGTCTACCTCCTCAGAAGAACACGCAAAGTCTGCCCCTACTAAAATACGTTGCTATGTTTTAGCTCAGTCAATTGCCAAATTTAATCATTAGCCCCAAATCTGGAATTCTGAATAATAAAAGCAGAGTTTTATTACCTATAGATTATCCATTACACTGCAAGGATTCCACAGTAGCTTATTGAACAATACATGGACAACAGTGGCATGTCACAGGCTTCACTGCACAGGCATTATTAGCATTTGTTTCAAGTTAGGAAATTGTGATTTCCCCATGTAATCTTGCGGCAGATAATTAAATTTTATGCCCAGCGTGCTCTCCTCAAAATAAATCTGGTTATCGTACTTTTAGTACATTTTCGCAAAGTGGAAAATACCAGTTGAAATAAATGTTTCACTGCACATAAAGGCTTTACAAGTCTGACGAACATTCCAGAACTGAGTGAACGTTCCTCCTTTCCCAAAACACCAATGTGTACTGTATTACTTTAGTTCCCATAGCTTCAAGATAAGTAGCATGGAGTTTTAGAATTCATTGGAATACATATGCCACAGTGATTAAGAAGGGAAATGTATGCTTTAATTTTAGACTAATTAAGGTTCTTTAAGTTCAAGGCACCACTAGAGTCTTTAGCCCAAGTACTTTCCAGCAGCAGGATCCAATTTTCAGTGTTAAAATTAATGTAACATCAAACTCATGCCGACATAGCATACTTCCGTAGAGCCCTCCAGCAGAATTGGGCAGTTTTAAATAATGACGGGTAAACATGTTCTAAGTGACTGAGTGGAGATGCTAAACTCACAGGGATTTTTTTTTAAAAATTCCAATTAAGGGACAAATTAACCTGGCCAATCTACCTACCTTACACATCTTGGTTGTGGGGATGAGACCAACGCAGACACAGAAATGTGCAAACTTCACCTCACGGACAGTGACCCAGGGCCGGGATCGAACCCGGGTCCTCAGTGCTGTGAGGTAGTAGTGCTAACCACCACTCCGTGTGCCACCTGGGCATTTTTTTTTTTTTTTTTAAATACATTTTTGAGCAGAGTATTTTCAAAAACTTTGTTGAATACTAACATGCCATGAACACGTCGACAGTCATGAACACAGCCCAGTCCATCACCTGAATCCACCTCCCATCCACTGACTCAGTCTATACCTGCCGTTGCCTTGGGAAAGCGGGCAGCACAATCAAAGACCCTCTCACCCAGGTTATTCTCTTTCATCAGGCAGAAGATACAAAAGTCTGAGAACACGAACATTCAAAAACAGCTTCTTCCCCGCTATTACCAGACTTCTGAATGAACCTCTAACGGACTGAACTGATCTCTCCATGCATCTTCTCTACTGTTGTAGCACTGTACTCCATATGCTTCACCCGATATCTATGGCCATTTATTTTACATTGTGTATTATAATATGTCCTATGTTTTTATGTATGGAACTATGTATGAATCGTACACAGAACAATACTTTATCACAGTACCTTGGTCCACATGACACTAAATCTAAGCATGGCGAACAATCACGTTACTTGGTACCAAGATCCCAGAAAATCAACAGATATCAACCAAGCACTTGGGTCAACTTTTACTAAGTTAGACAGCTGCCTCTTGTCGTCACATGTGGGTGGAGTAGTACTTACATGAGATACTATTAGATACTGGGATTGATTTCATATCTGTTGGCACTTTACAATCAATTATTTTCTCCTCCAACTGGCAGAGAAAATGAAGCCCTATTGTGAACTGCACAAGTTTAGTTTGGACTAATGTGTCACAGAGCCAGACTCTTTAGTTGTTTTAATGCTTGACGTCGTTTAGGTCAAGGTTTTAAGTGCGGGTCGCAAAGCTATAGTGTTCCCGATCATGCCTAACAGCCACTACCGGCATTTTTATTGAGAATAGCGACCAACATGAGAAGAAATGAGGCGGTGTGTCTGAGGTTGGCAAAAATGGGTCCGTTAAAAGAAAAAAAAAGTGTGACTTCCGGTTGCGGCTACGCGGAGCTAAGCCACACGTTCGGCAGCTCCCGCTATTTAGGGACTTTTGGGCCGTTTCGAGGGCCCCAAACGGCGCTGTTTCTACACATCCCGGTGGGGGAAGGTGCCTGGAAGAACTTGCCCCACACTATATGGTGAAAAAGGCTGCAGTAACTCCCCCAAAAAAACGGGGGAAGAAAAACAAAATGGCGGCCGGTGCAACACCCAAGGACTGGTGGAAGTGGGCGCAGGAGCAACAGGTCTCTCTCCTGCGTTGTTTTGCTGCGCTGAAGGCTGAGCTGCTGGACTCCATGAATGCAACTACGACCAAGCTGCTTGGGACCTAGGCGGCCCAGGAGGAGTCTATTCGGGAGTTGCAGCGGCAGGCCGTTGAAAGAGAGGAGGCCGTGGTCCTCGTGGGGAAAGTGGAGTTGCACGAGGCACTTCATAAAAAGTGGCAGGACCGCTTGGAGGAGCTGGACGTTCGCACGAGGCGAAAGAATCTGAGGATCCTGGGCCTGGCGGAGGGGCTGGAGGGGTCGGATCTCCCGGCGTATGTGACCACGATGTTGAGCTCGTTGATGGGAGCGGGGTCCTTCCATTTGGCCCTGGAGCTTGAGGGAGCGCACAGAGTGATGGCCAGGAGGCCCAAGGCAGGTGAGCCCCCGCGGGCGGTGCTGGTGCGGTTCCATCGGTTTAGTGACCGGGAGTGTGTGCTGCGCTGGGCCAAGAAAGAGAGGAGCAGCAAGTGGGAGAATTCAGTTGTGCGAATCTACCAGGACTGGAGTGCGGAGGTGGCTAAGCGGCGGGCCGGGTTCAACCGGACGAAGGCGGTGCGTCATGCTAAGCAGGTCAGGTTCGGAATGCTGCAGCCTGCGCGCCTGTGGGTGACATACAAGGACCAGCACCATTACTTCGAGTCCCCGGAGGAGGCATGGGCCTTTGTACAGGCAGAGAAGCTGGACTCGAACTAGGGCCTGGGGACATACTTTGGCCGGCGTTGTTTCCGCTCTGGCTGTTTTGTTCCAACTGTTTCAACTTTTTTTAACTTCGACATGTGTGTTATGTACGCTGGTTTTCTGTTTGCGGGTGGGTTTGTTTGTTGGGCATGGTTGTGGGTTAGGTGGGGAGTGTTGGGGGTTTGTGTTCTATATGTTCTCTTCTGTACGGGGCTGGGGATTGAGGGGAAACTGGATTTTGGGGAACTGCGTCAGAAGGGTGGGGTATGGCAGAGGGCTTTCCTCTGGTTTCCCGCGCTGCGGGGCGGGGGGGTGGAGCTTGCGGTGGGGGAGGGGCCTCTACGGGTCTTCTTTCACACGCTGCAGCAATGCCAAGGAGGTGTGGCAAGAGGGTGATGACCCCCATGCCAGGATGGGATAGGTTTTGGCGGGAGCTGCCGGGGTCAGCAGAAGTCAGCTGACTCACGGAAGTACCATGGAGGGTGCGTCGCGGCTAGGAGAAGTCCTAGCCTTGGGGGGGGGGGGAATACCGGGTTGCTGCTGCAATGACTAGGAAGGAGCTGATGGGGGCCGGGGAAGGGGGGAAGAGGAGAGGCGCTATCGCCATGGGGAACGGGGTGTGCTGGCCTGGGGCGAACATCTGCCAAGCTATGGCTAGTTGGCGGAGGAGGGGAGGGGCGGGTTGCCCTCTGATCCGGCTGATTACCTGGAATGTGAGGGGGCTGAATGGGTCGGTTAAGAGAACCAGGGTGTTCTCCCATCTAAGGCGGACGTGGCTATGCTCCAGGAGACCCACCTGAAGGTGGCGGACCAGGTCCGTCTGAGGAAGGGGTGGGTGGGGCAGGTTTATCATTCAGGATTGGACGCGAAGAACCGGGGGGGTAGCGATTCTAGTGGGGAAGAGGGTGGCGTTTGAGGCGGCTGAGATGGTGTCAGACAAGGAGGGCAGATATATCATGGTGAGGGGTAGGCTGCAGGGAGAGAAGGTGGTGCTGGTGAACATATATGCCCTGAATTGGGATGATGCTGGCTTCATGAGGCGATTGTTGGGCCGCATCCCGGACCTGGAAGCAGGGGGCCTGATCATGGGGGGAGATTTTAACAGTGCTGGATCCCACACTGGACCGGTCCAGTTCAAGGACGGGTAGGAGACCGGCGGCGGCCAAAGTGCTGAGGGGATACATGGACCAGATGGGAGGGGTGGATCCCTGGAGGTTTGGGAGGCCAAGAGCGCGGGGGTATTCCTTTTTCTCTCACGTCCATAGGGTTTATTCCCGGATAGACTTTTTTTGTCCTGAGCAGGGGATTGATTCCGAAGGTGCAGGATGCCGAGTACTCGGCCATAGCGATTTCGGACCATGCCCCGCACTGGGTTGATCTGGAGATGGGGGAGGCGCGGGACGCTGGCGGAGGAGGTGGTGTGTAAGAGGGTTCGGAGAAGCATTGAGGGGTATCTGGATACCAATGATACGGGGGAGGTCCAGGTGGGGATGGTCTTGGAGGCTCTGAAAGCAGTGATCCGGGGGGAGCTGATCTCCATCCGGGCCCACAGGGAAAGGAGGGAGAGGAAGGAGAGGGAGAGACTGGTGGGAGAGCTTCTGGAGGTAGACAGGAGATATGCGGAGGCACCGGAAGAAGGATTGCTGGGGGAACGGCGCAGGTTGCAGGCCAATTTTGACTTGTTGGCCACCAGAAAGGCGGAGACACAGTGGAGGAGGGCGCAGGATACGAGTATGGAGATAAGGTGAGCAGGATGTTGGGAAATTGGGGGAGTGAAGGATGGGGGTGGAAATGTAGTGCAGAAGGGGACAGAAATAAACGGGGTCTTTAGGGACTTTTACGAGGGATTGTACCGGTCGGAACCTCCGAGGGGGAGGGAGGGGATGGAGAGCTTCATGAACAGGCTATGTTTCCCAAGGGTTCAAGAGAGGCTGGTAGAGGGGCTGGGGGCGCTGATAGAGTTGGAGGAGCTAGTCAGGGGGATCGGGCAAATGCAGTCAGGTAAGGCCCCGGGGACGGACGGGTTCCCGGCAGAAATTTACAAAAATATGCGGACCTGGTGGGTCCCCTGCTGGTGCAAACTTTCAATGAGGCGTGGGAGGGGGGGCTTTGCCCCCGACAATGTCGCAGGCACTGATCTCTTTGATCCTAAAACGGGATAAGGACCCCTTGCAGTTCGGATCATATAGGCCTATCTCGCTCCCCAACGTAGACGCTAAGTTGCTGGCGAAGATCCTGGCTACCAGGATAGAGGATTGTGTGCCAGAGGTAATTCATGAAGATCAGACAGGATTTGTCAAGGGGCGGCAGCTCAACACGAATGTGCGGAGACTGCTCAATGTTATCATGATGCCGGCAGTGGAGGGGGAGGTGGAGATAGTGGTGGCGCTGGACGCAGAGAAAGCGTTTGATGGAGTTGAGTGGGGGTACCTGTGGGAGGTGCTGGAGAGGTTTGGATTTGGGGAGGGATTCATCAAATGGATGAGGCTGCTTTACGCGGCGCCGATGGCGAGTGTAGTCACAAATGGAAGGAGATCGGAGTATTTTAGGCTCTATCGTGGGACCAGGCAGGGGTGTCCCCTGTCCCCCCTGCTCTTTGCACTGGCGATTGAACCGCTGGCCATGGCGTTGAAGGAGTCAGGGAAATGGAGGGGTCTGGTGCGGGGTGGGGAGGAGCACCAGGTATCGCTGTATGCGGACAACCTGCTGTTATATGTGGCGGACCCAGAGGGGGGAATGCCGGGGGTGATGGAGCTGTTAGCAGAATTTGGGGGGCTTCTCGGGCGATAAGCCCGGCATTGAAGGAGTTCTAGAAAGGGGTGGCGAGGACGGTGTCAAGGGTGGTGGGTTCCAGGGTCAAGCCAGGATGGGGACTCGCGATCTTTGGGGTTGGGGTAGAGCCGGGAGTGCAGGAGGTGAAAGAGGCCGGTGTGCTGGCCTTTGCGTCTAGTAGCCCGGCGAAAGATTTTGCTACAATGGAAGGACGCGAGGCCCCCAAGCATGGAGACCTGGATCAATGACATGGCGGGCTTCATTAAGGTCATATTCGCCCTGAGAGGATCGGTGCAAGGGTTCTTTAAACGGTGGCAACCTTTCCTCGACTTTCTGGCTCAACGATAGGGTATTGGGACAGTAGCAGCAGCAACCCGGGGGGGGGGGGGGGGTGGAACGTTGATTATGTTTGCTTATTTTATTTAAATTTGATTTATTTAATTTATGGTTAAGTTCTCTTGTTTGGGGGGGGGGGGGGGGGGGGGGGGGGGTTGTGATACATGTGATGTTACGGTTTGGGGAAAATTGTGGGCGTTATGGGGCTGTTAGTTGCATATTACTGCTTGTTGCTATATTTTTATATTTTCTGTAAAAAATTCCAATAAAAATTATTTTTTAAAAAAAGAAAAAAAAGTGTGATCTACCAGCCATGTTGCTATTGAAAGTCAATGCGCCGCAATAAATCCCACTCCCAGGATCTACTGGGCTCGCTACGTTGCAAAATCTGTCACAATCATGCGAGACATCGCCAATGTGAATCCTGCCCATGGTGGACGGGATCACCTTTTGGTAAAACTGCATATTAGAGCGAGTCAGATCGTCTCACTTTAATATGCAGTTCCCCAAGGTAACCATAAACGGGGACCAGACCAGACAGAACTGCAATCATGGGGGTCCCCCAGGCGATCGGAGGCCCCCAGATGCATGTCCTCTGGGCAGGGTGGTACCCTGGCACTGCCAAAATGCCAAGCTGGAAGTGCCATGGTGACATATTTTGCATGGCAGTGATTGGGCTGGGAGAAAGAGAAAGAATTCAGGAGCTAGGACGCCATTTAAAAATGGCATCCCTATCTCTCACTGCACTGAGGAGTTCTGGCAAGTAGAGCTTCTCAGTGCAGGAAATGGAGAGTGCGGCCTCATCAAGGAGTTGCCCACCGAGTCCCTGTATCTACCCGGATGGACGTTACATAGCAGGGCGCTTCCCGGCGCTCTGAGCGCCCCGAATCCTGTACAACAGGACTCTGTCCCCATTTGGGTAGATCACGCCCAAAATCTCCAAACAAATTGCTTAACAGGAAGGTTTCCTATGACCATGTGAGATAGATGACATTCTGAGGGCGTGTGGGGACAAAGGCTGCAAGAGTAAAACACCTAGGGACAAGTATAGGTACTGAAAGGACTAATAACAGGGTGTGGCACAATCAACACTCAAAACAATGGCAATAAACAATGGCAATAAATAACTGGTTTGGCAATTTTTTTTTTCTAAATAACCTTTTCATAGCTTTGGAAGCATAAGAAAATAATTGCTCTCTGCATATCTTTCACTTTTGACTGGATCAGAGATTCAAATCTTTCTTTATTAACTTAAGAGATGTGGGCGGCACTGGCTAGCCCAGCATTTATTGCCCATCAGGAGTAGGTGGAAAGCTGCCTTCTTGAACCTGCAGTGCCCGAGGTGTAGGTACATCCACAATGTTGATAAGGAGAGAATTCCAGGATTTTGACTCAGCAACAGCGATATATTTCCAAGTCAGGATGATGAGAGACTTGAAGGGGAACCTACAGGTTATGGCATTCCCAGACATCTGCGGCTCTTGTCCTTCTAGGTGCTAGCAATTGTGGGTTTGGTGTGGGGGGGGGGGGGGGGAGAAAAAAAAAAAAAAAAAGTGTTTCTGGTCAATAGTAACCCCCAAGATAATGGTGGATTCAGTGATGGTAATGTCAGTGAATGTCAAGTAAGTGATACCCCAAAGGACTTGTACTTACCAAGTACCACTGCTTATAATATAAAGGATCTGAAGGAACAGAAAATGCTCGCTTCTGTCGCCGTTTTACTACCTGCTGTTCCAGCCATTTCACCTAAACAATAAGACAGTTGCATAAGTTCAGAGGCTGAAGTTTAAAATAGTCAAAACAGTTCAAAAAGTAGAACTAGAGGCAATAAATGTCTAATAAATCCTTCAATAGTTACTTTTTAAAATGTTAGCGAAATCAGGCATGACTTCCATTTTTTTTTTTTTAATAATTTTTATTGGAATTTTTTACAGAAAATATATAAAAAAATATAACAACAAACAATAATATGCAACAAACTACCCCATAACACCCCCCAAACTGTATCAACACATGTATCCCATCCCCCCCACCCCCAACAAGAGAACTTAACCATAAATTAAAATTAAATAAATCAAATTTAAATAAAATAAATAAACATAGTCCTCGTCCTCGTCCCCCCCGTCCCCCCGGGTTGCTGCTGCTACTGTCCCTGTACCCTATCGTTGAGCCAGAAAGTCGAGAAAAGGTTGCCACCGCCTGAAGAATCCTTGTACCGATCCTCTTAGGGCGAATTTGACCTTCTCTAGTCTAATAAAACCCGCCATGTCATTGATCCAGGTCTCCACACTCGGGGGGCCTCGCATCCTTCCATTGTAGCAAAATCCTTCGCCGGGCTACTAGGGACGCAAAAGCCAGCACACCGGCCTCTTTCGCCTCCTGCACTCCCGCCTCCACCCCAACCCCAAAAATCGCGAGTCCCCATCCTGGCTTGACCCTGGATCCCACCACCCTTGACACCGTCCTCGCCACCCCCTTCCAGAACTCCTCCAATGCCGAGCATGCCCAGAACATATGGGCATGGTTCGCTGGACTCCCCGAGCACCGGACACACCTATCTTCACCCCCAAAGAATCTACTCATCCTCTGCCCAGTCATGTGGGCCCTATGCAGCACCTTGAATTGAATGAGGCTAAGCCGCGCACACGAGGAGGAAGAATTTACCCTCTCCAGGGCATCAGCCCATGTTCCGTCTTAGATCTGGTCCCCCAGTTCCCCCTCCCACTTAGTTTTCATCTCCTCTACTGACGCCTCTTCCACCTCCTGCATAACCTTGTAGATATCGGATATCTTCCCCTCTCCGACCCAGACCCCTGAAAGCACCCTGTCCCTCACGGGAAGCGCAGGGAATCCCTCCACCTGCCGTCTAGCAAATGCCTTTACTTGCAGATATCTAAACATGTTTCCCGGGGGGAGCCCAAATTTCTCCTCCAACTCCCCCAGGCTCGCAAACCTCCCATCGATAAACAGGTCCCTCAGCTGTCTGATGCCCGCTCTGTACCAACCCTGAAATCCCCCATCCATGTTCCCCGGGACGAACCTATGGTTCCCCCTCAACGGAGCCTCCATTGAGCACCCCACTTCTCCCCTATGTCGCCTCCACTGCCCCCAAATCTTGAGGGTAGCCGCTACCACTGGACTCGTGGTATACCTCGTGGGAGGGAGCGGCCACGGCGCCGTTACCAGGGCCCCCAGGCTCGTATCCCCACAGGACGCTCTCTCCATCAGTTTCCATGCTGCCCCCTCCATCAACCACGTGCGCACCATCGACACATTGGCCGCCCAGTAGTACCCCGAGAGATTGGACAACGCCAGCCCCCCCCCTATCTCTACCCCATTCCAAAAAGATCCTCTTCACCCTCGGGGTGCCATGCGCCCAAACAAAGCCCATGATGCTGCTGGTCACCCTTTTAAAAAAGGCCCTAGGGATAAAGATGGGCAAACACTGGAAGAGGAACAAGAACCTCGGGAGAACCGTCATTTTGACGGACTGCACTCTGCCCGCCAACGACAGCGGCACCATGTCCCACCTTTTAAATTCCTCCTCCATCTGGTCCACTAGTCTGGTGAAGTTAAGCTTATGGAGAGTCCCCCAACTCCTAGCCACCTGCACCCCCAGGTACCTGAAACTCTTCACTGCCCTCCTAAAAGGAAGCCTCCCAATTCCCTCCTCTCGATCTCCCGGGTGCACTACAAATACCTCGCTCTTTCCTAAATTTAGCTTATAGCCCGAGAAGCCCCCAAATTCCACTAACAGCTCCATCACCCCCGGCATTCCCCTCTCTGGGTCCGCCACATACAACAGCAGGTCGTCCGCATACAGCGATACCCGGTGTTCCTCCCCACCCCGCACCAAACCCCTCCATCTCTCCGACTCCCTCAACACCATAGCCAGAGGTTCAATCGCCAGTGCAAAGAGCAAGGGGGACAGGGGGCACCCCTGCCTAGTCCCACGATAGAGCCTAAAGTACTCAGATCTCCTTCCATTTGTAACTACACTCGCCATCGGAGCCGAGTAGAGCAGCCTCACCCATTTGATGAATCCCTCCCCAAATCCAAACCGCTCCAGCCACCTCCCACAGGTATCCCCACTCAACTCTATCAAACACTTTCTCTGCGTCCAGCGCCACCACTATCGCCGCCTCCCCCTCCACTGCCGGCATCATGATAACATTTAGCAGTCTCCGCACATTCGTGTTGAGCTGCCGCCCCTTGACAAATCCCGTCTGATCTTCGTGTATCACCTCTGGCACACATCCTCTATCCTGGTGGCCAGGAACTTCGCCCGCAACTTAGCGTCTAAATTGAGGAGCGAGATAGGCCTGTATGATCCACACTGCAAGGGGTCCTTATCCCACTTTAGGATCAAAGAGATCAGTGCCCGCGACATCGTCGGGGGCAAAGCCCCCCCCCCTCCCATGCCTCGTTGAAGGCTCGTACCAGCAGGGGGCCCACCAGGTCCGCATACTTTTTGTAAAATTCCACCGGGAGCCCGTCCGTCCCCGGGGCCTTACCTGACTGCATTTGTCCAATCCCCCTGACTAGCTCCTCCAGCTCTATCGGCGCCCTCAGCCCCTCTACCAGCCCCTCTTGAACCCTTGGGAAACAGCCTGTTCATGAAGCTCTCCATCACCTCTAACCATCGGAGGTTCCGACCGGTACAGTTCCTCGTAAAAGTCCCTAAAGACCCCGTTTACTGCTGTCCCCTTCTGCACTACATTTCCACCCCCATCCTTCACTCCACCAATTTCCCTAGCCGCATCCCGCCTACAGAACTGATGCGCCAACATCCTGCTCGCCTTCTACCCATACTCATATACCGCGCCCTCCTCCACTTTCTGATGGTCAGCAAGTCAAATTTGGCCTGCAAACTGCGCCGTTCCCCCAGCAACCCTTCCTCCGGTGCCTCCGCATATCTCCTGTCCACATCCAGGAGCTTCCCCCACCAGTCTCGTCCCTCTCCTTCCTTTCTCTGTGGGCCCGGATGGAGATCAGCTCCCCCCGGATCACTGCTTTCAGAGCCTCCCAGACCATCCACACCCGGACCTCCCCCGTATCATTGGTATCCAGATACCCCTCAATGCTTCTCCGAACCCTCCTACACACCTCATCCGCCAGCACCCCACATCCAGGCGCCAGAGCGGGCGCTGGTCCCGCGCCTCCCCCATCTCCAGATCAACCCGGTGCGGAGCATGGTCCGAAATCGCTATGGCCGAATACTCGGCATCCTGCACCCTCGGAATCAATCCCCTGCTCAGGACAAAATAAGTCTATCCGGGAATAAACCCTATGGACATGAGAGAAAAAGGAATACTCCCGCGCTCTTGGTCTCCCAAACCTCCAGGGACCCACCCCTCCCATCTGGTCCATGTATCCCCTCAGTACTTTGGCCGCTGCCAGTCTCCTACCCGTCCTTGCACTGGACCGGTCCAGTGTGGGATCCAGCACTGTGTTAAAATCTTCCCCCCCATGATCTGCCTCCAGGTCCGGGATACGGCCCAACAAGCACCTCATGAAGCCCGCATCATCCCAATTCGGGGCATATACATTTACCAGCACCACCTTCTCTCCCTGCAGCCTACCCTTCACCATGATATATCTGCCCTCCTTGTCCGACACCACCTCAGCCGCCTCGAGCGCCACCCCCCGGTTCTTCGCGTCCAATCCCGAGTGATAAACCTGCCCCACCCACCCCTTCCTCAGACGAACCTGGTCCGCCACCTTCAGGTGCGTCTCCTGGAGCATAGCCATGTCCACCTTCAGCCCCCTCAGTTGAGAAAATACCCTGGTTCTCTTAACCGGCCCATTCAGACCCCTCACGATCCTGGTAATCAGCCGGATCAGAGGGCAACCCGCCCCCCCTCCCCCGCCGGATAGCCATAGCTTATCAAATGTTCGCCCCAGGCCAGCACACCCCGCCCGACCCGTTCCCCATGGCGATAATGCCTCTCCTCTTCCCCCCCCGGCCCTCACCAGCTCCTTCCTGGTCATTCCAGCAGCAACCCCCCCCCAGGCTAGGACCCCTCCTAGCCGCAACGCACCCTCCATAGTACTTCCTCGAGTCAGCTGACTTCTGCTGACCCCGGCAGCTCCCGCCAACACCCATCCCCTCCCGGCATGGGGTCATCCCCCTCTTGCCACACCTCCTTGGCACCGCTTCAGCGCGGGAAAGACGACCAGTAGAGGCCCCGCCCCCACCGCCAACTCCACCCCCCCGCCAACTCCACCCCCCCGCCCCGCAGCGCGGGAAACCAGAGGAAAGCCCGCACTTTCACACTGCCACACCCCACCCTTCTAACGCAGTTCCCCAACATCCAGTTTCACCCCAACCCCATACAGAAGAGAACATATAAAACACAAATCCCCAACATTCCCCACAACCATACCCAACAGACAAACCCACCCGTAAACAGAGCAAAAAGAAAAAACCAGCATACATAATACACATGTTGAAGTTTAAAAAGTTGAAAAAACAGCAACAGCGAAAACAGCAACGGCCATAGTATGTCCTCAGACCCTAGTTCGAGTCCAGCTTCTCCTCCTGTACAAAGGCCCACGCCTCCTCCGGGTACTCGAAGTAATGGTGCTGGTCCTTGTATGTCACCCACAGGCACGCAGACTGCAACATTCCAAACCTGACCTGCTTGGCATGAAGCACCGCCTTCGTTCGGTTGAACCCGGCCCGCCGCTTAGCCACCTCCGCACTCCAGTCCTGGTAGATTCTCACTACCGAATTCTCCCACTTGCTGCTCCTCTCTTTCTTGGCCCAGCGCAGCACACTCCCGGTCACTGAATCGATGGAACCGCACCAGCACCGCCCTCGGGGGCTCATTTACCTTGGGCCTCCTGGCCATCAAGCTCCCTCAAGCTCCAGGGGCAAATGGAAAGACCCCGCTCCCATCAACGAGTTCAGCTTCGTAGTCACATACACCGGGAGGTCCGACACCTCTGCCAGGCCCAGGATCCTCAAATTCTTTCGCCTCGTGCGAACGTCCAGCTCATCCAAGCGGTCTTCCCACTTTTTATGCAGTGCCTCGTGCAACTCCACTTTCCCCACGGCCTCCTCCTCCCTTTCAACGGCCTGCTGCTGCAACTCCTGAATAGACACCTCCTGGGCCCCAAGCAGCTTGTTTGTAGTTGCATTCCAGCAACTCAGCCTTCACCTCCGCAAAACAACGCAGGAGAGAGGCCTGCTGCTCCTGCGCCCACTTCCACCAGTCCTCGGGTGTCCCACCGGCCGCCATTTTGTTCTTCTACCCCCGTTTTTTTTGGGGAGCTGCTGCAGCTTCTTCCTTCGTCCCACTCCAGGTGAGCACCATAAATTGTGGGGAAAGCTCCTCCAGACACCTTCCCCCACCGGGATGTGTTAAAACAGCGCCGTATGGGGCCCTCAAATCGGCCCAAAAGTCCCTAAATAGCGGGAGCTGCCGAACGTGCGGCTTAACTCCGCATAGACGCAACCGGAAGTCCAGGCATGACTTCCATAACCGTGACGAACACCAAATGCATTTGTCCTTCATAATTTCAACTCTCCAAAGTCATTGAAAGTGCAAATCAATACCTATCTTTCTAAAAACTTGTTGTTTGAACTGCTGAAAAGCTTCTACTCTGCCACAGGACTGGTTCACACCAGTGTCACAAACAACATCCTATATGACAGACAGCTTATCACAAATCATTCTCTAGCTGCAGGCTTTAAAATAGTTCCTCCTCCAACGTCCCTTCTCTCCTCAGTTACCAGCTGTGTGGGACTGCACTGATCTGGTTCCACTGATAGTGATCAAAATCACTCCCATTCCTGCATCATCGCCATCCCCGATCCATCCTTGGCCCTCGCCCACATTGCCTCCAACTAAAATGTTGGAAAGACTGGAGCCAATCAATGGTCCTTAGCCCCTACCACCAACGCAACATTTTGGGTGGGATTTTCCAGCCCTGCCCCCTCCACCAGATCATCTGGTCCTGCCGAAAGTCAATGGCCTTTTCGTTGGACCGACAAACCGCCCAGGGCGTGACCAGCCACAACGGGGCCAGAGAATTCCGGGTTTAAGCTACAAACTATCCACTCTAGTAGGGAGATGAGGAAAGGAAATACAAGTATTTCCGTAAAGCTTTTCACGGCCTCAGAACATCCCAAAGCACTTTACAACTAATGATCTGTTGTAGTCATAGAATCAGAATAGTTACAGCACAGAAGGAGGCCATTCAGTTCCTGTATCTATGCAAGAGCATGTTGGTTAATCCTTGCCATTTCCCCACACCAAGTCGAATTCAGCCATGCCCTCGCTGACTTACATTACCTACCAGCAACCATTGCCTCAAATTTAAAATTGTTTTATGGCCTCACCTTCCCCCCCCCCCCCCCCCCCCCCCCCCCCCCCAAACTCCAGCCTAAAGTCATTCCCACACTTAACAATCATGCCTTCAGTCACCCAAACCCCAAGTTCTGGAATTCATTCTCAAACTCTCTGCGGCTGAAAATCTACCTCCATGTCCAAATTTTTAGTCAAAAACATCTTTGGCCGAACACGAGGTACATCATGAAAAGTTATTAGACATTCTTTCTCTTCTTACCATCCTCCTCCAACCTTCCTCCTGAATTCAGGAGGATGAGGAAACAATGTTACAAAAATATAATATGCCTATCCTATCCACAAGATTGAAGATTCAAGCATTAGATTAGGTACAGTACAACTATGCCACATTAACTTGCCTTGGGTTCCATTTCCAGCCGTCTATGTCGCACGTGGTGTGGATTGATGGATCGTTTGGACACTCTTTTGTGTTTAAAGTAGTAATAATGTCCATCTTCAAAAACCTTTATGTAAAATTAAAGACAACTCAAACTGTTATTTCCAGCACTTGCTGTTATATTGGAATCTTTATCACTGCTCAAGGAGGGGGAAAATAAGAGATCTAATCAGCAATAGATCCCACTGGTCATTGCAAATTCTCCCAAGCTATTCTGACTGGATAGAAAATGGACCACACAATGTTGACATTGCCAATTTAAGAAGGGCTAAATCCATCACTTGCACCAAGTATATATTTTCATAATGTACAATAGTTAAGTGCCAGGGCCAGCACAACCACTAGGCAGTCACCTTGTGCAAAGAACTAAAATGAGCTATTCACAAAACGACATACGTAAACTAACAGGTTTCAGTGTGGGAATAGAAAGATCAGTATCTACCGATACACATCCACATAAACGGACATACATATAGATTCCCATGTATTTACATTGCACTCTTTCTTATTGTTTATGAGAGTTTTAAAAAATTGTATATCTATATAACTATTCCAAAGCTGTAAACCGGTAAATAACATCAAAGAACATAATTTACAGGTAGCACAGTGATAGCATTGCTGCCTCACAGCACCGAGGTTCAATCCCGGTTCACTGTCCATGTGGTGTTTGCACATTCTCCCCATATCTGCATGGGTCTCACCCTCACAACCCAAAAAGGTGCGCAGTGTAGGTGAACTGATTATGCTAAATTACCCCTTAATTGGGAAAAAAAGAATTGGATACGCTAAAAAAAAAAAAATTTGTTTTTGTTTACATAATTTAATCTATTCCAAATTGATTGTATAAATGGTGCCCACAATCATCTTGCAACTGCTGCAGAAACATTTAATATTACCGTTTAAGAGTCAAAACCAGCAACCTCAGGAGAGGACTGTGCCAGATTTCAAATTGGGAGGTTCGGGTCAAGCTGGATCGTGTCAGGTATACCAGCTAGCAAAATTATCCAGGTAAGTTTTTTTTTATTTTACTCGACTTTGCTTATCCCTGTTGCAAAAACAATTCTGCAGCCACATCCCTTTGTGTAAATAGAAGAGATTCGTCTTTCAGGAAGTTAGGAGTAAACATCTACAGAAAATCACTTTCATGCAAAGAAAGTTGGAAAATACTATCCTGGCATCACACAAGGCATATCCAATCCCAAGCCTAGGGACAGAGGAAAAAAAGAACTCAAGACAGGTACCATGTCACAGTCATAACCATAAACGACCAAAGCATCCTGGCTAATATTTCTTTTCCAACCAACATCCTGAACAAAATATGATCAGGTTGCTGTTTGCAGACACTTGCTGTATGTAAATTGGTTGCATAATTCCTGCATTATAAAATGAATACACTGCAAGAAAGTGCTTTCCTGGATGTAAAAGAATTTTGGGACAACCTGTGGCAGTGAAAGGCACAATACATATGCAGGTCCTTTTAAAAAAATAATTAATTAAAAGGGATGCAGGAGTCACCGACTAGGCAGGCATTTATTACCCATTCCAAATTGGCTGAGAAGATGACCTGCCTTCTTGAACCACCACAGTCACATATACAGTGCTGTGAGGGAGGGAGTTCCAGGATTTTGACCCAGTTGACAGTAAAGGAACAGCAACATATCTCAAGGCAGAATAGTGGGTAGCTTGGAATGGGAATGTGCACACCACCCTGGTCCCTCCAGATGGTAGCAGTCATGGGCTTGGAAGGTGCAGTCTCAGAAGCTTGGAGAGTTCCCACAGCGCATCTTGCAGATGGCACACACAGCTGCCACTGTGCTCCTACAGCAGAGGGAGCAAATGTTTGTGGAAGGGGTAGCAATCAAACGGGGCTGCGTTGTCCGGAAAGGTGTCAGGCCATTTGAGCGTTGTTAGAGCTGCACTCATTCAGGCGACGGGAGGGTATTCTACCGCACTCCCGACTTGTGCCTTGTAGATGGTGGACCAGCTTTGGAGAGGGGGTCAGGAGGCGGGTTACTGGCCACAGGATTCCCAGCCTCAGACACGGCTGGGTCCAGTCGGGTTTCTGGTCAACGGCAACAGGTCCAGTCGGGTTTCTGGTCAACGGCAACGGGTCCAGTCGGGTTTCAAGTCAACGGCAACGGGTCCAGTCGGGTTTCTGGTCAACGGCAACGGGTCCAGTCGGGTTTCTGGTCAACGGCAACGGGTCCAGTCGGGTTTCTGGTCAACGGCAACGGGTCCAGTCGGGTTTCTGGTCAACGGCAACGGGTCCAGTCGGGTTTCTGGTCAACGGCAACGGGTCCAGTCGGGTTTCTGGTCAACGGCAACGGGTCCAGTCGGGTTTCTGGTCAACGGCAACGGGTCCAGTCGGGTTTCTGGTCAACGGCAACGGGTCCAGTCGGGTTTCTGGTCAACGGCAACGGGTCCAGTCGGGTTTCTGGTCAACGGCAACGGGTCCAGTCGGGTTTCTGGTCAATGATAACGGGTCCAGTCAGGTTTCTGGTCAACGGCAACAGGTCCAGTCGGGTTTCTGGTCAATGGTAACGGGTCCAGTCGGGTTTCTGGTCAATGGTAATGGATTCAGTCGGGTTTCTGGTCAATGGCAACAGGTCCAGTCGAGTTTCTAGTGAATAGTAACCTCCCCCCACTGGCGCTGACCATCCCACCAAGTGAGCCATACCCGTCCCAAGTTGATGAAGCCGTGTTTGAGAGCTATCCTGCCGGCATCTGCCTCTCCGCCGGGGATGTGGACAGCCCAGCTGTTGGTGTAGAGCCGCCTGCTGCCGTCCCGCTCACTCAGGACACTGGCCAAGAGCGCGGCCACCAGCAGCTGGCGGGCGCCAACCATAACGACCGGAACTCGCTGCGATCCCAGCTTCAGCCTCCAACTAGCTCATCTTATAGCCGGCCGGCCCAGCCCGCTCCGGCGGTGCGAGGCCGCGGCACACAAACTTCCGGCAACTCATTGGCACAATTACATTCCCATACAGTGTGGGGAGGGAAAGCGGGCGGGGGACGGCAATGATGAGCTGATCACAATTCAGTCAGGAACCTGCGCTGATTGTTATTGTTCAAGTGGGAAAGCGGGGCTGGCGGAAATAGCCGAATGCGGCCGAGCACCCGACCCCGCCCCCAGCGCCCGAGTCCCCGCCCCCAGAGCCCGAGTCCCCGCCCCTAGAGCCCAGTACTCCGCCCGAGCACCGAGTTCCCGCCCCTTGGGCCCGATACCCTGCCCCGAGCACCGAGTCCACGCCCCCAGCGCCCGAGTCCCCGCCCCCAGAGCCCGAGACCCCGCCCCTAGAGCCCGATACCCCGCCCCGAGCACAGAGTCCCCGCCCCCAGAGCCGGAGGCCCCGCCCCCAGTGCACGAGACGCCGCCCCCAGTGCCCGAGTCTCCGCCCCCAGAGCTTGAGTCCCCGCCCCTAGAGCCCGATAACCCGCCCCGAGCACCCGAGCCCCCGCCCCCAGAGCCCGAGTCCCCGCCCCCAGAGCCCGAGTCCCCGCCCTCAGTGCTCGAGTCCCCGCCCCCAGAGCCCGAGTCCCCGCCCCCAGCGCACGAGACCCCGCTCCGAATCCAGTGGCCGGCCGTCGCGGCGGGGGGAGAGGGGAGGGACAGGGCAAAGAGCGTCAGCCAACCACCGCCGCGCTCGGGCTCGACCGTTAGAGGATGACGTCACCTGCCAGGTGTGCTCGAGCTCAACGGCCGGCCGCGGGTGACGTCATCGACAGGTGCGCTCCAGGTTAACGGCCGCCAGCGGCAGGTGACACACCTGGTGGGGGAGGGGAGTGGGGGAGGAGGCTGGAGCTCCAGAATGAAGACCTGCCATTGATATATTGCACAGCCACCTCCCTCCTCCAGATAAGAGCTAGGAAGTTCGTATACCCATCCTCCTAAACTCTCTTCAACTCTAAGCATGCCAAATAAATTCAGAGGAGTCATTAACAAGGCTAATAGGATAGAAAAACAGAAAATGCTAGAAATATTCAGCAGATCAGGAAGCATCTGAAGACATGAAGACAGAGAACAGTGTTAATATTTTGAGTTGGTAACCTTTCATCAAATGCAATGGGATGTTGAACTACTGTTAAACATGCCAGAACTGGCAATGATTAAACTTTATATTTCTCCGATTAGAACATATCTCGAATACTATGCCCACTCTGATCATTAAGAAATCTAAACATGTAAAGGATCTAAAGAAGCGAAGGATGAACAGAAATATGGAGTTTGCGAGAGGGGAAAATAGTTTATGATTCAATTTACAGACACCTGAATAGGGCACTAAATAGAGTGCAATCCTCCACCAGCTGCATTAATTCAACGGGATTACGATTACATGGCTCTTCCTTGAATCTTTTCCCCTGCCTTATTGGTGCCCGATAACTACAATGCTGAAAAATAAATATTTTATTCGGAGTTTCGATTTCACTGAGGAGGCTTTAGGCCAAGCCACATCTAACAAACTGCTCAGAAAACTCTGCTCGAGGGCAGCGCGGTGGCCCAGTGTGTTAGCACTGCTCACTGTTCACGGCGCCGAGGTCCCAGGTTCGATCCCGGCTCTGGGTCACTGTCCATGTGAAGTTTGCACATTCCTCCCAGAGTCCAAAGATGTGTAGGTTAGGTAGATTGGTCGTGCTAAATTGCCCCTTAGTGTCCAATGGTTAGATGGGGATAACAGGGATACGAGGATAGGGCAAGGGAGTGGGCCTAGGTAGAGTGCTCTTTCAGAGGGTCGGTGCAGACTCGATGTGCAAAATGCCTCCTTCTGTACTGTAGGGATTCTGTGATTCTATCTGTGTACCAAGTTTTGTTGAAATCCATCGGTTAATTCTTCAGATATATAGTTTACAGGAAAACAGTCTAATAGGGATGGAGACGCTGCTTTCCAAATTCACTGGCAGAGATAACCAACTTTATAGAATAAATTGCACAAAATCAAATGTTTTCTGTTCACCTGCCACAGATGAAGCAGCCCCATGACAATTTGTTGTGAAAGTATGAAAGAGATTTATTGCTAGTTAGGAATTAGCAATTTAAGTGTTGCAGATTTTATTGCATAATTCTCCTGATCATTCTTTCCTTTGTTGGTAGCCACATACCCATGTTATGCTCTGGCAGTGCAGTGGAATCATTCATTTTCTTTTGCACAGAAGTCACCATGAAAGATGGCAAAAAGGGGAAAGTGCAAAGAATAAACAGCTTTGACATATTAGATTTGTTTTCAATCTTTTTTTTTCCACTTCTGTTTTTTGCGGAGGGTGCCTTAGCTGTAAATGTTTGCTCATATGAAGACAAATGATTTATTTTGAAGGTGACAAGTTAGCTTTCAGGATTGTGCAATCCTTTTTTCTAAACATTTATTTAACTGGTCAGCAATAAAAACAATTAAAATGTTGGAATTGCATTGAGTTTATTTACATCATTGCTCCACCTTTTGATTCAATGTCAACAGTATATCTGGAGCATTTGCTATATTCTGTCTATTCATATTTCTGTCAGCAGCCATGAACACCAGAGAACTATTTAATGATATTTATGATCACAAAGGCTACAATGGAAGTACAGAAATTGGCAATTTGGACCATTTCTTGTGCATTTTGCTTTTTGTCCAAACTATTTAATCTCTTAAAAAATATTCTACTGTGCTCTGAAAATGACATATCTCAAAATAATACAGTATAGTAAAATATGGGCAGCACGGTAGCACAATGGTTAGAACTGCTGCCTCACAGTGCTAGGGACTTGGGTTCAATTCTGGCTTTGGGTGACTGTCTGTGTGGAGTTTGCACTTTTCTCCCTGTGTGTTCGTGGGTCTCCTCTGGGTGCTGCGGTTTCCTCCCACAGTCCAAAGATGTGAAGGCGAGGTGAATTGGCCGTGCTAAAATTGCCCCTTAGTGTCCAAAGATATGTAGGTTAACTGGGGTTACAGGGATAGGGCGGGGGAGTGGGCCTATGTAACATTCCACATATAACACTAACCATTAAACAACAAGGAAATGTTACAGTTCCATATTGGTACAGATAAAAAGCTGTATCAGCTCTTTTGCACACAAAAAAACAAACACATGGTATCATCCCTCACAGGTTTATCAACTGAAACAGAGGGTAAGCCTGAGAATGTGTTATCATGTCCAGACATTTGTAGAAATGATCTGTCCATCAATGTGTTACTTGTTCCGTGTATCAGAGCCATTCTCCATCCAGGAGCCGGAGCTGTGCAGGCCCCTCCCAAACAGTCCAATCTCACCGGAACCAAACCCTGGCATTCACATATTCCACTGGCGCTCAAGGAGCAGTTGAACATACTTGACTTCCAGCGTGTTTAACTTGCGGTGGACGCAAGTATCTTCGAAAAAAATTGCTGGATGTTGAGGCTAGGGATGGATGTTTAAATACTCTATGTCATGTCGGCATAAGGAAGGGGGAAGTTTTGGCTATTCTAAAAGACATTAAGGTAGACAAGTCCCCAGGACCGGATGGGATCTATCCCAGGTTACTGAGGGAAGCGAGGGACGAAATAGCTGGGGCCTTAACAGATATCTTTGCAGCATCCTTGAGCATGGGTGAGGTCCCGGAGGACTGGAGAATTGCTAATGTTGTCCCTTTGTTTAAGAAGGGGAGCAGGGATAATCCAGGGAATTATAGACCTGTGAGCTTGACGTCAGTGGTAGGCAAACTGTTGGAGAAGATACTGAGGGATAGGATCTATTCACATTTGGAAGAAAATAGACTTATCAGTGATAGGCAGCATGGATTTGTGCAGGGAAGGTCATGTCTTACAAACCTAATAGAATTCTTTGAGGAAGTGACAAAGTTAATTGATGAGGGAAAGGCTGTAGATATCATATACATGGACTTCAGTAAAGCATTTGATAAAGTTTCCCATGGCAGGTTGATGGAAAAAGTGAAGTCGTATGGGGTTCAGGGTGTACTAGCTAGATGGATAAAGAACTGGCTGGGCAACAGGAGACAGAGAGTAGTGGTGGAAGGGAGTGTCTCAAAATGGAGAAAGGTGACTAGTGGTGTTCCACAGGGATCCGTGCCCGGACCACTGTTGTTTGTGATATACATAAATGATCTGGACGAAGGTATAAGTGGTCTGATGAGCAAGTTTTCAGATGATACTAAGAAGATTGGTGGAGTTGCAGATAGCGAGGCGGACTGTCAGAGAATACAGCAAAAATAGATAGATTGGGGAGTTGGGCAGAGAAATGGCAGATGGAGTTCAATCCAGGCAAATTCGAGGTGATGCATTTTGGAAGATCTAACTCAAGAGCAGACTATATGGTCAATGGAAGAGTCCTGGGGAAAATTGATGTACAGAGAGATCTGGGAGTTCAGGTCCATTGTACCCTGAAGGTGGCAACGCAGGTCGATAGAGCGGTCAAGAAGGCATACAGCATGCTTGCCTTCATCAGACCGGGTATTGAGTACAAGAGTCGGCAGGTCATGTTACAGTTGTATCGGACTTTGGTTAGGCCACATTTAGAATACTGCATGCAGTTCTGGTCACCACATTACCAGAAGCATGTGGATGCTTTAGAGAGGGTGCAGAGGAGGTTCACCAGGATGTTGCCTGGTATGGAGGGTGCTAGCTATGAAGAAAGGTTGAGTAGATTAGGATTGTTTTCATTGGAAAGACGGAGGTTGAGGGGAGACCTGATTGAGGTCTACAAAATTATGAGAGGTATGGACAGGATGGATAGCAACAAGCTTTTTTCAAGAGTGGGGGTGTCAATTACAAGGGGTCACGATTTCAAGGTGAGAGGGGAAAAGTTTAAGGGCGATGTGCGTGGAACGTTTTTTACGCAGAGGGTGGTGGGTGCCTGGAATGCTTTGCCAGCAGAGGTGGTAGAGGCGGGCACGATCGCATCATTTAAGGTGCATCTGGACAGATATATGAACGAGTGGGGCACAGAGAGAAGTAGACCTTGGAAAAGAGGCAACAGGTTTAGATAAAGGATCTGGATCAGCGCAGGCTGGGAGGGGCGAAGGGCCTGTTCCTGTGCTGTCATTTTCTTTGTTCATTGTTTGTACCCCTCCCCCCCAACCCAAGACGATCCCCGACTGATGGCGCCCAGTCCCCCGACCAGACCCATTTACCCCACCGAGCACTGGGGCAGCCGTCCACTGCCCTAGGCTGCATGAAAATGAAAATAGCTACTCCTCCAATCCCCACAGCGGCCATTGCACTACATTCCCGTTTTTAAATAGGAATGCTGAACGGCGCCCATGTGACCTCCTTCTGGGGGGCTGGTTAGATCACAAGAGGCCATTAGATTGGGCTTTGTCTTGCTAATGAGGTGGAAATTGCCCTTAATTGGCCTCAATTGGCTTCGCGCCACGTCTTGGCGGACGTGGAACCTGCCAGCGGGAGCAGGTCGGTTAGATCGCAAACCGATTGGCATCCAGCGCAGATCCCGATTTCGGCCTCTCCCACGATTTAGCCAGCCTGCAAGGATCCAAGCCAGGTGCAATGTGGCCATTAAATCGCGCCCACAAACTGTTCCCATTGGCGGAAAGGCTAAGGACCAGACAACACTTAAATAAGATGATTTGGAAAAGAACCACAGGTAACATAACAAATTTTTTTTTTAAATGCATTGCGTGATTAGGATCAGGAAAGTGTTGTCTGAGATTGTGGTGGAGACAGATTCAACCGTAGTTTTCAAAAGTGTTTACCAGATTGATTCCTGAGATGGCAGGGTTGTCGTATGAAGAGAGATTGGGTCGATAGGGCCTGTCTTCCCTGGAATTTCGAAGAATGAGAGGGGATCTAACTGAAACTTAAAATTCCGACAGGCGTGGACAGACTGAATGCATGGATGTTGTTTCCTCTGGCTGGGGTGTCCCAGGATATGGGGTGGGTTATTTAGGACTGAGATGAGGAGAAACGTCTTCACTCAGAGAATGGGGGACCCATGGAATTCTCTTCGAGAGAAGACTCTGAAAGCCAAGTCACTGAATTGAGATGGAAATAGATATATTTCTGGGCTCTAAAGGTGTCAAGGGGTACGAGAAGAGTGGAGGAGTATGGCTTTGGAATAATCATATCGTATTGAATGGTGGAGTAGGCTCGAAGGTCTGAAAGGTTTATTCCAGCTCCTATTTTCTATGTTTTTAGTTAGTATCTGAAGAGCAACAATTTGCTGGGATGTAGGAAATAAGTGGGGAATGTAACTAGCTGAGTTGCTCTTGTAGAGAACAGCACAGACACAATGGATCAAGTGGCCTCCCCTCTCTGCTGTAGCCATATTATCATTGTCATCTCACTTATTCCTTATGTCAATAAGTTTTACATTCCGGCAACTCTCTGAAAAAATACATTTTGCCTGAATACCTATTTAGAATTTGTTTTTAGTAATTATAGTTTTGGCCCTCCATTTTGGTCTTCTGACAAACGGAAACATCTTTGCCACGTCTACCCTCGCAAAGTAGATTTAGGGGGAGACAATGGAATTGTGTTATTGACACTGGCCTCGTAATCTAGAGGTCCATGTTAACAGGGACATTGGTTCAAATGGCGGCTAGTGGAATTTAAATGAATAAATCTGGAATTGAAAGCACTAGTGACGGTGCCATGCCATTATTATTGATTGTTGTAAAAACCCAATGGTTCACTAATGTCCTTTACCTCCCGTCCTCACCTGGTCTGGCCTACACGTGACTCCAGACCCACAGCAATGTGATTGAATCATAGAATTTTTTGTACAGTGCAGAAGGAGGCCATTCGGCCCACCATGTCTGCACCGGCCCTTGGAAAGAGCACCCCACTTAAGCCCTCCACCCTAACCCCTAAACCCGGTAACCCCACCCAAAATTGCACAAGGGCAATTAGGGATGGGCCACAAATGCTGGCCGGGCCAGCGACGCCCACATCCCATGAACGAATAAAAAATTAATATTAAAGACGTCTTATCGGGTCACCGCGCACCTTCTCTTTTCCACAGTAAAATGCCCCAGATTATCAATCGTTCCTGGCAAATCTAACCTCTCCGTTCTTGTTTAATTCTAGTAATTTTTTTAAAGGATGGCAGGGTGGCACAGTGGTTAGCACTGCTGCCTCACAGCGCCGAGGACCCGGGTTCGATCTCGGCCCCGGGTCACTGTCCGAGTGGAGTTGGCATATTCTCCCCCGTGTCTGCGTGGGTCTCACCCCCACAACCCAAAGATGTGCAGGGTAGGTGGATTGGCCGCGCTAAATTGTCCCTTAATTGGGGGGGGAAAATAATTGGGCGGTAATTTTTTGTTTTGCCTTCTGCCCTTTAGCACTTTTATGGAGACCAGGGGTGTGCACTGTGCTTCAAACTGTGATTCCCCAACCAGTGACTTACTGGGGTTGACTGGGCAACGACTGCTTCAAGGATAAATTAGCAGACAAAGAGCAGGATCCAGGTATCCACATCAGCTCCAATTGGGCAAGTGGCGTGTCAATCAGAGGAGCTTGAGCCGGAAACGTGGCTCCTTGCAAAACGGATCGAGCAGACGTTAAGCGGATTGGCAGAAAGGTTTCTGAGAGTCAGCAGCTAGTGGATTAGCTGGAGAGCTGCCATCAGCGGAAAGGGCAGTGGGGGGAGGAAGGAAGGTGGGGGAGGATTTCTGTGCTGTCTCGTGTGGGTGCTGAAACTGCAGAGAGGGACACCGAAGGCGAGGGGGACAAATCCAAAAATCGCTGCCGGAAAAGATGCCGTCCTTGCGGGAGCGCTTTGAGAATTTTCTGAACGAGAAGAACTTCATCACCAACATACTGGGGAAGATTGAGGAGAGGACTGGCGTGCGCAAATACCATCTGGCTACAGGTAGATTATAGACTGGACAGGCTTGCTAGTTGCCATTGCAATGTTGCTGACTGCAAACCTGTATTGCAATTTTTTTAAAAAACATTTGAATGTAAGGAGTTTATTTTGCATTCGTTCAAGAAAATTAACCCCAACGGTGGACTGACCTAATAGCTAGTCCTGTAAATGTCCAGGAGAGTGGGGCATTACTGGGGGGAGGTAGGTCCTATCTGGCTCAGTCTGTTCCAACTGTTACCCCATCTGTTACTCGGTGTTACAGGTTTGGGGCGAGTTCGAAGACCACCAAGATGATAATCTGTATTAGTGTCACAAGTAGCTTATTTAGGCTTACATTAACACTGCAATGAAGTTACTGTGAAAATCTCCTAGTCGCCACACTCCGGCGCCTGGTTGGGTACACAGAGGGAGAATTCAGAATGTCCATTTCACCTAACAGGCACGTCTTTCGGGACTTGTGGGAGGAAACCGGAGCACCCGGAGGGAATCCCCGGAGACATTGGGAGAGCGTGCAGACTCCGCACAGTCAGTGACCCAAGCCGGGAATCGAACCTGGGACCCTGGTGCTGTGAAGCAACAGTGCTAACCACTCTGCATTCGGCACCTTTACTGTGAAGTGTCTGACAGAATGGAAAGTATCTGCTTTACTCAGGATCCTTGCTTTCTAATGAGGGAGGGAGGGAGGGGGAGCATCCACTGTAACAATTTAAATTTCTTTGTTAGTTTCTCGTCTCAGACCAAAGTGGGTGGCATGGTATCACAGTGGTTAACACTATCGCTTCACAGCGCCAGAGACCCGGGTTCGATTCCGGCTTGGGTCACTGTGCAGAGTCTGCACATTCTCCCCGTGTCTGCATGGGTTTCTTCTGGGTGCTCCGGTTTCCTCCCACAAATCTCGAAAGACGTGCTTATTAGGTGAATTGGACATTCTGAATTCTCCCTCTGTGTACCCGAACAGGCGCCGGAATGTGGCCACCAGGGGATTTTCACAGTAACTTCATTGCAGTGTTAATGTAAGCCTACTTGTGGCAATAATAGAATCATCATAGAATTTACAGTACAGAAGGTGGCCATTCACCCATTGAGTCTGCACCGGCTCTTGGAAAGAGCACGCTACCCAAGCCCACACCTCCACCCTATCCCCGTAACCCAGTAACCCCACCCAACACTCAGGGCAATTTTGGACACTATGGGCAATTTAGCATGGCCAATCCATCTAACCTGCACATCTTCTCACTGTGGGAGGAAACTGGAGCACCTGGAGGAAACACACACAGACATGGGGAGAATGTACAAACTCCACACAAGCAGTGACCCAAGCCGGGAATCGAACCTGGGACCCCGGTGTTGTGAAGCAATTGTGCTAACCACTATGCTACCGTGCTGCATATGTACTGTACATGTACATACGGCATGCCACTGTTTGGTTCCAAAGGCCACATAGATTCTTAAACTTCTAAATTAAAAGGTTATAATGTGAACAAATTGCTTATATTTGAAGCTGTTAATGAGTGTGTTGAAACCTGCTTATAATACCGTTGCCTGTCCAAAAGTAAAAGGGCGGCGAAGAAAATCTAACATTTTTAATCGCACTGGGTGGTGGGATTAGGAAATTTGGTTACCTGAAAGGTTGATTTAAAGGAGAAAAATGCAGATATTAGATGGGGAAAGGTTTATGACTAAAATTTAGGATCCCTGCTTTTTGGAGTTTGTGAATTTTCTGTACATGATGGAGTAGCCATGCAAAGGACTGGTTTCACATTATTGAAAGGATATAGAGACAATGCTAAAAAAAAGCTTTATAACTCCAACCAAAACTGACCAGTTTTACATGTTGGTGAAAAAAATTAACAAGTTGTTGAAAGGAATAAACTGAGGGATGACCTCGAGAGGGAGGCCTGTAGGATTATGAAGGAGTTTGATTTGGTTTGGGGTGGCACAGTGGCCAGCACTGCTGCCTCACAGGGCCAAGGACCTGGGTTTGATTCCGACCTTGGGTGACTGTGTGGAGTTTGCACGTTCTCCCCATGTCTGCGTGTGTTTCCTCCCACAGTCCAAACATAAGACCATAAGACATGGGAGCAGAATTAAGTAGGAACAGGTTTAAGCAGGGTGCTCTTTTCAAGGGCAGGTGCAGACTCGATGGGCTGAATGGCCTCCTGCACTGTAAGTTTTATAATTAGGCCATTTGGCCCATCGAGCCTGCTCCACCATTCAATCATGGCTGATATGTTTCTCATCCCTATTCTCCTGCCTCCTCTCCATAATCCCTGATCCCTTATTAATCAAGAATCTATCTATCTCTGTCTTAAAGACACTTGGTGATTTGGTCTCCAAAGCCTTCTGCGGCAAAGAGTTCCGCAGATTCACCACCCTCTGGCCGAAGAAATTCCTCCTCATCTCTGTTATAAAGGATCATCCCTTCAGTCTGAAGCTGTACCCTCGGGTTCTGGTTCCTCCTACTCGTGGAAACATCCTCTCCACGTCCACTCAATCCAGGCCTCGCACTATCCTGAAAGTTTCAATAAGATTCCCCCCCCCCATCCTTCTAAACTCCAACGAGTACAGACCCAGGGTCCACAACCATTCCTCATACAACAAACTCTTCAATCCGAGGATCATTCCTGTGAACCTCCTCTGGACCCTTTCCAAGGCCAGCACATCCTTCCTTGGATACGGGGTCCAAAACTGTTCAGGTGTGCAGGTTGGGTGGATTGGCCATGCTAAATTGTCCCTTGGTGTCCAAAAGGTTAGGTGGGGTTACTGGGTTATGGAGATAGCGTGGGGCGTAGGCCTAGGTGGGATGCTCTTTCGGAGGGTCGGTGCAGTCTCAACGGGCCGAATGGCTTCCTTCTGCACTGTAGGGAATCTGAGATGTAGTAATGCAGTACTGCCTTTTGAGGCCACATTTAGGTATGATCCAATACTCAACAAGTTCCTCTGCGATATGCAAAAATTCTAAAAGATAGGATTACATTTCTGGGGTTGATGTAAATATGGCTTTGAAATGTTCAATTGAGAGTGCTTAGCTTGTCAACCTAAATACCACTGATTTCAAGTATCACAATCCATGGTTTTATATATTTATATTTCAGTGCACAAAAGATATTTATTAATGTATTTTAGACTTCTGCAAATGCCCGCCTGAAATTACCAGGTCGTGAACACCTCCATCTTGACACTAGCTGTTTAGCATCTCGACAGAAACTTATTAGTTTATTCATTGCACATGGTGGAAATCTCGTTTCAAAAAGGAGCAGCAACTTTTATTTCTGTAGTTCCTTTCCCTGGGTACTTCACCAGAGCGTTAGAAAACAAAATGACACTGAGCTAGACATACGAGGTCAAATGACGAAAAACTTGGTAAAAGAGGAAAGCAAGGCAGGGAGGTGGAGGCAGGTTGACAGGCATTGCAAAGTTTAGGGCCTGGGCAACTGCAAGCGTGGTGGTGCAGCAATTAAAATTGGAAATGCTCACGAGGCCAGGATTAGAGAGTGCAGATATCTCGGAGGGTTGTGGAATGATGCTTGACTGGGAGTCATCAGCAGTCAGTGAACACAGAGATGATAAGTGAATGGGGCTTGAAGCATGCTAAGATATGGGCAGCAGAGTTTTAGCGGGCCTCAACTTTATAGAGGATAGGATTTGGATTTGTTTATTGTCACGTGTACCGAGGTACAGTGAAAAGTATTTTTCTGCAAGCAGCTCAAATCTTTGTCCACACATTCCTCAAGGTAACTTTGACAGGATCTCTCAAATGGATGCTGGGAACGAACGGGCTCAAGCCAATAATCACATTTAGCAATGGACGTAGCGTTTCCTGTATTCAATCTCAAATGGCATTCATAATGTTCCCATTGGGAGGGTTGGCTAGGGAAGAGTCCAGGATGCAAGATTTCAGTTATGTGAAGAGACTGGAGAAGCTGGGGTGGTTGTCCGAAGAGCAGAGAAGGTTAAGGGGAGATTTTTTAAAAATAAAATAAATTTAGAGTACCCAATTCATTTTTTCCAATTAAGGGGCAATTTAGCGTGGCCAATCCACCTACCCTGAACATTTTTGGGTTGTGGGAGCTAAACCCACGCAAACACGGGGAGAATGTGCAAACTCCACACGGACAGGGTCAGGGACCCAGAGCCGGGATCAAACCTGGGACCTCGGTGCCGTGAGGCAGCAGTGCTAACCACTGTGCCACCGTGCTTCCCCTTAAGGGATTGGATTGGATTTGTTTATTGTCACGTGTACTGAGGTACAGTGAAAAGTATTTTTCTGCAAGCAGCTCAACAGATCATTCAGCACATGGGAAGAAAAGGGAATTAAACAAAATTCAAAAAAATACATAATAAGGCAACACAAGATATACAATGTAACAACATAAGCATTGGCATCGGATGAAGCATACAGGGTGTAGTGTCAATGAGGTCCGTCAATAAGGGAGTCATTTAGGAGTCTGGTGATGGTGGGGAAGAAGCTGTTTTGAGTCTGTTCGTGCGTGTTCTCAGACTTCTGTATTTCCTGCCCGATGGAAGAAGTTGGAAGAGTGAGTAAGCCGGGTGGGAGGGGTCTTTGATTATGCTGCCCGCTTTCCCCAGGTAGCGGGAGGTGTAGATAGAGTCCATGGATGGGAGGCAGGTTTGTGTGATGGACTGGGCGGTATTCACGACTCTCTGAGGTTCCTTGCAGTCCTGGGCCGAGCAGTTGCCATACCAGGCTGTGATGCAGCCCGATAGGATGCTTTCTATGGTGCATCTGTAAAAGTTGGTAAGGGTTAATGTGGACATGCCAAAATTCCTTCGTTTCCTGAGGAAGTATAGGTGCTATACAATGTTAAAATGTATAAAATGTGGCCGATTAGCCAAAAACACATTGTTATCTCTAGACCTAATGGATACAAAAGGCATAAGTGACGGTATCTGCAGCACAGGATCTGAAATGGACTAATGTGGGTGATGTCATGGAGGTGAAAATAGACAGTCTTGGATGTGGAGTGATGATGACGTCAGAGGCTAATCTTGAGGCTAAATATGACGCTATTGTCTTGGCGCACAGGCAACCAGAAAAGGAAATAAGTTGACCATTGGGTAGTCCTGGGACAAGTTGTCGCATGCCCCCAAAATGAAAATGTATATTTATATTCAGTTTTGCATGTATTTTCTGCTGGTGACATTTTAGACTGCTGAGGATACTGACATTTTAATATGAGCTCAATTCATATTTGGGATAAGTCTGCCACATGAAAGAGCATCCAAACTCAGTGACTTAACTATCCTTGAGATACTTCCTTAATTCCCTTTCACTGCACACCCTTTTTTAATTCAAGACGGGCCAAAGTCATAACTGGAACCTCACATATTTGCATAATGGCTCAGTCACTTGCTGGACATTGAACTGAACAAATGAAAGAATATTCAGTAACCGTGCTGATAACATTGTGTGATTGAGCACTTTAATTAGTGTGACATGCACATGCTATGAAACAAAGAGAAACAAATTTGATGGAAGTTCATAAATTGTAACTTGTATTGCCAATTTGTTATTCACTTAAGACCATAATGTAGTATTGAATCCTTCAAATGGACCTTCCATTTCTTGTATGAAAGAGCAATAAAAGTATCCAGTACTAGTTGTGCAGTATTCTGATTAGAGCAAAGGCTTGTTGCTGAAGGCTCACCAAACTAGCAGCTTGTCTCGTGTTGTTAAACTTGTGTTATAATTGATCTTGCCCCTTCTGTCCTATCGTGCCTGGGGGCAATTGCATTTGGCAAATAACATGGAAAAAAATTCAAATTGGATTTGGGTGCTGTGCAGCATTTCCATAATGTTACTAAGGTGCATGATTGCAGGTTTAAGGTGCAGTACACTGAACTAATGAAAATGAATGAAAATCGCTTATTGCCACGAGTAGACTTCAATGAAGTTACTGTGGAAAAACCCCTAGTCGCCACATTCCGGCGCCTGTTCGGGGAGGCTGGTACGGGAATTGAACCGTGCTGCTGGCCTGCCTTGGTCTGCTTTAAAAGCCAGCGATTTAGCCCAGTGTGCTAAACCAGCCCCTTAATGTAATTCATGGTGATTTACAAATATAGAAAAATTAGTGCCTCTGTTGTCCTCTTGTTTGGCTGGCTGAATTATACATAGGATATTACCGCCGCCCCCGATGCTCCGCCCCTGACCAGCCGAGTTCCTGACGGCGTGGGCCATGTGTGGTCTCACCCATCGCGAACACAGTGTGGCAGCTGCGGACTCCGCGACAGCGCCGCCACAGTCGGGGGAGGACCAATCCGCGGGCAGGGGGGACATTATTCGGGGCTGGGGGTTCTGTGGGGAGGTGGGCCGGGACACGCAAGAAGGGGGGCACCATTTCACAGGCCGGGTTCTCGAGCGGCCTCCGCCACGTAGCAAGGCGCGGCCGCGGAGGGCTGCCGCCGTGCGCATGCGCGACCACGGACCTGCCAATTCTCCGGGGTGAATCGGCAGCTAGAGCTGGGTGCTCTACGCTACCGTCCTGCTAGCCCCCAGCAAAAGGGGGAATCGGCCGTTTTGCGCCATTTTTCTCTGGCGTAAAACCCCACCGTTCCCACACTGGCGTGGGGACGTAGCCCCAGAATCGGAAAATCCAGAATGACCTGGAGAATCCAGCTCATGGTCTCCATATCTAGAGAAAGTACATTAGGGTGGGAGGAGGAATTTATTTCACTTGCTCATCACATAGTTCAAAAGGCAAAAAAGAAACTCGTACGATGGATCTAATGAGGACAGTCCTGTGACTTGCCACACTGTGCAATAATGCACCCGTGCACTTTTTCACTATTTTATCAAAGCATTTGACAATCTCTGGTTGCAAATAACCTGAAAAATGGAGGCTGGTCCGCAATGCCCCACACCTTTCCAAACCTTCCTGGAAGTGACCATCTGACTTGCCCTTTCCCTGCTTAAGCAATGTGAATTTGCTGTACATGTCTCAAAGGTGAGGACTGAACTGAGCAGAAAAAGCTGAAATTAAAGCCTATTCACTCCAATCGAGTTACCATTTTAATGGCATGTTAAGTATGAATATAGAATTGTTTTGCACAGGGTGTAGAATTGTTATACCTTCACTTTGTTTACACTCTGTAAATTAGCTGATGTATTGGTTGTTGTAGACCTGTGCATCACCCAAAAGGGCCTTGTGACTTTAGTTTGTAATTTGAAACCCAATATTGGCTCAATATTTCTATTTTTAAAAATAAAGTGTACTTGCTGAAAAACTGGTACAAAAGAAAAAAATCCACAGATTGTTACAGTTATGAAGCTTATAAGATTGTTATTATTTTGAGATTGTGTTTTAATTTAGGGTAAAATGTAATCCTTTTTTAAAATAAATTTAGAGTACCCAATTATTTTTTACAATTAAGGGGCAATTTAGGGTGGCCAATCCACCTATCCTGCACATCTTTGCGTTGTGGGGGGTGAAACCCACGCAAACACGGGGCGAATGTGCAAACTCTTCATGGACAGTGACCCAGAGCCGGGATTCGAACCCGGGTCCTCAGCACCGTAGGCAGCAATGCTAACCACTGTACCACCGTGCTGCCCTAAATGTAATCCTTTCTGCCACGCAGCTGGACTGGGTAGTTTGATTGTTGGACAATATTTTACAGTAAGAAGGTGTTGGTGCCGACAGCAGCCTGTCTCCAATGTCCCAGAATAATGTTGAGAATATTAGGTTGCAAATAAACTGCCTTCTTAATTCTACAGCAAAATAGATAATCAGCATCTCTACCTGGATACAAAGCCCATGTGATTCACCTTGCTCTGAAAACAGGCTTTGAGAAGGAAGGATTCCTAATATATCACGGAAGCTCGCAGACACCAGTCTGCCAGCGTCCAGGAAAGAGGCAGCGAGGCAAGAGACCAAAACTGTCTGGTTCACCACACCAGAATGTGGGTGGAATCACGTGCTCGGATTGAAGTAAAGCTTGAGCGGTTAAAGCGAAGCTGGAAGATTTGCCTAACTTGAGTGAGAGGGAGGATCTCCAGTAATGCTGTAAATCATGAAGGACAATTTTGAGGTTATAAGCTGCCAGGCTGAGAAATGTAAAAACAGAAGAGAATCCCCGGGAACTAAGAATCATTTTGGACTAATTCTGGGAAAAGTGAAGTCTACTTAATAATATTCTTTGTTAGTGTCACAAGTAGGCTTACGTTAACACTGCAATAAAGTTGCTGTGAAAATCCCCTTAAGGGCAGCGATGCTACATATCAGATAGTGGGTTTTCTTTTTCAGCTGTGTTAAAATTGCTGTTCGGTAGTTTTAAGGATGAGTTGCCTCCATAAATAATGTTTAGTCAAAGGTGCTTTTAGTCTGTTTGTTACAGTATTAAAACATGAAATCTTGTCATTCTTCCAGCTGTTAACTGAGTTTCGAATTTCCCTTTTGTCTATGGGACGGTAATAGAATGTGGGAAATCCTTCAATTAAAAACAAACGCTGCAAACACTCCAGTTAAGCAGCATCGTAGAGAGAGAAAAACAAAGTTAATGTTTCAATTGATGACCTTTCATCAGAACTGGTGGTATTGTTTGTTCTGAACTGTACAAAGCTGGGAGATTTGCGAATGTAAGTAAAACAAAATGCATCACAAATTAGCTGTCACCCAGAAAGAAGATGGTAGAACAAGTCCTGACATTCAAGTAACGTGCACTTTTTATCGTTTAGTGCGATTTACAGTCAGGGCATCATAAAATAAAGAATGAAGTAGAAACAGGAGCTAACTGCTTGAAATGTAGGACCAATTCAAAGCAATTTAGATCTTTAATAACAAATGTGGACCTTGTATTACCGTTTCCATCATCAAGAACCTGTCCTGTGACAATGTCGTCTGGAAATTCAGAAACTCTCTTTCGATGCAAAATGTTCTGAAATGTTAATATTACTGTGGCTTATATTTGGTTGTGCCTCACTTTTTCTCTTGTAATTCTTACTCTTAGTAAGAAGTGGCAGCATAATGGTTAGCACAGTTGCTTCACAGCTCCAGGGTCCCAGGTACGATTCCCGGCTAGGGTCACTGTGTGGAGTCTGCACGTTCTCCCCGTGTCTGCGAGGGTTTCCTCCGGGTCCTCCGGTTTCCTCCCACAGTCCCAAAGATGTGCGGGTTAGGTGGATTGGCCATGATAAATTGCCCTTAGTGCCCAAAAAGGTTAAGTGGGGTTACCGGGATAGGGTGGAGTTGTGGGCTTAGGTAGGGTGCTCTTTCCAAGGGCCGGTGCAGACTCAATGGGCTGAATGGCCTCCTTCAGCACTGTAAATTCTATGATAGTAATCAAAAATATTGGCCAGAGTATAGACTTGTGTGGATGAGCAGATTGTTGTGAGCTGGGAGTGGAATGCGGCAAGCATCACATTAATGACGGACAGACCTGGACCATATCTAGGATCTGGCTGGCCAGTGGCAAGTAACATTCATGGCATACAAGTGCCAGGCAATGACCATCACCAACAAAAGACTAACCATCGTGCTCCTGACATTCCAAGACATTGCCAGTGGTTAGTTCCCCACTATCAGCGTCCTTGGGGTTACATTGACCGAACATTAAACTGGACTAGTCATATAAATACCATGGCTACAGGAGCAAGTCAGAGGCTAGGAATCCTGCGGTGAGTAACTTTTCTCCTGACTCTCTCTTCCCCTCCCCCAAAGCCTGTCCACCATCTCCAAGGCGCCATCTACAAGGCACAAGTCAGGAGTGTGATGGAATACTCTCTCTTCATCTGGATAAGTGCAGCTCCAAAACACACAAGAAGCTGAAAACTAGGGCAGCACGGTGGCACAGTGGTTAGCACTGCTGCCTCGTGCCGCTGAGGTCCCAGGTTTGATCCTGGCTCTTGGTCACTGTGCAAACTCCACACGGACATTCTCCCCGTGTTTGCGTGGTTTCGCCCCCACAACCCAAAGATGTGCAGGGTAGGTGGATTGGCCACGCTAAAATTGTCCTTCATTGGAAAAAATGAATTGGGTACTCTAAAAAATGTTTTTAAAGAAGCTCAACACTATCCAGGTTAACGCAGCCCTACTTGATTGGCACCCCATTCACAAACAGTCGCTTCCTCCACTACTGACTCACAGTGACAGCAGTGTATACCATCTACCAGATACACTGTAGGACCTCACCAAGGTTCCGTTAGACAGCTCCTTCCAAACTCACAACCGCTACCATCTGGAAGATCCAAGGAAACAGATTCATGGGAATGCCACCACCTGGAAGTTCTCCTCCAAGCCACACCACCCTGACTTGGAAATACATTGCCATTCTTTCACTGTCGCTGAGTCAAAACACCACCCCTAACAACACTGTGGATGTACCTGCACCACCTGGACTGCAGCAGTTCTAGAAGGCAGATTGCCACCACCTTCTAAAGGCAAACTAGAGGCAATGAATGCTGGCCTAGTCACTGTCGTCCACATCCCATTAATGGCATGGAATTTGTTGTGGCATTGCAAATAGCAGTAGTACGTTGGCTTTGAAATATTTTAAGCTAAAGGTTTTTTTAAAATGGATTATTTATCATGAAGCCAGCGGCTGAATTAAAATGTATAATCATATGAAAATTTATGTAAAGAACATTTAATATTTAAACAAGTATTGACTTGGATATTATTGAGCTGGGTGTGGCTGCCTCTTGCTACAAACCCTGAAAGTCTAACATCGCCATGAAGGTGAGTGGAAGTTTTCTGGTTTCAGTTGTTCTACTGCAGATGAAGCGGCTGGATACCGAGGGGGTGCTGCTGTTAGCGGGCTTCAGGCAGTTAGGGCTCTGAAATCCTGGGGAACTGGGAAGGTCGCTGGTTCTGTGCTGAGAGGGTTGGGTCTCTGAGTTTATAGCTCGGTGCAGATGGGGACTGCAGTTCGGAGAAATCCAGGGCAGTGCCAGTTTGGAGAAGCGATGCAAGTGTGTTAGTAATTAAAGGCTGGGCTGCAGCTTTGCGAATCTTGGAACGCAATCTTGAGCAAAGAGATTGAACCATCGGGTGAGCATTTATTCAGGCAGTCAGAGTCCCAAGTGGCCTTTGAGGGAATTCGGAGGATAAATCTGATCAAGTTCCGGAGTTCTAACCAGGTTTTGAGAGTCGTGGTGGTCACTGACGTCTGGGGGAGTTGCTGAGAAATCCACGGGAATTGTCTCAGTCACATCTGCCATTTAATGTGCGGTGTGGTTGTCTTCGACCACAGTTTGCCAATTAAGTCATATATCCTTCTTGTTAATTCTAAACATTAGATTATAACATAGATATGACAATTTGGCAGCTTAATTGTTACTACAGTACAGATGTATATTTCCAGATCTTCTATATAAAAAAAGACAGGATTGAAATTTTCAATTTGCCATGCTGAGATTTGAACTTCAGTTTCTTGGGTTATTGGCTCGGGCGTTGTGCTACTGGACTAATAATCCATATACCATTGAACACATTAATATCACAATTGCTATTTAAGCTGTGAGAGTTAAATGGTGGTCATAATTGGCTCAGATTTGATGGAGTCTCTTGATTCTTAAGGCAAGTGAGAAGGCCTTCGAAAAACCATGTCGGAAGAGAACAGTCTTGTATTAATATAGCCTTTTCTTGGGGTTTGCGTGAGAGCACATCTGGAATGCTATGCACACTTTTGATGTCCATATTTAAGAAAGGATATATTTGCATTGGGTGCCATACCACACTGAATTGAGGGGGTTGTTCTGTGATAGATTTATGTTCTCAAACCTACAAGATCCTGAAGGGGCTTGATAGGGTGGACGCTGATCAGAGGAGAGTCTGATACTTGGGGCTGCTGTCTGGGGATAAGGGGGCCGATCTCTTAGGACTGAGATGAGGAGAGATTGCTTCACTCAGAGGGTTGTGAATCTTTGGAATTCTTTACCCCAGTTGATTGTGGATGCTCCATCGTTGAATATGTTTAAGGCTGGGACAGATCGGTTCTTGGTCTCTCAGAGAAATAAGGGAAATGGGGCATGGGTGGCAAAATGGAATTGAAACCCAAGATCATCCATGACCGTATTGAATGGCGCAGCAGGCACATTGAGCCCTGTGGTCTATTCCTGACCGTATTGAATGGCGGAGCAGGCACATTGGGCCCTGTGGTCTATTTCTGCTCATTTCCTTGTTTAAAATAAAATGTTATGGGGAAATGGGCTTTGCTGGCCAGGCAAGCATTTATTACCCATCCCTAATTGCCCTTGCAGAAATGGTGGTGAGCTGCCTTCTTGAACTGCTGTAGTTCATGTGGTGTAGATACGTCCACAGTGCTGTTCGGGAGGGAGTTCCAGGATTTTGACCCAGCGACATTGAAGGAACAATGATATATTTCCAAGCCGATATGGTGTGTGGTTTGGAGGGGCACCTCCAGGTGGTGGTGTTCCCATGTAGGTGCTGCCTGTGACTTTCTAGATGGCAGTGGTCACGGTCTTGGAAGGTAGAAACGTAGAAACTCTGAGCAGGATTAGGCCTTTTGGCCTTTGGCTGTTGCCGAAGGAGCCTTGGTGAGTTCCTACAATGCATCGTGTATTCGGTACACGCTGCTGTCACTGTTTTGGTGGTGGAAAAGTTTTGGTGGTGGAAAAAGTGAATATTTGTGGATGGGGTGCCAATCAAGCGGATTGCTTTGTATCGGGTTTCTTGAGCATTATTCGCACTGCATTCATTCAGGCAAGTGGATAGTACTCCATTACATTCCTGATTTGTGCCTTGTAGTTGGTGGTCAGGCTTTGGGAATGAGGATGTGAGTTACTGAATTTGGGATTCCTAATCTCTGACCTGCTCTTGTAACCACAGTATTTACATGGCTGGCCCATTTTTCAGTTTCTGGTCAGTGGTAACTCCTAGGATGTTGATAGTGTGGATATTCAGCGATGGTAATCTAAATATGGTGCAATGGTTGGTGTCATAAGATACACACAGGTATATGATGGTGCACAGACAGGCAGTGATTGACACACAGGATGACCAGTGAACACACAGAACACAGCAGCCAATCACCAGACAGGACACGACCACGATAAAGCCAGAGGGCACTAGTTTTCTCGCTCTCTTGGGATCCAGCCTCTGAGACAGTCAGAGCCTGTGAGCAGCAACTAGAACACACACCATGTGGTAGTAAGATAGTCTGGTCAGGCTAGCCTCAGGTCTCCAGTCAAGTCAGCATAGTGTCAACTGACAGTTAAAGTATTTTTAATAGTTAAGAGTTCAATCAAATCGAGTTGCATTTCTTCAAGTGTTGGAAGCCTGTCTCTCTCACTGCTGCAGTAAACGTGGTCCTTGCAGACCCAGCTTACCCAACGCATCAGTTGGTAGCACAGATATTTAACTGTTAGCCTAGATCTTCCAATTAGTGGCAATGCTGGGCGCATTGCAACAGTCTGCAAGTTTTTAACCAACCATTGCTCATTTATTCCAGGATCTTATCCCAGCTGAGGAGAAATGGGCAGCGTAGTGACTCCTGGGTGAGTCCAGCACACGAAGGAGAGGACATGACCTTTTTTTTAAAAAGCACTAGCTGCCATATTTGGATACATTTCTTGTGTCTTTATGGGGGTGGGGGGTGTGGATAGATGGGGAGGTGAGAAGTCAGGTCAGGGGTAATCTGATCAGGCTAGTGGGTGCAGTTAGGTGGTCAGTTTTGGAGGGGGGGGGGGGGGAGCTTGTGGTCGGTGGAGGTTTTGGTTGGGGAGTTGCTCCGCTGTTGGATCAAGTTTTGGACAAATTCTATATCCAGGGTAAATGTATAGGTCCTGTGTACCTGGACCAAGTCTTCAACCTGAGCTCCGAGTCGAAGACATTTGCAGAGGGTCACTAACAGCAGGATCAGCCAGTTGGAAATTGCAACTTCCTGGGCAATTCCCACATATATCCGCACTTCGGGACATCCACAGGGTCCTGGCACCACACCTAACATGTCTTCCGATTTCTAATGATGCGGGGATTGGAAAATTAGAGCCAGTAACTCTTTGTGTGTTTGGATTGGTCGATGATCGACTGCCTGTTAATGACAGTACAGACACAATCTTCATCCACATTGAAAGGTGTTAAGTTGGTGAACACTGATTGCGTGGGTTTCAGCCCCACAACCCAAAGATGTGCCGAGTAGGTGGATTGGCCACACTAAATTGCCCCTTAAATGGAAAAAATTAATTGGGTACTCTAAATTTATAAAAAGAAAGTTGGTGAACACTGGAATGTTGACCGGTACAAGCTTGAAGGGCCGAAGGGCCTGTTCCTGTGCTGTTTGTTCTTTGTTAGGGGGTAACACTTATCCTTTATATCTGGTTTCTTTGGTCTGTCTCATCTCTGACTACATCAGCAAATTAATCACCAAAGTGCTATCCTAATTAATATCTGACTTAAAAGAATTATTAAGGAAGTGCTGCTGGTATATGTTCTAAACATAGTATTATTATAGAATCACTACAGGGCAGAAGGAGGCCAGTCAGCCCATCGAATCTGCACCAACCCTCTGCAGGAGCACACTACCTAGACCAAATCCAATCCCCACCTTATCCCCGTAATCCCACCTCTGGGCAATTGAGCATGGCCAATCCACCTAACTTGCACTTCTTTGGATTGTGGGAGGAAACCGGAGCATCCGGAGGAAACCCACACAGACACTGGGAGAACGTGCAGACTCTACACATACAGTCACCCGAGATCGGAATTGAACCCGGGTCCCTGGTGCTGTGAGGCAACAGTGCTAACCACTGTGCCCCCCCCCCCTTTATTAAATAATTATAAATTATAATTAGATTAGATATGTCTGGGTCAAACGGATTGGAGGAAGTGCACTCTGTTGTTGTTCTCGTTCCGTACAGTGCGTGACCTGTTGTAATGAGCTTTTATGATCAAGTGGACAATGCTGGGACTAACTGGATTATTAGGATATTGATGAAACAGTTTGCCTGGCCCACAGGAAGACTGATGGTACATTAGTTTTCTTCAAAGTCCTTTAATAGATTTGCATGTACCTTTTGTTAGTTTCCTTGTGTGCGAGTGTAACTTTAGACGTCCTATCTGTTACAGGGTTATAGGTTTGCACAAGGTGAGCTTAATTAAAAACTTCTGTAGGCTGTGACCTCATTGTTTTCCATTTCATTCCAGGTTCACTAACTGCCCTTGGTCTGTATCTTGTGTTTGGATATGGAGCCTCCCTGCTGTGCAATTTGATTGGTTTTGTATACCCAGCTTACTTTTCGTAAGTATGACCTTGGCGCTGTGTAAAAATGCATCTCTGTTTGACCATTGTGCATATCTTCATCTAAATCCACAGCTTTTCCATTTTCCTACCTTCCCCTGGAGGGTTTCTTCTTTTTCACAGCTTTGCTTATTTTTTTTTTTTAGAAATCCAGTGTTAAAGCAATCAGTAGATGAGCAAATACCTTTTGCATTGCAAATGAAGTATTGGCTCCGGTCCACAAAACAATTGCACTTTACAAAGGTTGCCTGTACAGTTAATGAAGCCTGATCCAGACCATAATCACTCTGAACTAAATGAGAGATGTCAAGACTGTATTTCTAAAACTGAGCAGAAAGACCTGTAACTTCTGTCTATTCACATGTGTATGCACTGCCACAATAAACATGTCCTTAGATGTCAACCAAACCTCATGATTGAGACAATGGATCATTTAAATTGAGACAATGGATCGCTCAAATGTATAGGAATATGATCCAGGGGATAGACTTTTAAGGCCCCCACCCTACTGGGTGTACTATGATGAGCCCACCCCGACCCAGTTACCATTATACCGTGGGGGGAGGAGATAAGATCCCCGCAAGCCCATTCTTCCTTAGCATTATTGAGGGCTTAAATGGTCAATTGTTGCCCACTCGAGGCCCTCAATCCAGCTCCACTGCCATAACACATTGAGCAGTGACATGAGAATGGGACGGCTGTTTTTTTAACAGTGTTGAAACCATGGGAAGCAAAGGTAAATCCATCAAAGAACAAAGGACAATACAGCACAGGAACAGGCCCTTCATCCTTCCAAGTCTGTACCGGTCATAATACCAACCTTTGCCAAAACCCTCAGCACTTCCTTGTGCCGTATCCCTCCATACCCATCCTATCCATGTGTTTGTCAAGATGACTTTTGAGCGCTGTTAATGTGCTGCTTCCACAACCTCCCCTGGCAAAGCGTTCCAGGCAAACACCACCCTCTACGTTAAAAAAAAACCTGTCTCGCACATCTCCTCTAAACTTTGCCCCAAGGACCTTAAACCTATGCCCCCTGGTGACTGACCCCTCCACCCCGGGAAAGAGTGTCTGCCCATCCACTCTATCCTCAACTTCCGTCTTTCCAATGAAACAGTCCGAGTCTATTCAGCCTTTCCACGTAGCTAACACCCTTCAGACCAGGTAACATCCTTTGAGGAGGGTGCACATCAGCAAACCCCCCTCCTCCTGTTATCTCCACGTGGTGCTGATGTATGAGGCTTAATCAGCTGAGCATCAGCATCTTAAGAGCATCTTAAAAAGAAAAAAACTTAACACAGCTGAACTGTCAGGAGTTGGATAATTTATTAAATGAGCCAGAAGCTATAACCTGCATAAATCTAATTGATGTATTACCTTGATCCAGTGAAATTCTTGGCAATGCAGAATGATTCAACTTCAATTACCTCAGCATTGTATAAACTTAAGATTCTCCATTTCTGGTCCCAGTCTGCACACAGCTCGATACCCAGCCAGAATACATTTTAAAATTTGGACTTTTAAAAGCTAGTTTATATTTTTGTGCACTTGTCACTTTATATGCATCCTGCACGAGTGACCCCACGCCCATCTCCAGCGGTCCTGGAGACTCGAACACTGCTCGCATTGTGTATTTGTTCCTGTTTATCTTGGGCAACCTTGACTCTGTTTCTAAAGTGGCAACGAGGGGATCAGATTTGACACATAACGCATTTCACCAATAAAGGGAAACTGATTAACAAAATTTCCTACCTCCATGTTTCCGAACATTACAGGGATGCTTCTATTGAAAGGCCACTAAATATGACCAATTGAGGAAAGATTTGGCGTGTGAAGTTTTGTTTTCTTTATGTAATTGGTTCATTTGTATCATCAATTTTATGCCTGCAGAAGATGTTTATTTTTGTACAGCTGATGTTGTGCATTCTCACAGGTGGTTTTAAACAGGGATTGGTTGGGTTGATCATGGTAATCCAGTGTTCTTCAAACTTTTTTTCCGGGGTTCCATTTTTACCAACCGGCCAACCTGCGCGACCCACGCCGGCCGACCTGTGCGACCCACCATTTTCCCTTCCCTTGTCTGCTGCTGACAAAAATGGAGGAAATGGTTTTGGGTCCCTTTGGCCCTCGTACTCACTCCTCCAATGGAACCTACATAGAACAGTACAGCACAGAACAGGCCCTTCGGCCCTCGATGTTGTGCCGAGCCATGATCACCCTACTCAAACCCACGTATCCACCCTATACCCGTAACCCAATAACCCCCCCTTAACCTTACTTTTTAGGACACTATGGGCAATTTAGCATGGCCAATCCACCTAACCCGCACATCTTTGGATTGTGGGAGGAAACCGGAGCACCCGGAGGAAACCCACGCACACACGGGGAGGACGTGCAGACTCCGCACAGACAGTGACCCAGCTGGGAATCGAACCTGGGACCCTGGAGCTGTGAAGCATTTATGCTAACCACCATGCTACCGTGTTGCCCCTACCGTGTTGCACCATGCTACCGTGTTGCACCTGTTGGATAAAGGTGAAGCCTTCTGGTGTGGGAAAGTATGGAGTCTCCATCTGTCCAAAGTTGAATTTTTTTCCTGTAAAATTTTATCAAATAAAACCCCCCCCGAACTTGTAAAAAGAAATGAGTAAAATAAATGAAAAAAATGAATAAACCCCCCCCCCCCCCCCCGAACTTGTAAAAAATAATAAAATGAATAACAAATGAAAAAAAAAAGGAATAAAAACCACTACAGAACTTGTAAAAAGCGCCAACCGTTTTAAAATAAAAAATAGCGGCCGCACTGCGCATGCGCGCCAATCATCGTGCGTGCATTCACAATGCGGCCAAATTTTTTTTTTAACATGTTCGCAGCCGGCGTTACGAAAAGCCGGCTGCTGCGCGGGGATTTGCGCGATTGGGAGCGCCGCGGACAACGGCTCCGTGACCCTCCCGACATCCACCCGCAGGTCGCGCCCTCGACTTTGAAGAACACTGGTAATCATTTGACACAATTCATTTAAATATGTTCTTGTTAACTGGAAATTCCACCCATTGAGCAAACAAAAGAACCACAAACCATTTGCAATCCACCATTAGTAGACTTGCCAGTTTTGCAGTGAGTATATGGCATCAAACCAGGGTTTAGAAAAAAGCTTTGCAATTTGCTGTCCCATTTTGTGTTTGATCGATGGAAGTGAGTGTTTATTTTTACCCAGTTTAATTGCTAATTATTATTCAGTGTTCAGCTTCACCAAAAAACTACTCATCCGGAGGTAAATAAAAGTCTCAATGGAACAATGTGTGTGTGTCTCTCTCTCTCTCTCTCTGGTTCTCTCTGTCCCCTCTGGCTCTCTCTGTCCCGTTCCCCCCCCCCCCCCCCCCCCCCCGGGCTCTCTCGCTTTTCTCTCCCTGGCGCTTTCTCTCTCTGCTTTCTTCCCCCCTCCCCCATTGCACCACCACCCCTCCCAGGCAAAGCCTTTTATGGACCGATTGAAGCAACCTGTCAATATCAGGCCATTATGGTAGATCCACTTCTAATGAGCCTAAATGGGTGAATGTGGAGAAATATAAGGAAGAGTTGGATTGATAAGTACTTTTTCAGACCAACTGATTTGAAGTTCCACGATGTGGATTCACCTGAGGAAGGAGCAGTGCTCCGTGTTTGAAACAAACATGTTGGACTTTAACCTGGTGTTGTAAGACTTCTTATTGAAGTTCTACAGCAGTTATAAATGCTTTCATGTTCACTGTTGTATGTATTCACCTGTGGTAATTGACACAATATTCTTATTTGTTCTGTAGCAACATTTCAAAGAGGACCGCACTGCATATGGGTTTTTAAATAGTTTGAATTGTTTTGCTATGGACCTTTTCCAGTGGCTGTATTAGCTTAATTAAATCTTTAAAATATTCTATTCTCCTCCTCCAGAATCAAAGCTATTGAAAGTCCAAATAAAGATGATGACACAAAGTGGTTGACGTACTGGGTAGTATACGGGATATTTAGTATTGCTGAATTTTTCTCAGACATCTTCCTTTATTGGTTCCCTCTTTATTACGCTGGAAAGGTAAGTGAAGGTTCAGGTCATTTCTTGCATTTGCTATAAAATTTCTGAATGTTACCAGCATCGCCAAGCCTGTTGCATATTCTTTACTGCTCACCAAAGCATCGTCTTTCGCATAAATTCAAAATGACAGGGTTTCCATGAGGCTGTCAATCTTTTCCGCCCAGGTGGTGGATGTCAATTGTTTGGGAGGTGCTGGTGAAGAAGCCTTGACAAAGCCTGGGCAGCACGGTAGCACACGTGGTTCGCACAATGGCTTCACAGCGCCAGAGTCCCAGGTTCGATTCCCGGCTTGGGTCACTGTCTGTGCGGAGTCTGCACGTTCTCCCTGTGTCTGCGTGGTTTTCCTCCGGGTCCTCCAGTTTCCTCCCACAGTTCAAAGATGTGCAGGTTAGGGTGGATTGGCCATGCTAAATTGCCCTTAGTGTCCAAAAAAGGTAAGATAAAGTGGGGTTACGGGGATAGGGTGGAATTGTGGCGATAAGGTGGAGGTGTGGGCTTAGGTAGGGTGCTCTTTCCAAGGGCCGGTGCAGACTCGATGGGCCGAATGGCCTCCTGCACTGTAAATTCTGTGATTTATTGCATGCTGTGAAGAATGTTCGTTTGAACTTGGGTCCGCTTTCGTGGTTTTAGGATGGCGACTAACGTTTTGGGAATTATGTTTCCCGCAGTGTATCTTCTTGCTCTGGTGCATGGCCCCAGTCGTGTGGAATGGTTCTCAGATGATCTACAACCGAATTGTCCGCCCCATGTTTCTCAAACACCACGCCGCTGTGGATAGCGTTGTCAATCAACTCAGTGGAAAAGCTCTGGATGCCGCAGAATGTTTGACGAGGGAAGGTCAGTTGAACATTGCTGGTGAATGAAGACCTAGAATATTTTGCTTTAATATATTCTGGAGCATTTGAGTGTGAAGAAGGCTTTTGTTGTTTTGAGGGGGAAAAAACATTATTATTGAGCAGATTTTAAATATTGGCTTTTTTAAAAATCCACATTTTTAAATGGTTGTGATGAGGCTGAATTCCACTTCTTTTTGTTTATTTTTTTTATTTTTAAAATAAATTTAGAGTACCCAATTCATTTTTTTCCAATTAAGGGGCAATTTAGCGTGGCCAATCCACCTACCCTGCACATCTTTGGGATGTGGGGGCGAAACCCACGCAAACACGGGGGGGGGGGGGAATGTGCAAATTCCACACGGACAGTGACCCGGGATCGAACCTGGGACCTCGGCGCCGTGAGACTGCAGTGCTAACCACTGCGCCACCGGGCTGCCCTTGAATTCCACTTCTGACACAATTCTGGAACTGTCATAGAATTTACAGTGCAGAGGGAGGGTATTCGGCCCATCGTCCTTGGAAAGAGCACCCGACTGGAATATTTCCAAGGTTCATTGGAGATATTCTCCATGTTTCAATTTACATGTTGAACCTGTCGCAAAGAACACTGTGTTGCCAAAATAACATTGATAACTCCTGCCCCACAACTGTACGAGTGTTATTTTTTTCTAATGTTGAATGGGGCGTGTATGCACGGCATTTTGCTCTGGATTTGTGTATTGCACAAATTGATACTCTTAAGTACAGTAAGTGTATTAAATCGCCAATCTCAATTTTCCGGGTACTTGAAAGTAACATGCTCTAGGGCGAGTCATTTAGTGCTACTATTGATCCTTTCCCTCCTTACTCCCGATCTACCATATCTGTAAAACATTCTCATCTCAGCACTCGCTCATCTGGGTATGTGTGCCATTAGCTTCTGTATTTGCATCGAGATGGTCCCCAATTCTTGTGGAAACACCATGTCAGAAGACTGTTTGACTATCTGCAGTATTATAGTTGAGCCAAATCCTGATTCTATTTTGCCCCAAAGCATCAGGAATGAAAGACAATGGTGCCAAATGGAATGGTCTCCAACATTGTCTCGGCCAAGTTCAGATCATTTAATGCAAACCAACAATGGAACATCTGATCTGCAAGAAGCCATGTCACACTTGGCAAAAGCATTTCACCATTGAGTCATGAGGGGTGATGGTAGTTTTTGTGTGGCCTTTAAGATATTCAGTTTAATCAGAGTTTGTTTCAGCACCAAGCCTCACACAGGTAGTTCAGGTCTGGTAACACAATGTTAATTTTATTTTTCATAGAACCTGCGCCTTTCATGAATTGCACAAAATGTTATGTTTATAATTTTTCTTACTTTTAGGGTGTAAAGGATGAATGATTTTTGGTTTTTTTTAAAAGCTTGAATATAATCAGTCATGTGACTCTGCATCAATCTTGCATGCTTGCCTCACGGTAGCATGGTGGTTAGCATCAATGCTTCACAGCTCCAGGGTCCCAGGTTCGATTCCCGGCTGGGTCACTGTCTGTGTGGAGTCTGCACGTCCTCCCCGTGTGTGCGTGGGTTTCCTCCGGGTGCTCCGGTTTCCTCCCACAGTCCAAAGATGTGCGGGTTAGGTGGATTGGCCATGCTAAATTGCCCGTAGTGTAAGGTTAATGGGGGGATTGTTGGGTTACGGGGTTACGTGGGTTTAAGTGGGGTGATCATGGCTCGGCACAACATTGAGGGCCGAAGGGCCTGTTCTGTGCTGTACTGTTCTATGTTCTATGTAATATCCTGTTTATGGTACGGACCACATCCTTTTAAATACTGCTGCCATTCAAAATTAGGTTTTTCCGACATTTGTGTACGAACATAGCTGGAAGATTGTTGGATGAAGGCACCAAATATTTTCCCCCTTATCCAAAAAAATATATTGGGCTGAATTCTCGGGATTCTCTGGTTTGCCGGCAGCCGAGCGGTTTCCCAACGGCGTGGGGCTGACCCATTGACCAGCCGGCGAAACGGAGAATTCTGACAGCGTGCCACACCAGATACCGAGAAACCCACCCAAAGTCAATCAAAATGCTAATAGCTCATTCTAACTTGTAGCCGATTTTGGCTGGGTACCTGAGAGATTTAGCACTCTACTCGGCATAATAGTTGTACAGCTGCTAACTAGAATAAACAGATGAAAGAGCAAATTGGGTAAATAACAGTTGGTTTATTAAAGTAAACTGATCTATTCTCGGGTTTTAAATTGATACTGTATCATTGAGATTCTCTGCCTGTGGAACTGCCCACCCAGTTGGAATTGTGTTTCCCAAGTTTGTTTTTGAAAAGCATTTTGACTTTTATATGGGAACGCTGGGTGTAGAGGGATCTGGGCCAGATGCGGGAATTCGTACTAGCTTAGTGGTTAAAAACTGGCGGCATGGACATGTTGGGCCAAAGGGCCTGTTTTCATGCATGTAAACCTCTGACTCTCTTGGGTCTATGCTAAAGCTACTCTGAAGCAGGTTCCAAAGGTCCCTGAGGATTGCTGTCAGTTTGCTATTTTCTTCTGCTTTTGGGTGTACTTATAGTTTCAGTGGCACAACTGATTGAGGCTGGACCACATGCAGAGTTGTGGGTTTTGTGTGTCGTCCCATCCCACAATGCATTGCATTTTCATACAGAACCTTATTTGATGTAGAAAATAATCTCAAGGCACTTTATAAAAGCATAACCAGACAAAATGGACACCAGGTCAGTGACTGGGATCTTGAGGATGATCAAAATATTGGTGAAAGAGCAGATTCTTTTTTTTAAAATAAATTTAGAGTACCCAATTCATTTTTTCAATTAAGGGGCAATTTAGCCTGGCCAACCCACCTAACCTGCACATCTTTGGGTTGTGGGGGCGAAACCCACGCAAACACGGGGAGAATGTGCAAACTCCACACGGACAGTGACCCAGAGCCGGGATCGAACCTGGGACCTCGGCGCCGTGAGGCAGCTGTGCTAACCACTAGACCACCGTGCTGCAAAGAGCAGATTCTTAATGGAGAAGGGAGATATAAAGAGGTTTAGTGCAGGAATTTCAGAGCGTAGTGTCTAGATTAGATGGCTTAAGGTGTAGTTGCATTGCTACAATTTATGCTGATTATTTACGATGTGCCAACTGTTTTAACAATAATAAATGTGGCACTGATTTAAGCTTAAACATTTTCATGTTGCAACCTATTGAAATAATATAAAATTATTTCAGGGGGGGGCATGGCAGCACAGTGGTTAGCACAGTTGCTTCTCAGCTCCAGGGTCCCAGGTTCGATTCCCGGCTTGGGACACTGTCTGTGCGGAGTCTGCACGTCCTCCCCGTGTCTGCGTGGGTTTCCTCCGGGTGCTCCGGTTTCCTCCCACAATCAAAGAGTGCGGGTTTGGCGGATTGGCCATGCTAAATTGCCCTTGGTGTCCAAAAGAAAGTTTAGGTGGGGTTACTGGGTTTCAGGGATAGGGTGCAGGTGTGGGTTAAGGTAGGGTGTTCTTTCCAAGGGCCGGTGCAGAGTCAATTGGCCGAATGGCCTCCTTCTGCACTGTAAATTGTGTGAATATAAATGTTAATATTTAGAAACACCGGAAGCCTCTTGGCCAGCTGAATGATCTGATCAATAGAATTATTCTTGAGCCTGAGTGGGTAATACCGACAGCAGTGTTGAGATAGGGTGCATGATGGAAATCTGTGGTTTACTTTACCATAGACAACCATGTGACACTACAACACCGTGAGGAACTGGTTTACCCATACTACTTGGTCAGATTCATTTTGTAACTGGAGAACCTTTTTTATTTTTGTCAAGTCTAAACCACACAGCTGCTCCAGTTTTGAACAATAAGATTGAATGATGCAAGAAGCTCCACAGCACAGAGGGTTTCTGCGTGCTCAATGATGAGAATGGTTACATTGTGTTACCAGCCGTCATGTAGCCCTGTATAGAGGCTGGCTCGCGTTCTCACCACATTTTCAAACGAACAGTTACCAGCAACTGTTAAGATGCAGTTTAAGGAAATAGTCATTAAAACGGAGCCATGTTTGGCTACTTGCATTCATCACAATGTACCTATTTCAAAAATCTACTTCAGTTGGAATTAGTAAGCTCGCATGGGCGGTTTAAAATTTTATCTTAAATGAATGTAGGTTTGCTATGCCAAGAGTGGTAATCTGAAATCTAATTTAAGTAGCCTTTATAATTTGCATTTTTTATTTTTATTTTGTTTCTTGCTTTAGTCTTGCAGACACTGTGTAGCAGCAAGAAGTTCGTAACGTCAGATGCAGGACCTAAACCGTTACCTAATGTGTCTGTATGTAACTAAACAGACTTGGCTTCTGTTAGATCAGAAAATGATACTTTTGGTTTATCACGGCCTTTTTTTTTAATTGGATCGCATGGGTAAAGCTTGAATTTTTCCTGCTTTACTTATGGTATTGGAGAAAAAGCTGGTGCATCTACGCTGGGTTTCCCCACCCAGCACTAGCAGCCATATTTAAGATGGTCAATGTCAATATTGATTTGGATCCGAGGACTCTTGCGTCAAACATAAAAACGAATCGTATTGGCTAAATTGATATTACAAAGTGTTACTACAGCAGGAAGAGGGATGCATCTCAATTGGATACCCTAATGTTATTTGCATGATGATATATCGTGACCAGCCTTTCGTTCTTCTAATTCGCTGTATCCAATGGTTCTCCAGTGTCATGATAAACCAAGAGTCCCTCTAGCTGAGGACATAGTGTCCCATTAGTAATTTTAGTAAAGTTGTCCCCTTCTCTTGTGGCTTACATTTGTGATTGTTACATTGTCAGCTAATAGAGGTGCTAATTTCAGGTACTGTTATAGATCATCTTTTTATTCCCAATACATTGACCTTCAGGAAGTAATATATCTCTACCACGTTGTTGGATAGTTGACAAATGTATAGCAAAAAACTTGGGGTTCTTCGAAAGGACCAAATCAACACACTATGTCTTCTTGCCATTAACTTTTTTTCTTGCAAAAAGTATACTATAATCATAAAATATCTGAAAGAGCATTACAAACATTTCAAAATGGCCATGACACAGTGCAATAATATTCAGGTCCCCTACATACTACATGTTGCACTCTGGGGTGCTTCAATACAGTCAATTATGAAATGAAAAATGAAAATTGCTTATTGTCACGAGTAGGCTTCAATGAAGTTACTGTGAAAAGCCCCTAGTCGCCACATTCCGGCACCTGTCCGGGGAGGCTGGTCCGGGAATCAAACCGTGCTGCTGGCCTGCTTGGTCTGCTTTAAAAGCCAGCGATTTAGCTGAGTGAGCTAAACCAGCCCCTAGACATTTCAAAATGCATCACAATTACAGACATTTCAAAATGCTCTAAACAAATGGTGCAATGGTATTTAAGTTGGCTACATAGATCAAGTTGCACTCTGCGGTGCTTCCATATAATATTCACCATATACCCTCGATATGTCATACAGCTCGAGGGGTGAGACTCATCCTGTGAGAACCACCTTTTTTTTTTGTTTTTTTTTTATGTGGAATACCACCACATTCTCCAGGTTATAGAATGATATAGTACAGAAGAGGCCCTTTGGCCCATCGAGCCTGCACCGACAAACAAAAACTACCCCAATCTACACTAATCCCACTTCCCAGCACTTGACTCATGGTCTTGCATGTTATGACATTTCAGGTGCTCATCCAAGTACTTTTCAAAGGCTGTGAGGTTTCCAGCCTCAACTACCATCAGAGGCAACACATTCCAGATTCCTAACACCCTCTTGGTGGGAAAAAAACCTCTTCCTCAAATCCCCTCTAAGCTTCCTGTCTTTCAGTTTAAAATGATGCCCCTTTGTTACTCGCCCTTCTACTGAGGGGAACATCTGTGGTGCAAAACAGGACTTTGAGACCACAAGACATAGAATCATAGAATTTACAGTGCAGAAGGAGGCCATTCGACCCATCGAGTCTGCACCGGCCTTGGCAAGAGCACCCCACTTAAGCCCACTCCATCCCCTTAACCCAGTAACCCCACCTAACCTTTATGGACACTAAGGGCAATTTATCATGGCCAATCCACCGAGCCGGGATATCTTTGGACTGTGAGAGGAAACCGGAGCACCCGGAGGAAACTCGCACAAATGCGAGGAGATCGTGCACCCAGGCCGGGAATCGAACCCGAGACCCTGGAGCTGTTAAGCAACTGTGCTAACCGCTGTGCTACCGTGCTGCCCCCATTCTTCAATCATGTGACCGGATGTTCAAATAGGACTATTCGTTGATCAAATTATTTCTTAATCAGTGAATTAAGATAATCACTTTTCACATCTCTGTGGACAAGGTATCCTGTCCTCATAATGTTATACACCTCAATCGGGTTCCCTCTTGGCCTTCGCTGACCCAGAGGCTGGGCTTATCCCGCCTCTCTTCATAAATAAAATGCTCCAGCCCAGCCAACGTCCTGGTGAACCTCCTCTGCACTCTCTCCAGTGCAATCACATCCTTCCTGTAGTGCTATGACCAGAACTGAACACAGTTCTCCAGATGTAGCCTAACCAAAATCCTGTACAGCTCCAACATAAACCCCCTGCCCTTGAGGCAGCTAATATTCTTGTCACCATTGCATTCCGGCTAAAACTGGTGCAAAATTCATCTTGCTTGTTAGAGAAAACAATTCAAAGAGTTGGTAATGAGAACAGAAGAAATGCTGGAAATACTCAGTTGGCAGGCTTTTATATTCATTCCAATTTCCTTTTTAAGGAAGTCACTGCAAAAGAAAGTTGAGCGAGTGTAAAAAGGGTTACTGATTTATAATGTTGCCTGCTTCACACTGCTGCTCCAGTGAAGATGAGGTACAGTGAGATATTAAAAGTAGAGTATTAAACTTGCACAATATGTGAGAAGAGTCATTATGAAACATCTGTCATTTTCAGTGGGTTCTGAGACTCTGAACATTATATGGAAGTTAATGTTGGCGTTTGCATAAGGCAGTGCAAAACAGGACTTTGAGAGCACAAAGAGCTTCTTCAATCATGTGACTGGATGTTCAAATAGGACTATTTATTGTTCAAGTGATTTCTTAATCAGTTAATTAAGCTGTTGATCACATTTAACATCACAGTAGAGAAGGTGTAAACTATTAACCATTGGGTGGCCCACTTATTATAAATGTACCACTGAATAATTTTATCACTTGATTAGCATTAATTTAAATTAACCCATAAAATGTCCATTGTCCAAAAACAGTTGAATTATTCAGTCCAGACCAGCCAGCTTCTTTTATTTTGCTACAAATACAATTGACCTTCCTCAAAACCATTTATTTCAAAGATGTGTGTTCCTTATATGAAATGAAATGAAATGAAAATCGCTTATTGTCACAAGTAGGCTTCTAATGAAGTTACTGTGAAAAGCCTCTAGTTGCTAAGTATGATACAAAAATTCTTAACCTTGTGGGTATTTTTGTGTTTCATTGAGACACTCCAAATATTTTTTTTAAATAATCTTCATTGGTGTCACAAGTAGGCTTACATTAACACTGCAATTAAGTTACTGTGAAAATCCCCTAGTCGCCACACTTCCGGCGCCTGTTTGGGTACACTGAGGGAGAATTCAGAATGTCCAATTCACCTAACAAGCATTTCTTTCGGGACTTGTGGGAGGAAATCGGAGCACCCGGAGGAAACCCACGCAGACACGGGGAGAATGTGCAGACTCCACACAGACAGTGACCCCAGCCGGGAATCGAACCCGGGTCCCTGGCGCTGTGAAGCAACAGTGCTAACCACTGTGCTACCGTGCCGCCCATAGAAATTACAGCTCCAACTGCTGCAGAAAACCTTGCAGATAATTGAGACTCCGCTGGATAGCCTTCTTAGGTATAGCAGTGACTTTTGAAGTTAAATTGTCTTCGCCCTCAACGCATCACATTTGAGCCTTGTTTCCCCAATACTGTGCTAATCACGTTGATCTCCATTTGAGGAGCAGCTCTTTCAATGATGTTAACAGCCTGTGTTTGTGTAATAGCCTCAACCCTTCTTGCAAAAGCCTTGTTTTCTGTGTACCTTGTGAACAAGTATCCCTCCAGCACAATGCATTCCTGATAATTAGCTGGGATGGAACCGGTAATTGATCAGGTCGCCTTGAAGAGGAGATGATGCTGTACATGGAATAAAAGCAAACTACTGCAGCTGCTAGAAATCCGAAATAAAACACAGAAAATGCTGGGAAAACTCAGCACGTCTGGCAGCATCTGTGGAGAGACTCTTGCATATATTAGGTTTGAAACATTGGACTGGATTCTTCTGCCCCGCCCACCGCAAGAACGCCACGGGCGAGCCGCGTACAATGGAGAACACCATTGACCTCGTCGCCGGGCGGACACGGCTGGAGAATCCTGCCCAAAGTCTCTGCTTCCTTCTTCACAGATGCTGTCGGACGTGTGAGATTTGTTTCCTGTGCTGTAAATGAGCTTGTCAACGAGGGTGGGATGCACATGAATTCTGTCCTGTAATTTGCTATTTCTTTCCCCCACTCTGCTGCTCAACACATTAGACTGAACTGTCAATAGATTGATGGCAGAAAAGTACAGAAGGTGGCTGTCGATCTGTGGGTAAGTTGGACTTGGGTGTGTAGAACAACTGTTTAGTAACCCACTGCCTTTTGAACATTTTTTAAAAAACAATAAAAATCACTATTCGCTTTCGGGTTGTCCTAACCTGCACATCAGCCCCTCTTCCCTGTTTTTCCCCTTTATTCCTTCCTAAATATACAGTACTTGAATGGTTTTCTTGTCTTCACTTGCCATAATATACAAACTCTTTGGCATCTTTAGTCTAATGTATTCTACTAAACCAGTACAAACTGTACTTCTGAATTAGTATGGCACTTTGTATGGTAAGTAATGGCATACTAGGTCATTGACCTAACTTTGGATTTCATTTTACAAATACATTAAATATTTAAACATTTTCATGAATGATTTACACTTCGCAGCCTGGAGTTTCCCCTGCATGAGCAATCAGCAGACTCACAATCTGGGTGCAAGCAAATCATTGGCCAAAAAGATTAGGTTTTAATGTGTAACTACAATGCACACCAGTGCTTTATTTCTCTTTTTTATATCTGTCCATCAAATCATCTTGTGTCAAGTGAATCTCCACCTACAAACAAGCGACACTCGACTTTCCATTGTGAATATCCCCGAATATAACTTGATCAGGGAGGTCTCTCCACATTGCAACCAGATTTTCAGCCGCAGTTTTAAAATTTAAAGTCTAGCCTTTTTAATCTCGGCAGAGACATGCTCAGTATTTTCTGTTTCTTTTGGTGTTTTTAAAGCAGATGTATAACTTATTGCATTTAAAAATTGAAAAGCTTTTAAAACATACTATGGTAAGTATTCAGGGCTCAAAAGAAATGTGTTTTTTAAAAATTCGCTCATGGGATGTGAGTGCCATTAGCTGGACCAACATTTATTGCCCGTCGATGACTGCCCTTGAACTGAGTTGCTTGCTCTGCCATTCTGTGGATCTGGAGTCACATGTAGGCCAGGTCAGCTGACAGCAGCAGATTTCCTTCCCTAAAGGGCATTTGTGAAGCAGCTGAGTTTATACGCCAATTGACAATAGTTTTGTGTTCATCGTTAGACGTTCAATTCCTGATTTGTATTGGTAGGTTTCCAATGCCTTAGTCTTCAATTGTTCATGCTGATTTATGCCCGTTCTTTTTTTTTTTAAAGTTTTTTTAAAGTTTGACCATGTTCCTCTGCTAACTTCTTTCCTGTATTTCAGCGATGAAACTGAATTCCGAAAAGGACAAGAGCAACTGAGGATAAGAACATAAGAACATAATCGGATAACCCGAGTCAATAGACCACCACCGAGATCAAGCTATTCGTACGTTGAAACCCTGGGATTCTGACAGAAAAGCAACAATTCACAATTTTTTTTTTTTAATCGGGTGCGGGACGAATTAGCGTCTGAAAGAAAGAGAGAGACTGAAGTTAAATTTCCCGGGTGATATCTTCCATGGGAATCGGAAATGAGCTGTCTGTTTCTTTTTTTTTCAGGTGTTGACCCTCTGTCCCTGTCATACTTTGCTTCTATTTCCCATCCAGCCAATCTGAGTTACATAAGTGGCATACTGCAAAACCTTATTCTGTAGAGCACCTGATCTGTCTGAAAATCACTTTTTGAAGCAACTTAAATTGGGCCGGTATTTCCCCTGGAAATTGAGCATCACTCTATACTGCCATTGCAATCTTTAGTTTTTGGGTGAGGGGAGGGGGAACACTTTTAAAAAAAAAAAAAAGAAGCACTGGTTCAGTAAATGAGATACAAAATGGGGATGGTTTATCTTCCGTTCTTTGAAGTCCGGCACACAATAAATTTAATTCTCCCCTACCCCTCCCCAACGCTGCCACCCCTTGAGCTCACCTCACCAGAAATTGGTTAGAAACGGAGAACATTTCTTCCAGAATAGCCTTGGTTTAGTGGCGAGGTTCAGATGTACGCACCACCCTGCTGATCGCACCGCTCAGAGTTGTACCCTGCACCCTGGCATATGATGGAGATGCAAATCCAGATTTGCCTCTGGTTTTAGAAGGGGTTTGGTGGGTGGCCGTGGGGGGGCAGCTGGATGTCGATGGTTTGATATCGACTTATCTCCAGTCAACTTGCTTCATGATTGGATTGACTTGGTTGGGGTTGTTTAGCTCCGTTAGCTAGATGGCTAGACTGTGATGCAAAATGACGCCAATGGCGCAGGTTCAATCCTTTGTAGTTGTTGTTCATGGAGGCCTGCCTCCTTTCCATGCTTGTGGAGTGGTGCACTCGGGCCATACAACGAATTGTCTTTCTCTACTGGACAGAGTTGCCTGTCGTCCGTTTATGGATTCTGGCTAATTATCTTGCCTCCCATTATGAATCCTCTGACGGTTCAAACCCCGTAAGAGAATGCGTTCAACCGGACAACTGAAACCAGTTTGTAAGATCACTTTTTCAATACTTGAATGCTTGGCTAACAGTAGAAGTATTTATGGGGAATGACTTCATTCATTCTGGAAAATTCTTAATGAGGTTTTGCAGCAAATCTATTGTCACTTATTGGCTCGAGTTGATCATTTAAAAGACCCTGTCAGAATCGGTGTTTGACACTGATTCCAATGTGAGCAATTACTTGTTTTAAAATTTGTACTGTTAGACTGGAAAATTCAAGTAATGTTTTTATAGTGGATTTTTCAGCACATTCAGGTCTCCTCTCTTGTTTACCAAATTTTATACACTGGGTAGGTATAGTTTTTGTACGTTGTGCTGCAATTGCCTCTCATGGATAGGTGATTTGGTCTTACCTTGCTTATGCTGAAATGTGTTTGTGTATGCACCTGGTGTATATATGGCCGTGCTATTTTTTTTCTGTCTTGTGTTTCTTTTCACCACCCCTCCATTGATGAGAATTAGACTGAGCCAGCTTTCTATCTTTGGTTTAAGGCTCTCAACAAAAGTTGTGTCTCCACTATTATTCAAAATTGCATCACTCCCCTTTTAGTAGTGAGGGGAGAGAAAGAAAGATCCCTGTTGGGACCAACGTTTGAGAATTCATTAGCCTTAAACTGCCTTGGCTGAAGGAACTCTGTATAATACAGATATTTACTGGAACCTTGGAAGAGTGGGAATAGCAATTCCATTGTGGGTCTGTCTGATGTCTGGGCTGGGGTATGGGTGTGTGGGGTAGTGTTGAGAAATCAAGATTGAGTGAAGTTTCGAGGGCATTTCCTGAAATTACAAACTTATTAATTTGGATATATATTCGATGTCTTTCATTGCCGGATTTGTTGTCCATAAGATTCCATTGGTTTAAGAAAATGATCTCAAATGAGCATTCAAAAATTCAGAGCTGTGGGAGAGAAATTAGCGCTGAACTGTATCCTAATGTTTCAACAAGTGCTACAGTAGTACCGATAAGTTTGGAGAAAGAGTCCCATATTTATGTAGTTGGCTTTTTTTTTAAATGACTATCTGCAGATGAAATGGATCATGGGGAAGGGTGAAATTGTCGCAATTTCATATTTTAGTGAGTATTTCCTTTTGAAAATCAACATTGCATCAATAGAAAAAAAATTCAATGTGGCACAAAACTACAAATATTAAAGTTGAAAGTCCAATTCATTGAAGGGAGCTTTCCACCTCACAGTTATGACCGGTTTCAAGGAGCGAATGCTCAATTCATTTTTCTCTCATGGGGACCAGCTAAATTGAAGGGTCGGTCGGTTTTAATAACCTTTTGTTTCTTGTGACTGCACCATATGTTGGGGAAGACTGACTCTGTTAGATGCACTACTTGTTACTTAAAATAAGCTCAATAAAAATATTGAACCAACTTCTGTGTGGTGTTTTAGTTTTGAGGGGAAGATTTATCCCAGAGTCCATTTTGGTCGAGTACCACTAATCTATAAAGCACATTCTTTTGTAAATACAGATACAGGCCCATTGAGAAAACACTAATTGAGTGTTTGTGGTTATGTAATACAAAGTTTTACGCCAATGGATTGTAGAAGAGTGACAATTTGTTTGCTTCACTCTTTAATTCATAACCTTTGTTTAGCTACGATACCAAGCTCCTGTCTTCTGTTTCTGCTGTCACAATCTTTATACAAGCAAGCCCCCACATAAAGGCTGCAACAAGATCTCTCAATTCTGACTACATAAAGTCCTTCTGTGATGTCACCAGATTCATGCTGCAGCCTAGTAACAGGCTCCCCATCACTGGCCATGTGGTGGAACCTGGTGGAGTTGAACGGAAAGGGAACTAAATGAAGAACAATGTCTCTGTCCAGATTCTTCCAAGTTTTGATCGCTTTGAACGTCCTGTGTATTGTACTTGGATATGGCGAACTCTTATTTCCCTGGATCAATGTGATTATTTTTCTTTACCCAGCCTACTTTTCGTACGTACGATAGTTCCTTATCAGAAAAATATTCAACGGGAAGAGGTTCACAATTTTTTTTTGCATTCTTGCCTTTTATGTTTGCCTTCTGGAACCATTGTCCTGTCTTGTTTCCGAATCCTTCCCCAATCTCTCCCTTTTTGGATAAGGGACAGGGTTATGTTGTGATTTTTCTTTGCGTTTTTCATTGGGGTGGGAGTGTCACTAGCCAGTTGTCCTTGAACTGAGGACCCTGCAAGGCCATTGCAGAGGACATTTTAAAATTAACCACGTTGCTGTGTTCTGGAGTCACATGTAGGCCAGACTAAATGAGGATGGAAGATTTCCTTCCCTGAAGGGTATGAGTGAACCAGAGCAGTTTTGGTAACAATCTGGTGATTTCATGGGTTAAGGGTGGTTCCAGAATTATTAATTGAATTTAAATTCCACCAGTTGCCATGGTGGGATTTTGAACCAAGGCCATGATCTAACGGCTGTGTCACACCCGACTGGCAGTGCCAAGGTTGCATTTTGCCCATGCCAGGGATCGGGCCCAGGGGTGCCCTTATGAGGTGGGGTGAAGGGGCCCCGAGGACCCCTCCCAATAGCTAACCTGGGAGGGTCACGTTGTGGGATTGAGAGATTGGGGTGCCATTTTAAATAATAATAATAAATAATCTTTATCAGTGTCACAAGTAGGCTTACATTAACACTACAATGAAGTTACTGTGAAAATCCCCCAGTCGCCACATTCCGGCGCCTGTTGGGTACACGGAGGGAGAATTCAGAATGTCCAATTCACCTAACCGCACATCTTTGGACTGTGGGAGGAAACCGGAGCACCCGGAGGAAACCCACGCAGACACGGGGAGAACGTGCAGACTCCACACAGACAGTGACCCAAGCTGGAAATCGAACCCAGGACCCTGGTGCTGTGAAGCCACAGTGATAACCATTAAGCTACTGTGGTGATAAACAGAACTCCTAAGTGCAGGAGATGAAATGAAGGAAAGTAAAAGTGCTGCCAGTGCCAGATGTGCAGGTAAGGTGGATTGGCCATGATAAATTCCCCTTTAATGTCCAAAAGATTAGGAGCAGTTATGGGGATAGGGTGGAGGCAAGTGCCTAGGTAAGGTGCTCTTTTAGAGGGTCGGTGCAGACTAGATGGGCCGAATGGCCGCTGTATTGTAGGGATTCTATAATAGCAGGATCGTTCAAGCTGGGAAGCATCCCGCTAAAACTGTCCCCGACTGGACTTATTTTTTTCCTGCGTTAAATCATGCCCTTTTTTCCCCGCATTAAACCATGCTCTATGTCTCCAAAACATTACCCTGGGCCTCTGGGTTACCAGACCAGTGACATAACCACCACTGTCTCCCCATAAGTTATTGAGCAGCTTAATCATCATAATTAAATTATTACCTCAGAAAAAAACTGAAATGCTCAGTTACAATACTGTCGCAAAAAACTATTTTTGAAATAATTTTACTTGTGATATTTGTAAATGTTCTATTGTATGCTGAGAGAAACTCTCTCCCATTGCTCCAATCTCTAAATGGATTTGGGCCCAAAGAGGGGGATTTGCGCATGAAGACTGAAGTGAGGTATAAATGAGTGAAAGTGGAGGTAGTTGAGATTATTCGCTCTGGATGAACTAAAGGTTGCCACAGGATGTATTAAAAAGACCATCTGGTCTTAAAGCTGATATGTTACCAGGGTGGCTCAGTGGTTAGCACTACTACCTCACAGGGCCTGGGACCTGGGGTTCAATTCTGGCCTTGGGTGACTTTCTGGAGTTTACACGTTCTCCCCGTGTCTGCGTGGGTTTCCTCTGGGTGCTTTCCACGCACAGTCCAAAGATGTGCAGGTTAGGCCATGATAAAAATGACCCTTAATGTCCAGGGATGTTAGGGGGCTTAGGTGGGGGTGCTCATTCTGAGGGTTGGTGCAGGCTCGATGGACTGAATGGTCTCCTGCACTGTGGGGATTCTATCGATGTATCTGAGAATACTGAGGGAAGAAAGTGATATTGTAGAGACACTAGCCTTAATTTTCTAATTCTTCAGATGCCGTGGTGGTGACAAAAGACTGGAGAATGTCATAAGTTTATAGGTGTGATCTACCAGCCGTGTTGTGCCTGAAAGGCAGCGCGACATGACTGGTAGATGCCGGGAGATCCCTCTGCCTGGATCTACCTGGTTCGCCACGCCACGTGAGATCTAACGCGATCTCGCGATGTGAATCTGATCTTTTGGCAGATCAATTTTTAGCAAATCTGCGTATTAGAGTCAGACAGCTAGTCTGACTCTAATATGCACTCCCACGATCGACCCAAGGTGTGGGATCTAACCCCTTTGCCTTGGAGATCTTGGTCGAGCGCTGTTCGGTGCTTGTTTCCACAAATATGGACCAGATGGAACAGCACATGTGGCAGTCTACCTGGGGATTGGAGGCCCCCAGGTGCCTGCCCTCTGGGCAGGGTGGCACCCTGGCATTGGTACTACCTGGGAACCTTGATATTGCCAGCCTGGCATTGTCAAGGTACCTAGGTGGTGCTGCCAGGCTGGCTGTGTCAAGGTGCAAGGCAGGCATGTTTCCTGCCCTGCCTGGGTGAGGTGAGGTGCGAAGGGGGACCTGTGGACCCCCCCCCCCCCCCCCCCCCTTGTAGGAGAGTTGGGGTATGAGGGAGGGTTTGGTGTCAGAGTGATCCGGATGTATCTCCTGCACTGAGCAGTTCCGTTGTGCGGAGTTCCTCAGTGCAGAACACCGGACTGAGTGCTGCCTCGTCAGGGAGTTCCCACCGAGGCCCCGAATCTACCCGAATGGGAACAGAGTTTGATAGTGTGGGGTTTCTCGGCTCTCCGAGCCCCGGGAAACACCCGGCAAAATGCGTTCATTATGGGACTCTGCTCCCATTCGGGTAGATCATGCCCCTCATCTATGTTTTTTTAATAAAAAGGGTACAACAATAAGCCCAGCAACTGTAGGCTAATCAGGTTAACCTCAATGTGGGAAAACCTTTTTCAAACAATTAATCTGGGACAAAATTTAACAGTTGCTTGGCCAAGTGTGGATTAATTGACGGAAGCCAACATGGATTTGTTTCACCAACAAGATTGGTTTGGTGGGGTAACACATCAGGGGTGCGCAGTTGACTTCCAAATGACATTTGATGACCTCCCATTTAATACGTTTGTCAGCAAAGTTGAAGCGCATGGAACAAGATGGATACTGTTGGAACCAACAATTCTACGGACACGTGCTTGTAGGATTAGAATAGCGGTTTTCATATACTCACGACAGAGCCAGCCTGTTGGCCATTGAACTTTCAGTGAACTGGCTGGCTGACCATGTGGCACTGATCTTTATACAGCAGCTCCAGGGGGAGGAGTCCTGGGCGGAGCCAAGGGAGAAGCCCAGTACAATTCTCGAGCATTCCCAGAGCTACTCCCCCTGGTGGTCAGGTAGTGCAACTGCACTTACATTATAGACACATGTATATATACAGATTATAATCCGGTGTGAATCACATTCACCACAGATACAAACATAGAACATTACAGCGCAGTACAGGCCCTTCGGCCCACGATGTTGCGCCTTCCTGTGAAACCCCTCTAAAGTCCCTCTACACTATTCCCTTATCGTCCATATGCCTATCCAATGACCATTTGAATGCGTTTAGTGTTGGTGAGTCCGCTACTGTTGCAGGCAGGGCATTCCACGCCCTTACTACTCTCTGAGTAAAGAACCTACCTCTGATATCTGTCCTATATCTATCTCCCCTCAATTTAAAGCTATGTCCCCTTGTGCTGGACATCACCATCCGAGGAAAAAGGCTCTCACTGTCCACCCTATCTAATCCTCTGATCATCTTGTCTGCCTCAATTAAGTCCCCTCTTAACCTTCTTCTCTCTAACGAAAACAACCTCCAGTCCTTCAGCCTTTCCTCATATGATCTTCCCTCCATACCAGGCAACATTCTTGTAAATCTCCTCTGTACCCTTTCCAATGCTTCCACATCCTTCCCATAATGTGGCGACCAGAACTGCACACAATACTCCAAATGCGGCCGCACCAGAGTTTTGTACAACTGCAACATGACCTCATGGCTCCGAAACTCAATTCCTCTACCAATAAAAGCTAACACACCATACGCCTTCTTAACAACCCTCTCAACCTGGGTGGCAACTTTCAGGGATTTATGGACATGGACACCGAGATCTCTCTGCTCGTCCACACTACCAAGAATCTTACCATTAGCCCAGTACTCTGCCTTTCTGTTATTCCTTCCAAAATGAATCACCTCACACTTTTCTGCATTAAACTCCATTTGCCACCTGTCAGCCCAGCTCTGCAGCTTATCTATGTCCCTCTGTAACTTGTAACATCCTTCTGCACTGACCACAATTCCACCGACTTTAGTGTCATCTGCAAATTTACTCACCCATCCTTCTACGCCCTCCTCCAGGTCATTTATAAAAATGACAAACAGCAACGGCCCCAAAACAGATCCTTGTGGCACACCACTAGTAACTGGACACCAGTCAGAGCATTTCCCATCAACCACCACTCTTTGTCTTCTATCAGCTAGCCAATTTCTTCACATAAGCCTCCTTTTTCCTCTTGACAAGTGATTCAACTGCTTTAGTAACCCATGGTTCCCTCACTCGACCACTTCCTCCCTGCCTAACGGGTACATACTTATCAAGGACACGCAGTAGCTGTTCCTTGAACATGCTCCACATTTCCATTGTGTCCATCCCCTGCAGTTTTCCTCTTCAGGCGATGCATCCTAAGTCTTGCCTCATTGCATCATAATTGCCTTCACCCCAGCAATAACTCTTGCCCTGCGGTTTATACCTATCCCTTTCCATCGCTAAAGTAAACGTAATCGAATTGTGGTCATTATCACCAAAATGCTCACCTACCTCCAAATCTAACACCTGTCCTGGTTCATTACCCAGTACCAAATCCAATGTGGCCTCGCCTCTTGTTGGCCTATCTACATACTGCATCATAAAACCCTCCTGCACACATTGGACAAAAACGGATCCATCTAAAGTACTCGAACTATAGTGTTTCCAGTCAATATTTGGAAAGTTAAAGTCCCCCATAACAACTACCCTGTTATTTTTGCTCCTATCCAGAATAATCTTTGCAATCCTTTCCTCTACATCTCTGGAACTTTTCGGAGGCCTATAGAAAAGCCCTAACAGGGTGACCTCTCCTTTCCTGTTTCTTAACTCAGCCCATTCTACCTCAGTATTCGAGTCCTCATCAAATGTCCTCTCAGCCACCGTAATACTGTCCTTGACTAACAATGCCACCCCTCCCCCTCTCTTACCACCTTCCCTGAACTTACTGAAATATCTAAACCCCAAAGTTGGCTGAGTGACAGGAAATGGAGAGCAGTGGTGTGAATGGTTGTTTTCAGACTGCAGGATGGTTTACAGGGGGATTTCCCATTATATGGTTACATTTTGATTTGTTTGTTCATGGGATGTGGGCATCGCTGGCTGGGCCAGCATTGATTGTCCGCCTGCTAGGCTATTTCAGAGGGCATTTAAGAGTCAACCACATTGCTGTGAATCTCGAGTCACATGCAGACCAGATCAAGTAACAGCGGATTTCCTTCCCAAAAGGAAAACAATTGGCAACAATTTCATTAAACTTTTGTATTGAATTAAGTTCAACATCTGCCACGGTGGGATTTGAACCCAGGTTCCCAGATCATTACCGTGACAATACCACTGTGCCACTGCCTTCCCTGAGTCCAGTCTCCTGGACTCCTCACCACCTCCAACACCTGCCTGTGCTCCCAGCTCACTGCTTCTTTCCAAATTCACTTTCACTTTCAGTTCCTCTCCCACCAGTGTTCCCGGTAAGCCACAAAGGAAGGTTGTGAAACATCCAAAGGTTATTTGGAGGAGGAGGGGGGGGGGGGGGGACGACAACTATAAATCATGCATTATTCAGTCAACACTTTAAACCTTTGCACTGCTAATGAGTTTGGCTATTCATAAATCCTTACCAAAGTTTACTGATTGAACTCTGATACAGCTGTATTGTGCAGCTTAATGAGTAATGAATTGAGTTTATCACCCAGAGAACACTTTTGGAGCACAAGTAAATCTGATACCTTGCCTGATCAGTGAAAGATATGAGGCATATTTCATTGATCCCTAATCATTTTAATTGTGTCCTCTGTCGAATGAGAAAATATAAACTTTTTTTGGTAGTTGGGCAATGAAGGAAACTGCACACAACAAAGTAACTTTGGTCAGCAGTGTTACTGTGAGAGTTAGTGAGTGGGGGAACTTCCATTTGTCGATTGCATTTTTCATGTTCAGAGAAATGGTCAAATTGGACAAATCGTTTGCAAAGAAACCACGTTGTTTTCAACTTGTGTGTTTAACTTGCCCCTTCCATCCTTTCAACAGATACTTTACCCTTTAAAATGCAAAAACATCTCTGATCTGCTGGAACAAAGAAAACATAAACCCCAGTTATAATGCAGCCTGGACATTGGTATTTGTGAACCCTTGTACTGTACACTATTTACTGTCCAAGGCAACCATAGAGATTGTTTAAAGAGATAAAATAAATTTGGAGCAATGCATTTTAGACACTGGCCGGCAGGCTCTGGATAATTGTGTACTGTCATATAGAACATAGAACATAGAACAGTACAGCACAGAACAGGCCCTTCGGCCCTCGATGTTGTGCCGAGCAATGGTCACCCTACTTAAACCCACGTAACCCGTATACCCGTAACCCAACAACCCCCCATTAACCTTACACTACGGGCAATTTAGCATGGCCAATCCACCTAACCCGCACATCTTTAGACTGTGGGAGGAAACCGGAGCACCCGGAGGAAACCCACGCACACACGGGGAGGACGTGCAGACTCCACACAGACAGTGACCCAGCCGGGAATCGAACCTGGGACCCTGGAGCTGTGAAGCATTGATGCTAACCACCATGCTACCGTGAGGCCCGTGTCGTCCGAGCACGTTGCTAATTTTTCCTAGCTTGACAGTTCACGAACTTTACAGAATGTTAAATGGAGCCTTTTCAGTACTGAGTCTCCAAAGCACTCACGGGGAGGTCTTGTGGCGCAGTGGGTATCGGCTCTGCTTCTGAATCCGAAGCTCCGAGTGCAAGTCCCACCCCCAGGACTTGATCTCCAAAGAAAGTGTGTTCATAATGGGGTCAGATAAGTGAGTGTGTCAGCCTGCAAATCCTTCCAACCCCACGTTGGACGAGTGTTTCCATTTTTAGGGCAGCATGGTAACAAAGTGGTTAGCAGTTGCTTCATAGCACCAGGGTCCCGGGTTCGATTCCCGGCTTGGGTCGCTGTCTGTGCGGAATCTGCACGCTCTCCCCGTGTCTGCGTGGGTTTCCTCCGGGTGCTCCAGTTTTCTCCCACAAGTCCTGAAAGATGTGCTTGTTCGGTGAATTGGACATTCTGAATTCTCCCTCTGTGAACCCGAACAGGTGCCGGAATGTGGCGACTAGGGGATTTTCACAGTAACTTCACTGCGGTGTTAATGTAAGCCTACTTGTGACAATAAAGATTATTATTATTATTATTACAAGCCAATGGCTGCCCATAAGATAAGGAGAGACTCCTGGTCAGACATGCTTGATGTAGAGAGGTGCCCGTCAAGCTATAGTAACAAAAAGTATAGTTGCTATAGTTTCTGATGACCGTAGGCTGCTTTCCCCTTTGAGTGGGGGGGGGGGGAGAGCTGGCTGATGGGGGTTTAACCAGAGGATCACCATATCTCAGGCAAGGTTGAGAAGGTGGAGTCTTCGTGAATAACCTCAGCCGGTACGAGAATTGAACCCTGCTCTACATCACAATCTATCTGTCCAGCCAAGTGAACAAAATGTCCCCCTCAAGCTATCAGCCCCTGGTGATAGACTCGAGCCCTATTCCAGCAATAGCTAGCTATGGAAACAGACAAAAGTTTGCCTTGGGTACGGGAAGGGAATTAGAAAATAAACATGTAGAATCATAGAATCCCGACAGTGCAGAAGGAGGCCATTTGACCCATCGAGTCTGCACTGACCCTTTGAGATCAACCTACCTAGGCCCAATTCGCCATTCTATTCCTGCAACTGCACTCTAAGGGCCAATTTAACATGACCAATCCACCTAACCAGTGCTAACCGCTGTGCCACCGTGCTGCCCACATGTGTGTCACATAACCTGTTACACTCGAGATGCCTCTGCCCATCCTCAATCCTGGGCCATTGCCGGCCGAGAGCATTCAGTGAGTCATGAAAATACCAATCTACGTTTCAGTGGCAGGTTGCTAATCGTTCCACAGAAGTACTATAGTCCCACAATTCTTTTAGCTATTGGCACCTTTGAAGTGGTTTCAGCAGGCACTGCCTACTGTGTTACTGATGCACAGCAGCCAGGAAAGTTGCAGGCTCAATTTCTGGTCTGCATTGAACATAGAGGAATAGTAGTAGGATATTCATTGAGATCATGGGCTGTCCTGCAACCAAACCTCATAAACCATCTTCACCTCATATCCCTTTAATACCTTTGGTCATCAAAAAATCTATCCATCTCAGGTTTAATGTGAAAACATAGAAAGCAAGGAAAATAGAAGTAGGAGGAGGCCATTCGGCCCTTCGAGTCTGCTCCGCCGTTCATCATGGATGATCGTCAAGTTCAATACCCTGACCACCCCCCCCCCCCCCCCCCCCCCCGCCCATATCCCTTGATCCCTTTAGCCCCAAGAGCTGTATCTAATTCCTTCTTGAAATTACACATTTTGGCCTCAACTACTTTCTGTGGTAGTGAATTCCACATATTCACCACTCTCTGGGTGAAGACATTTCTCCTCACCTCAGTCCTGAAAGGTTTACCCCTTATCCTCAAACTATGACCCCTAGTTCTGGACTCCCCCACCATCGGGAACATTCTTTCTGAATCTACCCTGCCTAATCCTGTTAGAATTTTGTAAATTTCTATGAGATCCCCTCTCACTCTTCTAAACGCCAATGAATATAATCCTAACCGATTTTAGTCTCTCCTCATATGACAGTCCCTCCACCCCAGGAATCAGCCTGGTAAACCATCGCTGTCCTCCCTCCATAGCAAGAACATCCTTCCTCAGATAAGGACACCAAAACTGCGGACAATACTCCAGGTGTGGCCTCACCAATGCCCTATACAAGTGTAGTAAAGCATCCCTATTCCTATACTCAACCCCTCTCGCTATGAAGGCCAACATACCATTTGCCTTCTTTACTGCCTGCTGTACCTGCGCACTTACTTTCAGCGACTGATGCAGGAGGACACCAAGGTCTCGCTGAGTATCCGCCTCTCTCAATTTACACCCATTCAGATAATAATCTGATTCCTATTTTTGCTACCAAAGTGGATAACCTCACATTTATCCACATTATACTGCAATTGTCATGCGTGTGCCCACTCACTCAGCCTGTCCAACTCCCGCTGAAGCATCTCTGCATCCTCCTCGCAGCTCACCCTCCCACCCAACTTTGTATCATTTACATTTGGAGATGATGCATTGGATTGGATTGGATTGGATTGGATTTGTTTATTGTCACGTGTACCGAGGTACAGTGAAAAGTATTTTTCTGCAAGCAGCTCAACAGATCATTCAGTACATGGGAAGAAAAGGGAATTGAACAGAATTCAAGAAAATACATGAGAATACATAATAGGGCAACACAAGATATACAATGTAACTACATAAGCATTGGCATCGGATGAAGCATACAGGGTGTAGTGTTAATGAGGACAGTCCATAAAAGGGTCATTTAGGAGTCTGGTGACAGTGGGGAAGAAGCTGTTTTTGAGTCTGTTCGTCCGTGTTCTCAGACTTCTGAATCTCCTGCCCGATGGAAGAAGTTGGAAAAGTGAGTAAGCCGGATGGGAGGGATCCTTGATTATGCTGCCTGCTTTCCCCCGGCAGCGGGAGGTGTAGATGGAATCAATGGATGGGAGGCAGGTTCGTGTGATGGACTGGGCGGTATTCACGACTCTCTGAAGTTCCTTGCGGTCCTGGGCCGAGCAGTTGCCATACCAGGCTGTGATGCAGCCCGAGAGGATGCTCTCTATAGTGCATCTGTAAAAGGTGGTAAGGGTTAATGTGGACATGCCAAATTTCCTTAGTTTCCTGAGGAAGTAAAGGCGCTGTTGTGCTTTCTTGGTGATAGCGTCGACATGAGTGGACCAGGATAGATTTTTGGTGATGTGCACCCCTAGGAATTTGAAACTGCTCACCATCTCTACCTCGGCTCCATTGATGCTGACAGGGGTGTGTACAGTACCATGCTTCCTGAAGTCGATGACCATCTCTTTAGTTTTGCTGGCATTAAGGGAGAGATTGATGTCGTTGCACCACTCCACTAAGTTCTCTATCTCCCTCCTGTATTCAGACTCGTCGTTGTTCGAGATCTGGCCCACTATGGTCGTATCGTCAGCAAACTTGTAGATGGAGTTGGAACCAAGTTTTGCCATGCAGTCGTGTGTGTACAGGGAGTAGAGTAGGGGGCTAAGTACGCAGCCTTGCGGGGCACCGGTGTTGAGGACTATTGTGGAGGAGGTGTTGGTGTTCATTCTTACTGACTGTGGTCTGTTGGTCAGAAAGTCAAGGATCCAGTTGCAGAGTGGAGAGCCCTCATCCCTCATCCAAATCATTAATATATAATGTGAACAGTTGGGGTCCCAGCACAGATCCCTGCGGTACCCCACTAGCAGCTGCCTGAAAAAGGCCCATTTAGTCCAACTTTCTGCTTCCTGTCTGCTAAATCAGCTTTCTATCCATCTCGAGACACCATCCGTAATCCCATGAGTTTTAACTTTACGTATTAATCTGCTATGTGAGACCTTGTCAAAAGCTTTCTAAAATTTAAATAAACCATATCCACCGGTTCTCCCTGGTCAACTCTACTGGTTACATCTTCAAAGAATTCTAGATTTGTCAAGCATTATTTTTCTTTTGTAAATCCATGCTGACGTTGTCTTGATTATACCACTTTTACCAAATGCTGTGCTGTGAAATCCTTGATAATGGGCTCCAGCAATTTTCTCATTACTGATGTTAGACTCACTGGTCTATAGTTCCCTGTTTTCTCTCTACCTCCCTTTTTGAATAGCGGGGTTACATTTGCGACCCTCCAATCACCCCAGTGTGTAGGACTGTATTTTAAAATTAAATTCCTGAAAGGCCTGTCTTAAATTTTAGACTACACCCTCTGGTCTGAGACTTTTCCCCGCTCCACCCCAACCTGACCAGTGGAAATAGGTTTTCCCCAATCTGCCCCCCTTATCAACTTGAAAACTCCCTTTGAATCACCCTTTGAATCCGTGCACTTCAATTAGGACAAAACAATTTGCCTCAGTAACCCTACCACACAAAGGGAGAAAAAACAGCCAGTGCTTACACCCCTGGTGTATATCTAGAAACCATTGCTGCTCCATTAATTGCCAGTATCCCGCTTGCTCATTTATGTAAAATTGCACTTTTCCCTATGTCCGATTGAGGAGTGCAGCACCTGAGGAATCGGAGCCAAGAAAAGAGCCATCACCCTTGGGAGCTAACTGGAAGAAAGGGGAAAATTGTAAGATTTGAAAGAAAGAATGTTTAGTGTTCATATGATGTCCCAATACGATCCGGTAAGAGTGATGTAACCACCCTCAATCTTTGGCTTTCTAGAATTCTAGCTATCGAAAGTGACAATAAAGAGGATAAATTGAAGTGGCTAATGTTCTGGGTGATCTATGGAGCATTTGCAATATTTGAGTGTGCGGCTAGGATCCTCCTCTTTGTCTTTCCAGCATTTCCAGTCTATCATAAATTCAAGGTATGAAACCAGTTTTATCTCCACCCCGTAGCCATCAATCAGTTCCTTCTTACTGACGGCAGCCCGTAACAATACTAAACTTGTTGTGCACAGTTCAATTTCTCACATTTTCCAATATAAATGCAATATTAAAGCTGGTTAAATTTTATTTTTTTCACTCTTTTTGCAATTATGTATTGAACCAAAGCCCAATTGATTTAACCTGTAAGTGGAGTAGGAATCCAGACAATGCAGACATTGAGGGGTGGATTATCCGGTGCCGACAGTGAGATTCGCGATCGGGCGGACAATCAAGTCTTACAACACCAGGTTAAAGTCCAACAGGTTTGTTTCGAATCACTAGCTTTCGAAGCACTGCTCCTTCCTCAGGGGAATGAAGAGGTGGGTTCCAGAAACACATATATAGACAAAGTCAATGATGCAAGATGATACTTTGAGAGTCTTTGCAGGTAATTAAACCTTTACAGGTCCAGATGGAGCAATTGGAGAGAGGGATAATGACAGGTTAAAGAGGTGTAAATTGTCTCAAGCCAGGACAGTTGGTAGGATTTTGCAGGCCCAGGCCAGATGGTGGGGGGTGCATGCAATGCGACATGAATGGCAAGAAAGGCAGGAATGTTCCCTTCCAGTCGAACACTTCAGCAGTCAAGGGCATTCAGCCTCTGATCTTCAGATAAGCTTTCTCTAAGGCGGCATTTAAGAATGTGCGACAACGCAGGATCGCCGAGCAGAAACTTATAGCCAAGTTCCGCCCCATGAGTACGGCCTCAACCGGGACCTTGCTGGGACCTGGCCACCCTCGGCTCACTGTCAACTCATTGTTTTCTAGATCCGGGATGGCACCCAACGCCCTCTTCATGAACCCCACATCATCCCAATTGGGGCCATATACGCTTACCAGCGCCACCAGCCTCCCCTCCAATGAATCGGGCACTATCACGTACGTGCTCCCCATGATTTGCCAGCACCTTCTCCATCTCAACCCTCACCCGCTTGCCCACCAAGATCACCAATTCTCTCCCCCCCCCCCCCGCCGCCCCCCCCCCCCGAGCTCTACTATCAAACCCCTGACTCACCCACCCCTTCCGAAACCTCACCTGATCCTTCACCCTCAATGCGGCATCGTCACATCAGCTTTTAAACTCTTCAAATGTGCAAATACTCTCGCTCTCTTCCCCCTAACCCCCTCATGTTCCACATCACCATTATGACTGGACGGCTCTCGCCCCCCCCCCCCCCCCCACCCCCCCACCCCATCTGCCATCGCCATTACCCCAGGACCTGCCCATCCAGATGGACTCAGCCCTCCTTTTGTTGCCGTCAATTCCACCCATCCACTTCCTGTTCTAAACACCTCGCCCCCGATCGATCCCCTCCCCCACCATTCGCACCTCCTTGGTCCTTCGAGCCCTGATCAACCAGGCTCACATTCCAGTTCACTAGCCAACCTACATCAATGGTGACTCCTGCCAGAGCACCCCCCCTCCCCCCGGCTCCACATGCCCAAAATCCAACCCAACTCCCTTAAACCAAGAAACAATACAGAACTGCACCCATAAGGATAAAAACCAGAACACATGTAGCTACACCACCCCCCTCCCCACCCCCCGATTTAAGAGACAGAAACAAAATCCCAATCAAATAGAAAAACCTCAATAAGAAAAATCAATACCCGTCCCCACCAACCAAGTCCAAATCCCAACTCTCAATTCCAGTCCCAGTCTGTCAGCCTTAATGAACGTCTCCACCTCAAGATAAAAGTCCTTCGAGCTGTGCTTCACTCTCAGCTTCGCTGGGCAGATCAGTCCTAATCTCACTCCGCTGCCATACATTGCCGCCTTCACCTGTCCAAAGGCCACCCATCGTCCCGCCAACTCCGCCGACAGATCTTGATATATGCGTTTCCCAACGCCTTCCCACTTCACCTTGTCTCTGCTTCGTCCAGCTCAAAACCTTCTCCCTCACGTGGTAGCTGTGGAAGCCGACTATAACCGCCCTTGGCGGCTCATTCACTTTAGGCTTCGGCCTGAGCGACCGATGTGCCCTGTCCAACTCGTAGCGGGAAGGTTCTTCCCCATCCCCCATCAACTCAGCAAACATCTTTGTTCTCCAAACCCTCGGGCAGGCCCATGATTTTGCCTCCTCGACCTCCAGGTCCTCCACCGTAGGTCTGAGCTCTTTGTTGATCTCCGCCACCCTCCGCAGCTCCTCACCCATCGGGGTGAACTGGTTACAGTGTTGTGACAAAACCTTCCCCCACCCCCTTCAACTTCTCTCCTTGCTCCCGCACCTCGACTGACGTCTTCATCACTGCCGCCTTTACTGGGGCAATCGCCTCCCCCGCCCACCACCCACTCTTTTCATTGAAGCCATCACCTCCCTCTGAAGCACCTCCAAATGTTTGGCAAGCATCCTTTCAAACTCCAACTACATCACCTTGGTCAGAGTTTCCCCCGTGAGGGGAGCGACCCCACCCTGAGGGGAGCATCCCCACCCTGGGGGGAGCGGCCCCACCCTGAGGGGAGCGACCCCACCCTGAGGGGAGCGGCCCCACCCTGCGGGGAGCGGCCCCACCCTGAGGGGAGCGGCCCCACCCTGAGGGGAGCGGCCCCACCCTGCGGGGAGCGGTCCCACCCTGGGGGGAGCGGCCCCACCCTGAGGGGAGCGGCCCCACCCTGAGGGGAGCATCCCCACCCTGAGGGGAGCATCCCCACCCTGGGGGGAGCGACCCCACCCTGAGGGGAGCGACCCCACCCCGAGGGGAGCGACCCCACCCCGAGGGGAGCGACCCCACCCTGAGGGGAGCGGCCCCACCCTGCGGGGAACGGCCCCCACCCCGAGGGGAGCGGCCCCACCCTGGGGGGAGCGGCCCCACCCTGAGGGGAACGGCCCCACCCTGAGGGGAACGGCCCCACCCTGAGGGGAGCGGCCCCATCCTGAGGGGAGCGGCCCCATCCTGAGGGGAACGGCCCCACCCTGAGGGGAGCGGCCCCACCCTTAGGGGAGTGGCCCCACCCTGCGGGGGACGGCCCCACCCTGAGGGGAGCGGCCCCACCCGACGACCCAGCTCCGCCATCTTTCTTCCCGCAGGACTCACAGCAGCACTGGCCGGCGGATTTTCGCTAACCCCCTTCTTCCCAGGACCTTTCTTCTGGAACCTCCACATTCCTCGACCTCCTTACAACTTCCCAGAATCCCACACCAACTCATTCATAAACTGCCCCGAGACCTGACACAGAAGTCCAAAAACCAGAGACTCCAGCAGGAGCCACTAACGTTCGCCTCCCACCCACGTGCCGCCACCGGATGTTATGGCTCCTGCCGGGAGAGCACAAGGTCCATCTAGTGAGGACACCCACAGAAGACTTCACTGGAAGAAGCGGGACAGGGGCCACAGAGCCTATCGCTAACCCCGGTTGCAGCAGCCACCTGTTGGCAGGATAGAGGCTCCCCACGTCTCAGGCCGGGTGCCAGTCACTGATGGGAATGGGGGTGCAGTGCGGACGACATCATCTCAAAGGGGTATGGGGGGGGGCGTGAGGGGGACATGCTAAGGGGGGGCTGAGCAGTATAAACTCAGGGAGACCGTGTAACCCGGCAGCATTGGATGGCCAAGGGAATCCTCACCTCGTGACATTCTCTGTCTCTCGCTCTCCCCACCCCGCAGAGACATGGATTTCGGACAACAGCCAGCTATACTCGCTCGCTCGCTGGCAGCTGCTGCCGTTGCAAATGCACGGCGGCAAGAGCACCAGAGCCAGCCCGGGGAGGACCCTGCCCCAGAGGACCCTGCCCCAGAGGAGCCTGCCCCAGAGGAGCCTGCCCCAGAGGACCCTGCCCCAGAGGAGCCTGCCCCAGAGGAGCCTGCCCCAGAAGAGCAGCGCCCAATCGGTGAGGTAGAGCTGCCAGCCGTCCAACAGGCCGAGGTGCCGCATCAGGCCACGTGTACACCGTCAATTCCTGTCCTTCAAGTGATGCCAAAGGCAGAGAGGTGGTGACTCTCCCAAGCTGGCGGTCATTCATCTTTTTCCTGCATTGCGTGCCTGTCCTCCAGGTGAGGCTGCCAGCCTCTGCCACCTCATCCCAGGCACTGTTCAAAAAGATGGGCTTGAGTCTCCGTCCCACCGTGGGGAAGAGGGTGTCCCTCCTCGCTGCAATGGCACCGGGCGTTCGGTCTACCTTCGACTCCCGGAATCGGGGGGGGGGGGGGGGGGGGGGGGGTTTGTGTGCAGGGCCTAAAAGCTGCTCCAGCTTGTCAGCTTTTTAACAGGAATCCTGACCCCAGCAAATCAGTCGGCAGCGGGACTGGGAATCGCTCGGGTTGCACGTGGCAGCGTACTGGCCCAGTTGCATCACCTGAATTTCACCTGGCCAGCGTTCCTTGCGGGAGCTCGAATCTCCCGCAATTGGAATCTGACGGGAGAGCTTAGTCCCCCAAACGGAGAACCCTGGCCCAATGCTCATGTGCACATTAATGGGTTTGTGTTGTTCTAATTGAAATCACCGCTTGAGGAAGCCACAGAATAAACAAATGCTGGGAGCTTCATCTCACCAAGGTGGGAAAAGCAACCTCAACAGAGCCCAACAACCGTAGCCAAGTCCTCCTACCCTTGGCCGTGTAGCGCTAACAATTATACTCAAAGCCAAGAGACTGGTTCAATAGAGGCTTTATTGTTGTACGATGTTGTCCCTCCATCTGCAACTGTAGACTAAGGGTCTGAGTGTCTCTCATGCATATTTATACACAAGCTCCCTGTGGGCGGAGCTAGCCGGCAGGGGCTTACCGGAGGAACCTGTATTACAGGTACAGGCATACATCCCCCTACTGCAGTATGCATAACTACAGTGGTTATCTCACCACAGGCCGCACATCCATATGAACTGATGGTTATAACCCCTTTGTAATGCTCAGTTTTAGTGTTTGATTCTGAGTCCGGTTTATAACTGATCTATGCTCACTGTGCTTGATGGGTTACGCCTGAGCAATGATTCACCAGTCAGTAAACAGACACAGAAGCTACTGGAAGCTTCTGAGGCATTGTAGACGTTTTAAAGTACATAAAACTCTGCAAATAAAGATCCAACGCACTTAGAAAATAGTTTCATCCCTGCATATCTCCGAAGAATGTAAAGTATACCTAACACCTCACTTTGTCTCAATATGTAATAATAATCTTTATTAGTGTCACAAGTAGGCTAACATCAACACTGCAATGAAGTTACTGCGAAAAGCCTCTAGTCGCCACACTCCGGCGCCTGTTCGGATACATAGAGGGAGATTTCAGAATGTCCAATTCACCTAACAGCACGTCTTTCGGGACTTGTGGGAGGAAACCGGAGCACCCGGAGGAAACCCACGCAGACACGGGGAGAACGTGCAGACTCCGCACAGACAGCGACCCAAGCCGGGAATCGAACCTGGGACCCTGGAGCTGTGAACCAACAATGTTGCTCACTGTGCTGCCGCGCTGTCAATTGTTGGGATGACGAAATCCATTTGTTCCATTTTAGCTTATCCAACCAAAATTGATGTGGGAAACATTTGATTGTATCAGGCTGAATTAGATCCCAACCCAAGGTCAAGAAACCATTGCATTGCACAATCCCCAAAATCCGTTCCATTGGTAAAGGTCTTGCATTTTTGTTCTGCAGAGCCTCTTTATGCTGTGGTGTATGGCACCAGTCGACTGGAATGGGTCTCATGCAATTTACATGAACATCGTCCGTCCTTTCTTTTACAAGCATAAACCCATGGTGGACGATCTTGAAGAGAGAATTACAGAGGTCCTAGACAACGTGAGGATGGAAGGTAAAATCAATGCCAAGCTAAATACCAGGGAATGGATAGAATGTGCAAAACTGCGATAGGAAGAGGTTAGCGTGTATCCCAGAACTAGTGATACACTGAAAGGTTTGGAAAAGCATGAAATGCAGAAGGAAGAAAAAGGAAAATATTCTACCCATCCCATACGACAATGGGTGGGATTTTCTGCCCCCAATTGTTCTAATTAAGGGGCAATTTAACGTAGTCAATCCCCCAACCCTGCTCATCTTTGGGTTGTGGGGGTGAGACCCACACAAACACGGGGAGAACATGCAAACTCCACACGGTCAGCGACCCAGTGGTGGGATTGAACCTGGGTCCTCGGCACCGTGAGGCAGCAGTGCTAACCCATGTGCCACCGTGCTGCCCAGAAGCAAGCATTAGTTACCTGTATTCAAATGTACCTCTTAAGATAACTGTTTGAAATCATCCCCTCAACAAGACACTGAATATAAGAAGCACTGGGACCTCGCTCATTATTTTGTCACCTAAATTTCAACATTTCATTTAGAAACGGTTCCTGATAGCTATCGTCCAACAGGGGCATCAGAAGGAAGCTGAGTTATATAATTCCCTCAGTACTGTTACTAAATCATATATTTATTTCACCGGCAAACTTTAAATTGTCATTCCAATCTTACGAGGCACCATACAACAATAGAACATAGAAAATACAGTGCATTCATCCATGGAGTCTGTACCAACCCACTTAAGCCCTCCCTTCCACCCCATCCCCGTAACCCAATAACCCCTCCTATCCCTTTTGGTCACTAAGGGCAATTTATCATGGCCAATCCACCTAACCTGCACATCTTTGGACTGTGGGAGGAAACCGGAGGAAACCCACGCAGACACGGAGAGAACGTGCAGACTGCACAGACAGTGACCGAGCGGGGAATCGAACCTGGGACCCTGGCGCTGTGAAGCCACAGTGCTAGCCACGTGTGCTACCGTGCTAGGGGCGGGATTCTCCGATTCCCCCAGCCACCTGTCTCTCAGCGGTGCGCTGTTCGCTGGCGGAGAGATTCTATCTTCCCGCCGCTTGCCAATGCGATTTCTCATCAAAGCCACCCATGCCGTCGGGAAAAGAGAATCCGAATGGTGTGAGATTTCTGGCCTAGGTCGCTGCTACCCAACCTCCACTTGCTACCCCGGTCAGATCACTCGTATCCGAAATGCTATTGCTCGTGTCGATTAGACACTCTATCCATCGGTCACGGAAGGCGCCAAGCGTACTCGGTACACACCGAATTCACACCCTCCGAAGACAAGCAGACACGGAAACGGACGCGGAGAAAAGGGGGGCAGCCAGATCGGCTCCTGTGGCCCACTTCCATCTGCACTCACCAGGCCCAGGATGAGAGCCAAAAGAAAGTCCTCCAAATTACTGCTCCACCTCTCCCCTCCCACCGTGCCACTGTCCCTGCATCAAGTGGCCAAAGATCAGGAACATGAGGACGAAAAGCGACCAAAGATTGAGGAGCAAACCCCTCAAATAATTGAACGAGGGCTGCAACTGCTCATATTCTGTATAAACCTCGGCTGCAACACATTCAAGGGGCCCAGAACTCTGAGAATTAACTTGCCAATGTATTGTACATTTACAATACAGGTTGAGCATCCCTTATCCAAAATGCTGGGGGCCGAGTGTGTATCGGATTTTGGAATTTTTCGGATTTCGGAATGTATTGTGCAGCTGTGGCGCATGCTGGGAACTGTGCATGTGCGGAATGCTGGGAACTGCACATGTGCGGTGCGTGTTGGGAACTGAGCATGTGCGATGCATGTTGGAAGCTGTGCATGTGCGAAACGCTGGGAACTGTGCATGTGCGATGCACGTTAGGAACTGTGCATGTGTGATGCATGTTGGAAGCTGTGCATGTGCGGAATGCTGGGAACTGCACATGTGAGGTGTGTGTTGGGAGCTGTGCATGTGCGGTGTGTGTTGGGAACTGTGCATGTGCGATGCATGTTGGGAACTGTGCATGTGTGAGGCGTGTTGGGATCTGTGCATGTGCGATGCGTGTTGGGAACTGTGCATGTGTGATGCGTGTTGGGAACTGTGCATGTGTGATGCGTGTTGGGAACTGCGCATGTGCAATGCATGTTGGGAACTGTGCATGTGTGATGCGTGTTGGGAACTGCGCATGTGCGATGCATGTTGGGAACTGTGCATGTGTGATGCGTGTTGGGAACTGTGCATGTGTGATGCATGTTGGGAACTGCGCATGTGCGATGCATGTTGGGAACTGCGCATGTGCGATGCATGTTGAGAACTGCGCATATGTGAAATGCTGGGAACTATGCAACGTCCAGGAGCTTTGTGGGATTTCCCATTCGTGATATCACGTCGGCGCTCGAAAAAAAGTGCAGATTTTTGAATTTTGACGAATTTCGGATGAGGGATGCTCAATCTCCATGGCCCTTTGCGATTACTCAAGGGCCAATAGTGCAAAGACCATTACACCAGATTCTTTAAACATGTTCATCACTTACGGCACTAGGATGGGCCTAACTAAAGATTGAGAAATCTGAAATGAAGTAATTATTAAAAGTAAAAAGCTAAATGTATTTTTGTGAGGATTTTAAAATTGTTTTCTGATCAGTATTGTTAGATTTTGCTTACCACAGCAGATTATAGTAATGGTCAGAATGAAAACTGATTGCTGTGGTTGGCGTGGGAATACAATTTAATCAGCTCCTATCACTTACAACTGCAGAGTCATGTTTGACTCATGATGCCATGCAATCAGTCTGCTTTAAATCAACCAAGAATGCTTCAACTAAACTTCAACCTTAGAATCCAGATGTTTGCCAAAGACTTAAAGTAGAACACGTTCTCTTCCAACACAGAGGTAAGAGGTGATTGAGACTTCAGTGAAGTGAACTGCCGGCTATTTGTCCTCATCACCTAGGAAAGGGTATGGCCAGTGAAGGTGAAGAGATGTCTTTAATCACAGGGGTCCGGCGTTGATGTGACGCATTCTATATTTGGCAAGCCACCTGACAAATCTCTCATGATGGATGGGAAATTAGCTACATTGTTAGGTGACCAACACCTGCAGAATGAAACCTCTGCAAATGTCAGAGCCTTCAGGAAAAGAATGGAGGAAGAAGGAGAGTGAGTGGAATAGATTGCAGTGGGTCTTAGGTGGCTTTAGGGAATGTAGCACGGAGGAGGGGAATAGAGAAGCTGTATTCCAGAGACCTGGGCTAATGACTTGGAGACAAGGGCCAGATTTTAACGGGAGAACGAAGCACACCCGGCCCTGCTTTGGGCAGGCTTTTGTGTATAGTCTGTAACAAGCTCCAGCTGGGTGGCCCCCCGCCCTCTATCTGGAAAACTCGTATTCCGCGAGTCATACGGAGAGATCAACAAGGTTTTTCCCGTGGTCCTCGTGGGGGTTTTTACAGGTCCAAATCCCACCCTGATGCCTGAATTATTTAAATTCAATAACAAAAAACTTTTATCAGTAACGGTGACCTTCAAACTGCCAGATTAGTGCAAAAACCTTTAAGGAAGGGAATCTGTCAGCCTGGTCCATACTTTAGTCCCGAAATAAGAAAATGTGGATAACTTTAAATAGTCTTCAGAAATGGCCTAGCCAGCCATGCAGTTATGGACAATAATTGCCAGCCTTGCCAGCAACACCCGCATCTCATGGACGAATAAAGGAAAGGTAACGACAACAGCAAGTCTCAGATCTAAGGCAGGTAGATGTTGCAAGTTTTCTACAAATATGCCCTAATTCTCTTCTTTTTTCCAGTTCACCCAACACCTGAACCTGAGATTAAGAGCCCCTCAAGGCTGAAAAGTAAGGCTTGACTCGAATGAAGGGCATTTGGTTGGAACACAAAGTTCAGTTGGGGTACAGTTGGTAATGTGAAACTGACCCCAGCACTGAGCTTTAAATGAAATGGGGGTCGGTGGGGCAGTGGTGTTGCTACTGGGCTAGTAATCCTGGGTAATGCTCTGAGTCATAGAGTCATAGAATTTGCAGTGCAAAAGGAGGCCATTCGGCCCATCGAGGCTGCACCGGCTCTTGGAAAGAGCACCCGACCCTATCCCCATAACCCAGTAACCCCACCCAACACTGAGGGCAATTTTGCACACGAAGGGCAATTCATCACGGCCAATCCACATAACCTGCACATCTTTGGACTGTGGGGGGAAACCGGAGCACCCGGAGGAAACCCACGCACACACGGGGAGGATGTGCAGACTCCGCACAGACAGTGACCCAAGCTGGAATCGAACCTGGGACCCTGGAGCTGTGAAGCAATTGTGCTATCCACATTGCTACCGTGCTGCTTACTAAGGACCTGGGTTCAAATCCTACCACGACAGATGGGGGAATTTGAATTGAATAAAAATCTAGAATTAAAAATGGTGATCATTAAACCATTGTTGATTGTCGTAAAAACTCATCTTGTTCACTAATGTCCGTCACGGAAGTGAATCTGGTCTGGCCGACATGTGACTCCAGACCCACCGAAATGTGGTTGCCTCTGAAGTGGACGAGCAAGCTGCTCATTTCAAGGGCAATTAGAGTTGGGAACAAATGCTGCCCTTGCCAATCTGCCCACATCCAAAGAATGAAACAAATTGGGCTGGATTCTCTTGCCCCGTGACACGGCAACACAGATTGCGATCGGGCGGAGAATCGGGCCGAAATCGAGGTTTGGGCCAGGCGCCAAACTGACCGTTCCGGCCCCCGCTGGCAGCAGGTTTGGGGATCTCGCCCGCACGCCAGCGGGAGAATGGTTCCTCCGCGAGACCAGAGTCTCCGGGCCCCCGTGATTCTCCGGTCCTCCAACCGGGAATCACATGAGCGGGATTCACTACAGGTGTCACCAAACGTGTAGCTGACGTGGTGGACGTCATGGTGACCAGGGGGTAAATCCTTAAGGGAGTCCATCCGAGGGCCACTCTTACCACCCCAGCCCCCCCACCCCCCCCAGACAATGCACTAACTGCCCACCCCTCCCAGTCCCCTATATCTCCCCCCCCCCCCACCCCCACCCCGCCAAGGGGGCTGGATTTGTGGTGCTGAGGGTGAGGTTGGCAGCCGCAGGATTTCGCTATCAGTCCGCCTGCTCAAAATGGTGGCCCGAAAGCGGGATTTCCTTGGCAATCCCTCATATTCCTCGACATGCATAAATTTGCCAGATTTACTGAATTGCTTTTTGCTGGGAGCACAAATCGGTAGCAGTTCTCCTCCGACGGAAGAAGGTCTCCTCAGCAGAGAAACCCGGCCATTGTTTACATGAATATCTTCCTGGTGCGAGCCCTCTCGTATTTTTCAAATCATTCTCACGGTGCAGGTGTCACAGGCAACATCCTAGAATCATCCTTCAGACCTAATTTGGAACATTTCCAATATTTAATTAATATGCTTGTATTTAATAATCATTTCCTTTAGTTCCCTCATATATCCTTTGCAATTTCTCGTTTCCTTTTTTTCCAAATCGCATATTCAGAAGTCTTTATTTTACTTTTACAATATTTGTGTTCGATCCCGGCCCCGGGTCACTGTCCGTGTGGAGTTTGCACATTCGCCCCGTGTCTGCGTGGGTCTCACCCCCACAACCCAGGTTAGGTGGATTGGCCACGCTAAATTGCCCCTTAATTGGAAAACAAATAATTGGGTACTCCAAATCAATATTTGCGATCTTCAATGTTGCCAACGCTAGCACCTTCATTAACAATTTATTAATTTGGCGCTATTATTCTGACATGTAGAATTAATTGGAGAAGAACTGAGACATATTCTATTCCCCGTCCTCTCTTTCTCTGCCAATGAATTGTGCAGACTAATACAACAGTGCGAGACTGATACAAACTCTGTGTAGACGCCACACGAGCAAAAGGGCTTTATCTTTTAAAATTAATTCAGGGGACATCCGTCTTGTTGGCAAGGTCAGCCTTATTGCCATCCTTAGGTGTGCTTGAGAGGTTGGTGATGGATCTTGCTCCTGCAGCAAAGATGCTCCCCAAGGCATTGAAATAGAATGACTTGTTCTCTCGACTTATTTTTCCTCCTTTCCACAAAGAAATGCTTGGCCTCCCGTTGGCAAACTGCTTACAGGGGCTATACTTGAAACGGGGGGAACATTGATTGCGGGGCTACTGAAGCAGGGCAACCACCTGGCGGGGCAACATATTGCCTGACGTCACCTGAAGGTGACCCTCGAGCAAAGCCTTGCCTGAACCGCATCCCTCCACAAAAAGTCAGTAGCACGAGCCTGGACATAATACAACCTCAGGCACAGCCACTCTTCCCCAGCTTAAAATGTCATTCCAAATATTCTCTCATTAAGTCCGTCAATACTGACCCCCCCCCCCCCCCCCCCCTATAAATCTCCTTAACTCGGAACATTAAAATCTTTCACAGTCTCCACCTTCCTTTCTTTCTGAAGTTTATATTGTTTTCCATCCGACACTAAGACTTTTCGCTCACTTAATGAAGCTTTCGGTGGGGAAATGTCGTCCAGCATGGTGACACTTCTTGTGTAAACCCTGCGCATGTCTGACCTCTGTCGTTTCTGACTTGGTTGACCGCCCCCAGGCATCCGAAAAGTCCCAACGGCGGTAGAAATGCCAGTTACTGCATAATATATCTACTTGCCCTAGTTAAGCCCGAAATGCTCCAGTTCGGATTTTTGCGTTTAAAGTATGCCCTTTTTGTATTTCAGCAAGCAAAATGGCCATCAGCAAAATCTTCAAAAGAGCAAAGCACAAGTGAGAATCCCGCAGAGAACTCTCAGAAGATGCATGCCCCAAACGTTCTGCTTCAGATACATGGAGGGGACATGGAATTTCATTGATGAAACTTGTGAATAGATCTTCCTTGAAGAAATATGTTTTTTTTAGGAGTAGGCTGTGTGCTGGCATAAATTTTATATATACAATTTGATCATCCCAGATCTAAAATAAAGATACTTACATTATAATCGCTAATGCTAAAATCAGTGTGATGTATATGCTGACAGGGCAGTTAAGACCAGAATTTGGAAATACAAACTTTCCTCTAATAGCTCAGTTTCTCAGCTATGGAGATGCCGGCGTTGGACTGGGGTGGGCACAGTAAGAAGTCTGACAAAAATAAAAGAAAATTACTGCGGATGCTGGAATCTGAAACGGAAGGGAAAGTGCTGGAAAATCTCAGCAAGTCTGGCAGCATCTGTAGGGAGAGAAAAGAGCTAACGTTTCGAGTCCGATGACTCTTTGTCAAAGCTAACAGACAGAGAAAGTGGGAAATATTTATACTGTGGAGTGAGAATGGAAGATGAGTCATAGCCACAGAAACCCAGGGAAACCTGGGTGCTAATGGCCACAGATACCAAGGGGAAAGAGTGTTAATGGCAGTCCCCAGAGAGAACAAAAGATGTGAAAGGTCAAACAGCAGGGAAACTAACATCAGAGGATGAACTGTAGGTGCGGGGGGAGGGGAAGAGGGAGGCAAAGAGGAGAAAGGTGCAGGAAAGGTGGATAAGATTTGGGGGGGTGGGATTAAATGTATATTAAGAAAGAAAGAAATGGTAAAACACAGATGAAATGAAAACAAATGGGTCGAGGTGGGGCTGATCATCTGAAGTTGTTGAATTCGATGTTCAGGCCGGAAGGCTTTAGCGCGCCTAACTGGAAGATGAGATGTTGTGTAGAAGAAGTCTGACAACGCCAGGTTAAAGTCCAACAGGTTTGTTTGGAATCTCTAGCTTTCAGAGTCACCTGATGAAGGAGCGACTTCTACAGTGGGCATCACTGGCTGGGCCAGTATTTATTGCCCAAACCTAACCACCCCTGTACTGAGTGGTTTGTAGCCAAAGCTTTAAAGAGTGAAGATCTAATTTGCATTAGTTATGAGGAGAGGTTGAATAAACTCGGTTTGTTCTCACTGGAACAAAGAAGGTTGAGTGGCAACCTGATAGAGGTCTACAAAATTATGAGGGGCGTAGACAGAGTGGATAGTCAGAGACTTTTTCCCAGGATAGAGGGGTCAATTACTGGGGGGGGGGGGGGGGGGGGGGGGGGATGGGGAGCATAGGTTTAAGGTGCGAGGGGAAAGGTTTAGAGGAGATGTGCGAGGCAAGTTTTTTTACACAGAGGGTAGTGGGTGCCTGGAACTCGCTGCCGGGGGAGGTGGTGGAAGCAGGGACGATAGTGACGTTTAAGGGGCATCTTGACAAATACATGAATAGGATGGGAATAGAGGGATACGGACCCCGGAAGTGTAGAAGATTTTAGTTTATACGGGCAGCATGGTCAGCGCAGGCTTGGAGGGTCGAAGGGCCTGTTCCTGTGCTGTACTTTTCTTTGTTCTTTGTTCTTTGTTGTCTGGAGTCACAAGATATGAATAAAAATGAAAATCGCTTATTCTCACGAGAGTGCTTCAATTAAGTTACTGTGAAAAGCCCCTAGTCGCCACATTCCGGCGCCTGTTCGGGGCGGCTGGTATGGGAATTTAACTGTGCTGCTGGCCTGCCTTGGTCTGCTTTAAAAGCCAGCGATTTAGCCCAGTGGGCTAAACCAGAACTTATTACTGAACCAGATTTTTTTTATGACAATGAATTCAAGTTTCACCATCTACCATGGTGGGATTGGAACCAGGGCCCCCAGAGTATTCTCCTGTGCCTCTGGATCACCAGTCCAGTGAATGTACCACTAGTCCACCGGCTTCCCATTGAGCCATGAGGAGCAGGAGGAGGTGAAGCACCAGGGGATTTGCCTGCTGAACAGTACCACATGATGGGCTGACTGGCTTCCTTCTGTGCTGCACCGTTCTATGATTCTACCCAGTTAGTCTGTGTAAAAGGAGGCATACTGCTAAACTCAGTGACCATGGTTCCGGGTTACCACACAGTATTGCTTTCCAACGAGGGCACACCGGTAAGTGTGCCTCTGTGGATAGTGGAGAAGAGGAGGATTCGGCTCAATTGTGAAGCCCACAATAGTCAAATAGCATGCAAGGCTCACTCATTGATGTCACCCGCGTGAGGTACTAAACGTATTGGCCAGTGCCCATTGAACATTGCCCCAGCAGGGCGCAGTGCCCTCAGAAATTGAGAGAAAATGGAGGGGGCAGCATGGAAGAGAATGGAGGCGGCGTCTTGTGTGGGCACGAGCTTGGAGGCGCTAGTAACGGCGCCGTTGCCACTCCCTCCAACGAGGTATACCACGAGCCCGGTGGTGGTGGCTACCCTCAAAATTTGGGGGCAATGGAGACGGCACAGGGGAGAAGTGGGGGGCTCGATAGAGGCCCCGATACGGGGGAACCATCGGTTTGTCCCAGGGAGCATTGATGGCGGATTTCTGGGCTGGCACAGGGCAGGGGTTAGGAGGTTGAGGGACCTGTTTGTGGAGGGGAGGTTCGTGAGCTTGGGGGAGTTAGAGGGGAAGTTTGGGCTCCCCCCGGGGAACATGTTTCGGTACATGCAGGTTAGGCCGTTTGCCAGGCGGCAGATGGAGGGGTTCCCCTTGTTGCCCCCACGTGGGGTACGGGATAGGGTGCTCTCGGGGGTGTGGGTTGGAGGAGGGAGGATTTCGGACATATACCGGGTAATGCAGGAGGTAGACGAGGCCTCGGTGGAGGAACTGAAGGGTAAATGGGAAGAGGAGCTGGGTGAGGAGATTGAGGAGGGGACGTGGGCGGATGCCCTGGAGAGAGTGAATTCCTCCTCTTCCTGTGGAAGGCTTAGCCTCATACAGTTCAAGGTGCTGCATAGGGCCCACATGACTGGGTCGAGGATGAGTAGGTTTTTCGGGGGCGAGGACAGGTGTGCTAGGTGCTCGGGGAGCCCAGTGAACCACGCCCATATGTTTTGGGCGTGCCCAGCGTTGGGGGAGTTTTGGAAGGGGGTAGCAAGGACGGTGTCGAGGGTGGTGGGGTCCAGGGTCAAGCCAGGCTGGGGACTCGCAATTTTTGGGGTTTCAGTGGAGCCGGGAGTGCAGGAGGCGATAGAGGCCGGTGTTCTGGCCTTTGCGTCCCTAGTAGCCCGGCGGAGAATCTTGCTCCAATGGAAGGATGCGAGGCCCCCAAGCGTGGAGGCCTGGATCAATGATATGGCGGGGTTCATCAAATTGGAGAGGGTGAAATTTGCCCTGAGAGGATCAGTACAGGGGTTTTTCAGGCGGTGGCAGCCTTTCCTGGACTTCCTGGTGGAACGGTAGGGAAATAGGCCGACAGCAGCAGCAACCTGGGGTGGGGGGGGGGGGGGGGGGGGGGGGGGGGAGAGGAGGGAGGGAGGGAGGGAGGGGGGGGTTTGGATTGGGGGGAGGGAGAACTGTGTACATGGGTCTGTGGGATGTGGCGGGTGCTATCTCTTTCCCTTTTGTTGTTTGGGTGCTCTTTTGGTTTTTTTTCTTTTTCCTTTTGTTTGAAGTTGCTCTTGAAGTGGGGGGGGGGGGGGTATTGTTCTTGGGGTGTTACCGCAGTTGTTTGTTAATAGAGTTAAGATGTTTATATTTTGTAAAAATTTCAATAAAAATTATCTATAAAAAAAAGAAATTGAGAGAAAATCAGAAAGGGAGAAGCAAGAAATTTATGTTTTGTGAATTGCAATTTTATATATCTACCAGCAGAGGCCATCAGAGTATTTACATCGCTTGCTCAACTGACTGTGGTTGTTGAAATAAAATTGGCTGAGAGCCAAGTGATGTTGAAACCATCGTCACGATTCAGTAATAGATGCTCTGCTCCACACAGGCTACCTTCCCCTTCCTTTCTTATTGAGACTGGCACATCTTCACCAGGAAAACCTGTGAGAAAATCCCAGCCGAGACGGGGTGGGAATTTTAACCATACTCACTCAATCTTTGGGATTAGCTGGATTTTACACCACCACCCAATATCACCCTCCAGACATAGAACATAGAACATTACAGCGCAGTACAGGCCCTTCGGCCCTCGATGTTATGCCGTCCTGTGAAACCACTCTAAAGCCCATTACACTATTCCCTTATCATCAATATGCCTATCCAATGACCATTTGAATGCCCTTAGTGTTGGCGAGTCCACTCATGTTGCAGGCAGGGCATTCCACGCCCTTACTACTCTCTGTGTAAAGAACCTACCTCTGACATCTGTCCTGTATCTATCTCCCCTCAATTTAAAGCTATGTCCGCTCGTGCTAGACATCACCATCCAAGGAAAAAGGCTCTCACTGTCCACCCTATCTAATCCTCTGATCATCTTGTATGCCTCAATTAAGTCACCTCTTAACCTTCTTCTCTCTAACGAAAACAGCCTCAAGTCCCTCAGCCTTCCCTCATAAGATCTTCCCTCCATAAGAAAGTGAATAGACAGCAAAATCGTGCAAGGTGCAAAACTGACATTCCACCTGATTCAGTCAGTTTCTTGAAAGCGGTTAGGTTAAACTCGGCACAGTAGCAAGTGGTTAGCAGTGCTGCCTCACAGCTCCAGGGACCCGGGTTCAATTCTGGCCTCGGGTCACTGTCTGTGCAGAGTTTGCACTTTCACCCCGTGTCTGCGTGGGTTTCCTCCGGGTGCTCCGGTTTCCTCCCACAGTCCAAAGACGTGCAAGTTAGATTGGACATGCTAAATTGACCTTAAGGTTAAGTGGGGTTACTGGGCTATGGGAATAGGTTGGAGGTGTGGGCTTATATGTAGGATGCTCTTTCCAAGGGCCGGTGCAGACTTGATGGGCCAAATGGCCTCACTGTAAATTCTATTCTCTGGTCTTGTTGGAAAACAAACCTTGCACGTCCTGGAATGGGTATGATGTGTGCTGGAGTTGAAGTGCCACAGTTGGGCCTCTCTTTCTTGCTACTCGATGTGTCTGTGGGTTTCAGCTGAGGGCAGAATTGTGGTGCTGCCTCTCAGAATTGAAAATGTTGCTGACGCAAGGTGGCCTGGCTCTCCGATTAAAACTGCCAATTGGATGATCGGAAGAGGGCAGCCAGCGCCTGTTTTGTAAAGTTTTGCAGCACGGTGGCACAAGTGGCTAGCACTGTGGCTTCACAGCGCCAGGGTCCCAGGTTCGATTCCCTGCTTGGTCGCTGTCTTGGCGGAGTCTACACGCTGTCTCCGTGTCTGCGTGGGTTTCCTCCGGGTGCTCCGGTTTCCTCCCACAGTCCAAAGGTGTGCAGGTTAGGTGGATTGGCCATGATAAATTGACCTTAGTGTCCAAAAAGGTTAGGAGGGGTTATTGGGTTATAGAGATAGGGTGGAAGTGAGGGCTTAAGTGGGTCAGTGCAGACTCGATGGGCTGAATGGCCTCCTTCTGCATTTTATGTTCTATGTTATGATCTTTGATGTGGATGTATATAAGGTAAAGCTGGGTAACCCTAAAAGCGGAAAGGAAACACAGGGTACTCCTGATAGAGTTAGATAATCAAGTAGAGAGGAGGGTCGAGTGGAGCATAAATGGACGGTTGGGTCAAATGGCCTGTTTCTATGATTCATATCCTGTGTCATTAAAAAAAAAACATTTAGAGTACCCAATTATTTTGTTTCCATTGAAGGGGAAATTTAATGTAGCCAATCGACCTACCCTGCACATCATTGGGTTGTGGGGGTGAGACCCACGCAGACACGGGGAGACTGTGCAAACTCCACACGGATAGTGACTCGAGGTCAGGACCGAACCCAGTGAGCCAGCAGTGCTAACCACTGCGTTACCATTCCGCCCATGTCATACTATTAATTTTAGGAAATGCAATTTTATGGAAAAAGAAGTCCAACACTCTGACTCCACGATCATCTGTAATCCCTGTTAATGGTGGCACGGTAGCACAGTGGGTAGCATTGTTGCTTCACAGCGTCAGGGTCCCAGGTTCGATTCCGGCTTGTGTCACTGTCTGTGCGGAGTCTGCAAGTTCTCCCCGTGTCTGCGTGGGTTTCCTCCGGGTGCTCCGGTTTCCTCCCACAGTCCCGAAAGACATGCTGTTAGGTAATCTGAATTCCCCCTCTGTGTACCCGAACGGAATGTGGCGACTAGGGGATTTTCAGAGTAACTTCATTTCAGTGTTATGTAAGCCTACTTGTAATAATAAAGATTATTAAATTAAAATTAATTGAAAAAGGTTTCAGAATGTTTTGACATCACTGAGCACTGATTGGAAATTTTGAGAATACGGCGTTAATTTAATCACTGGAGCAGGTCTTCATGAAGCAACTGCATTGCAGTGGGTGAGAAGGGTGAATGAAGGCCACTGTAGAAAATGATTACTGTCAGGCTGCCATTTATAACAGCATCTTTAAAGCATAAAACTCAGTGACAGTGAACAACGTGTGGCCATTCATAAGTGCTCAGAGAACTTCTTTTTATAACACACTGGTTTGTCTCACATTTCGGACGAACCATAGAATCATAAACTCTGCAGTGCAGAAGGAGGCCATTCGGCCCATCGAGTCTGCACCGGCTCTTGGAAAGAGCACTCTACCCAAGCCCACACCTCCACCCTATCCCCATAACCCAGTTACCCCAGCCACCACTAAAGGCAATATTGAACACTAAGGACAATTTAGCATGGCCAATCCACCTAACCTGCACATCTTTCGACTGTGGGAGGAAACAGGAGCACCCGGAGGAAACCCACGCAGACTTGGGGAGAACGTGCAGACTCCTCACAGACAGTTTGAATTCACCAATTTCAACACACATTTATAGTTAGAGCCTTTCAGATAATAACCATTCCAAGATGGCTTACTGGGGGCGAGTGGGCAATGAGGAAGTTATGAGTGAGCTGCTGGTGGAAGAAGGGAGCAACAAGAGAGGTGGTGAGTTGGGGGGGGGGGGGGGGGGGGGTCCCCAAAGGAGACCTACCCCATGCCAGAAGCATGCTATTGGATAGGTAGTGTGAGAAGGAGAGGAGCCGGGGAGGAGATCGGAGGTTGAAGAGCAGGGGGCATGAGGTAGTTTGTGGAACAGGAAACAATTTCAGAGATGGAGTGAGGCTATGGAGAGGTTTGAACAAGAGGACCTTGGTCGTTCACTAATTTTAAATCTTTTGGCAGATGGACTGGGAAAGCTTCAATAAAGATTGCTTCGGCTATTTCTATTTTCCCACCTTCTGCCAATCTTCTGACAAAGTCACGGCACTCACAGCGTCAGGTTTGATTCCAGCCTTGGGTGACTGTGTGGAGTTTACATTTTCTCCTCGTGTCTGCGTGGGTTTCAGCCGGGTGCTCCGGTTTCCTCCCACAGTCAAAATATATGCAGGTTTGGGTGGATTGGCCATGATCAATTGCCCCTTAGTGTCCAGCAGTTAGTCATGCATACGGGGTTCTGGGGATAGGGCAGTGGAGTGGGTTCAGTTAGGGTGCTCTTTCAGATTGGCACAGATGCGATGGGCCGAATGGCCTCCTTCTGCACTGTAGGGATTCTACGATCAAACTGCAGTTTGTGGGAGCTTGCTGTATACAAAAGGAAACGACCGCTGCAGTTCCCACTTCAACAAAAAGGTGCTGCTTCGTCGATTGAAAATGTGTTCTGGGGTGCCCGCAGGTGGCGCAAGGAGCGATATGTATGCCAGCCTTTCCTCTCCTTCCTTGTTTAGATTTTACGTTGCACAATGAAATATATTGGCGGGGCCAGTCTGGCTTTAAGGGGTGTGTCGCGGGCCGGGCTGATTGATTGATGACGTAGCGGGGCCGCGGGATCAGGCGGCGGCGGCGCGGTTCAGGCCAGGGTTTGGCCGACGGGGAGTCCGCTCAGCCTGGGGGGGCGCCCCTGATTTAAACCCCCTTCGCCAATCTCCTCCGCAGGGGGGTCAATAACCGCAGCACCTCCCCCGGCAGCCGGTTCTCCAGCGACTCCAGGTCTGCAATCTGGGGGAGGGGACAATTGGCTGGACTGTGCTGCACCACATGGCCGAATAACCTTTCATTGTTCACGGCTCGGCTTCCCGGTTGGAGTTGGGGTTGTTGGGAGAGTAACCAGAAGGCCCTAAGACATAAGAGCTGAATTAGGCCACTCGGCCCATCAAGTCTGCTCTGCCATTCAATCACTGCTGATATTTTCTCATCTCCATTCTCCTGCCTTCTCCCCGTAACCCCTGATCCCCCTCGGAAGGCTCCCTAGTGTGCTGGTGTCGCATTCCCCATTGATCCTGGTGGGAGGTGGGTGGGTGGGTGGGGGAAGGAGGGGGCAATTGGCTCAATTGTGCTGCACTGCATGGCCGAATAGCCTGCCACATTTGCGGCCTGGCTTCCCTGTTACGGGGGTAACCAGAAGGCTCCCTAGGGTGCTGGTGTTGCATTCCCCATTGATCCTGGGGGGGGGGGGGAAGAGGGGTGTCAATTGTGCTGCAGTGCATGGCCGAATAGCCCGCCACATTTGCAGCCTGGCTTCCCTGTTACGGGGATAACCAGAAGGCTCCCTAGTGTTCTGGTGTTGCATTCCCCGTTGATCCTGGGGGGAGGGGGAGGGTCAATTGTCTCAATTATGCTGCACCGCATGGCCGAATAGCCTGCCACGTTTGCGGCCTGGCTTTACATTAGGGGGGTAACCAAATGGCACCCCGGTGTGCTGGTGTGCCATTCCAACTGATCCTGGGAGGGTGGGGTGGGGGGAGAGACAATTGGCTCAATTGTGCTGCACCCCCATAGCCGTATAGCCCACCATGTTCACGGCCTGGCTTCCCCTTTATACGGGTGACCAGACTGCGCCCCGGTGTGCTGGTGCCCATTCCCCTGCTGATACGTTGCTGGGCTGTTTGACTGTTGTGAACAGGACGTTGGAGTGTAATTATCCAGGAACGTTCGAAAACTTATTTCAAGATGTTAATGTCCTTGGGGTAGTGGGCAAATTAATGAACGTGCATTTTAACTGTTGACTTACAGAGATAATGTTCTGCCTTTGCATTGATTGGGTCACTGGCTTACACATTTTTGCTGTGTCGGATTGAAAAATGCCAGTCGAAATGTTCCTGATCTCCAGCTGTTTTATTACTGGGTATCTATGGGAGTTGGGGTGGAGTGAAACATCCACGGGGTATTGTCATAAAGCAGGTGACTAAATGCTTTCGCTTTAGTGTGCCAGAATTGCTGACTGTGGGTGTTTGTGTCTTCTGTAAGATTCACGGATGAGGAGGTGCTATGACGTCAAAAAACAAGAAGCGTGTCATTCTGCCCACTCGACCCAAGCCTCCCACTATCGAAGAGATCTTGGAAGATGTCAGAAGCGCCAGACAGTCTGACCCAGTGTTCACTTTGTTAGCCGAAGGCTGTGAGGGTATTGTATATGGAAATTATAAATTACTTTTCTTATTTCTGATTGTTTATTATCTTTTAATCATCAGTCCATCTTGTGTTAACATTTTTCATGCAGAACTTGTATCAACGGTCAATTTTTAGAAGGAATATGTTGTTACAGGTACGTCCCGCTTATGCGAAACTGGTCAGTTTCATTCCATAGAAAAGGATTTTCCTTTAAAACCGGTAATGTGTAGTTCACCCTGAGAATTGTAGTAAAAGAATTGGAGAACAGCGATTCTGACTGGTGCTGATTTAACCTGAGGGTCACCGCACCTCAGGAGGTTAAGAAGAGGCGGTGAGGCGGTGGCGTAGTGGTATTGTCACTGGACTAGTAATCCAGAGACCCAGAGTATTCTAGGGGTCCCAGGTTCAAATTCCGTGACTACAGGTGTTGAAATTGAATTCAATAAAAATCTGGATTTAAAAGTCTAATGGTGACCCTGAAACCATTGGCGATGGATTTTTAAAATTAAAAATAAAACATCTGGTTCATTAATGTCCTTTAGGGAAGGAAATCTGCCGTCCTTCCCTGGTCTGTCCTACATGTGACTTCAGACCTACAGTAATGTGGTTGACTCTTAACTGCCCCCTCAAGGGCAATTAGGGAAAGGCAAAAAATGCTGGCACAGCCTGTGACACCCACGTCCCATGGCCTGGTTCTGCATCACAAACTAGCTGTCCAGGCAACTGAGCTAAACCAACCCCCGACTGAGATAAATTGCCACAAGTACTGCAGTGCTGAGTTTGGTGGCTAGCATATTCATTACTGAAAAACTGGACTTGCAGCGCAGGAAGAAAGTTTCTCCAGTCTGCCATTGTCAATTGGTTCAAAAGCATTATCAGATTAGACATTTCCAGGGAGGCACCTTGATGAAACTTGGAGACAATTAGTCTGTTGCTCAATAAGAGCTGATCCTTTGGAGGAATGGAGCACCTGTACACTGTCCCTGTTCTGTAGAACTGCTTACGTTGACAATTTTGTCTCCATGGCAGCGAATTATATTCAGACATTAATGCAGCATTATAGACTACATAGATGGGTTCAGAAAATAAACCAAAACATGCTCGCATCCCTGTAGTGTCCTAACATCCCACATGAAGATGATCAATAACAGTTTTAATTTGACCCATTATAGAAAGGAGACTAGCGACCACAATCCAGTTATAAAATGAATCTAAATTACTGTCCCCTGGGTGACCCCCAATATTCACCCCAGTGCTATTACAAGTCTGCAAGCCGGTCCATAATACCGGCATTTCTGGTTAATTAGTATGATATCAATTCAGGATTTACCAGTATTACTGTAAAAACGCCATTTTGCAAAGCTTCACTGCCATTGTTACACATGGACGTGAGCCTGAGATATGGGCCGGGATTCTTCCGGAATTGGCGGGGCGGCCCGTACCGGCACCAAAGAGCAGCGTGAGCCACTCCGGCGTCGGGCCGCCCGGAAGTTGCGGAATCCTCTGCACTTCCAGGGGCTAGGCCGGCACTGGAGAGGTTGGTGCCGTGCCATCCGGCACCGAAGGGCCGTTGCCAGCCGGCGTGGGTTGGCGCATGCGCAGGACCGCCAGCGTGTTCTGGTGCATGCACAGAACCGCTGGCATGTTTCCTGCACGTGCACAGGGGGTTTCTTCTCCGCGCCGGCCATGGTGGAGCCTTACACAGGCCGGCGCGGAGGGAAAGAGTCCCCCCACGGCACAGGCCCGCCCGCAGATCGGTGCGCCCCGATCGCGGGCCAGGCCACCGTTGCCTCCCCCCCCCCCCCGGGCCAGATTCCCCCACACCCCCCAGAGGGCCCCGCTAGCTGCCCTCCAAGAAGCCAGGTCCCGCTGGTATGGACCATGTCTAATCCATGCCGGCGGGACTGGCCGAAAACGGGCAGCCGCTCGGCCCATCGGGGCCCGGAGAATTGCCGGGGGACCATTACCAATGGCTCCCAACCGGCGCGGCGCGATCCCCACCCCCACCCGAAAACCGGCGCCGGAGAATTCGGCAGCTGTCGGCGGGGCGGGATTCACGCCGCCTCCCGGCGATTCTCTGACCCGGCAGCGGGGGGGGGGGGGGGGGGGGGGGTCGGAGATTCCCGCCCATGGTTGCACTACATGTCCTGAAATTTCCCCATGACCGCTGGGTTAACTGGCTTAACCAGTTGAGCAACCACTACTGAGTTAGAAGGCCCTGGGTTCAAGTCTTAGCGTACGATATCTAGGTTAACATTTTCAGTCGAAGGGATGAAGGCGTGCTGCAGTGTCGGAGGCGCCATCTTTCAGATCAGACATTAAAGCGAGACTTTGTCTGCCAATATTAATTCCTCAACCAACATTAAAAACAGAGTAACTGGTCATTAACTGCTTGTTATTGCAGCTTGCGAGAACTTGCTGTGTGTAAATTGGCTGCTTTGTTTACCTATATTTTAACAGTGATTATACTTGAAGTGCATCATCAACTGTAAAGCACTTTGGAATGTCCTACGGTTGTAACGTACACAAACTCTTTCTTTAATGTCAGGGACTCCGTCCCAAGATTAAAAAGATTGAAAACTCCAGTGGACTACCTGGCACATTCAAAATCCCACTTCGTTACAACTTTGTATTTTGCTGAAGTAGTCTCGTATCATTCATTTAGGGCACTTGGGAGTCGGGTCACTTGTTTAACTTGCAGATTGTCTATTTGTTTTAAGTCTGCACAGTTGAAATCAAGTTGTAAAACTGCTTTCCCACCACCCCCCATGTCATTTGACAGTGAATTTATGGAACTTTCTGCTGATGTGCGTAAGACATTTGCACTCAATGTTCTCTCTGACGTTTGATTGGATTGCATGGGCGATTTATTTAAGTACACCGCCATGAATGTTTCATACTTCAAACGGGCTGACTTGTGTGTTGCTGCACAGTTTAGAGAGATCACTACTTGCAGTTTATATAAATGCACTGATCTGTCATAACTCACCTTCTGCTTTGTTACATTGTGCAGTAATTTGCTTTAAAATATAAAGCATGAAACTGAAAATCTCACATTAGCAGAGCGTGTGAATGCACAGGATTCTGCTTTCAAGGAAATGTAGCTCCTGGTTCTTGACAATTTCTACTTTGATTATTAAAGTGTATTGCAAAACCAAATTATGTACATTCACACCTGTGGTAGGGATGGGCGTGAGCACCATTGTGCAATTAATAGAAATGTATTCTGTGCCGCAGTCAAGTGAATCAGGAAAGTGTCTGTAAATTTCTGACTCAGGTTATAGAACCATAGCACCATTACAATGCAGAAGGAGACCATTCAACCCATCGGGTCTGCACCGACCCTACAAAGGAGAACCCTACCCAGGCACATGCACCCACTGTAACCCCACCCAACCTTTTGGACACCAAGGGGCAATTTAACATGGCCAATCCACCTAACCTGGACATCTTTGGATTATTGGAGGAAACCCACGCAGACACTGGGAGAAAGTGCAAACTTCACTCACCAAGGCTGGAATCAAACCCGGGTACTGTAGCGCTGTGAGACAGCAGTGGTAGCCACTGTGCTGCCCGCCCCTTTGTTAAAATGTAATATGAAATTACTTGATTTTTTTTTCTTTAATCACAGAATGTACAGTGCAGAAAGAGGCCCATCGAGTCTGCACCAGCCCTTGGAAAGCGCACCCTACTTAAGCCTACACCTCTAACCCAGTAACCCCACCTAACCTTTTTGGACACTAAGGGCAATTTAGCATGGCCAATCCACCTAGCCTGCACATCTTTGGACTGGGAGGAAACCGGAGCACCCGGAGGAAACCTATGCAGACACGGGGAGAACGTGCAGACTCCGCACAGTCACCCAAGCCGGGAATCGAACCTGGGACCCTGGGGCTGTGAAGCAACTGTGCTAACCACTATGCTACGTGCTGCCCACTAATATGTTTTCAACACTTCCAAACGCGACATATGCACTAAATCAGGGGTGGGCAAAGTTTTCCGTGCAAGGGCCACATTCAGAAATTCATAATTTTAAAGGGCCGCATAGTATATTAAGTAAAATAATTACTTCACCCGGTTATGATTCTGGGCGCCTCATATAGAACATAGAACAGTACAGCACAGAACAGGCCCTTCGGCCCTCGATGTTGTGCCGAGCAATGATCGCCCTATTCAAGTCAACGTATCCACCCTATACCAGTAAGTAACCCAACAGCCCCCCCCCCATTAACCTTAAAAAAAATAATAAAATTTTTTTTAAATGACTTGGTGGGCCGCATAAAGACCTATGCGGCCCGCGGGCCGTAGTTTGCCCACCCCTGCACTAAATATTTATATGAATAGAAGATGGCTATATGAATTTATTTAATTGTGAGGCTTTGTGCTTGCGTGAAGTCTTTTCATGTGACATCTTCACTGGGTCTTCATCGGTAATCCATCTTAAACTTGAATGCATAAGACTCCTTCATGTTGTTCTTCCTTTCATTCGTACCAATGCTTGTATGTCCCTTTTTGTAGCATGGTAATTAGAATTAAGCACATTACTTCCAAGTATGATGAGATCATCGCATTGTGGGGCCTCAACGTAATATCATTAGAAGTTCTCTATGCTGCCAAACATTTTTAAAGAACCGCACCACATTGTGACATATTGGGTGACATTCACAGTTATTCTTGGGTCTTTCTGATGCAGCCTGTTCCATTCATTTGGGGCTTAAATTGCACACTTTCATCCATGTGATGGATTTGTCAGTTTAACTTCATCTCCCCATCGAAAAAATTAATTCAAATCCTCCTGCTGGTCCTTGGGGTTGTTTTCGACTTCTCCTCTTCTCCCCATTTTACGACCATCTATCTGCAAATTTAGCATTTAATCGCTAATGGTTTTTTTAAACACTTTCTGAACTCGGTGGTTTGCTGGACCATTTCAGAGGGCATTTTTAAGAATGAACCACATTGCTGTGGATCTGGAGTCAAATGTAGGCCAGACCAGGTAAGGACGGCAGATTTACTTCCCTAAAGGGCATTAGTGACCCAGATGGGTTTTTACGACAATTTATAAGTTTCCTGGTCATCTTTAGACTTTTAATTCTAAGTTTTTATTGAATTCCAGTTTCACTGTCTGCTGTGGTGGGATTTGAACCCAGGTCCCCAGAGCATTACCCTGGGTCACTAGATTACTCGACCAATGACAATGCTACATCACTGCATAAAGGGAGCAAGGTCTTACTGCCCCAGCTTCATTCAGAAAGTTGAAACATTTATGGGGTTAATTTCTTGAGCTAATTGCTAATCCAGTTTTGACTCAATTTCCCATTACGTTTCAGAGTTCTGTAGTGTGACTTTGTGGTCTTGAAACAATCCACCACTAACTAAGTGGGAAAGCAACCAAAGTCATCTCTCACTTCCCTCTCCAATTGTTGAGATCAGCCTTTCGCAGATTACATTTTCCATTGGAGAAAAATGTACGTCTAAGCTCAGGTCTACAACGAGCCACCGATGGAGATGATGACCAAATATCCTCCAAGCCCACTTGTTAATCTAAGTCTGTACCTTTTGTGAGGAGAGAGCCATGGGGAATAAAAAGAGGAGTGGACCATTTTGCCTCTTGAGCCTGTTTTGCCATTCCGTGAACTCCTGACCGATCTGTCAGTTAGCTCTATATATTATATGGGCCGTGGCACCATTTCCCTTAATGCCTTTGGTTAACAAAACTATAAATCACTGGTTTAAAATGTACAATTGATAAAGCATTGATTGCCATTTGCAGAAAGGAGTTCTAAATTTCTACCAAACTTTTGAGTAGAAATATTCCCTAATTTTAACCCTGAAAGCTGTGGCTCTAATTCTATTCTCCACAGCCAGCAGTAATAGTTTCTCTCTGCCTACCCTATCCGTTACTCTTAATATCGTAAAACACTTAGAAATTCCAGGGAGTGCAACTCTACTTTGTGTAACTTGGCCCTTGGAGTTGAGGCATCCTTCCCCTAAACCTACTGTATACTCCATCCAAAGCCGGTGTACCCTTCTTATGGTGCGGTGTACAAAACTGCTCACAATACTCGAGGACTTTGTATAGCTGAAACATGTCTTCTACCCGTGGTATTCTCATCCTCCTCGATGGATTGATTTACATACCTGAATCCACAGTTCTCTTTGGATCTCAACTGTTTCTCAGCTTTTCGCCATTTACAAAGTATCTTGTCTGTCTTGTTTGGGTCCAAGTCGAAGACTTCACATTTGTCCACTTTGACTTTCATTTACCCACAATTTTGCCCGTTCCACTTATGTCATTATGTCTTTGTAATTTTGTGCTGCCATCTACAGTGCTTGTGAAGTTGCCTATCATTGTGTTATGAGCAAATAGGACATGTTGCTTTTTATCTCATCATCTAAGTTGTTAATAAATACGGTGAATAGCTAAGGACCCAACACCGATCCATGCGGGACACTATAGTCATATGTTGCTGATTCGTACCCGATTGTTATCCCCCCACTCTGTCGCCTGCCTCTCGTCACGTTCCTGACCAGGTCAATAATCTGCTTTCAATTCTATGAACTTCAAATTCAGCTAACAGCCTATCAAAAACCTTTTGGAAGTCCATGCAAATAGCATTTGCAGGCATTTCTCTGCCCAGGTCCTCAAACTCAATTGATTTTTTTTGAATAAGAGACTATCAGGCATGACTCACCCATTGCAAGTCATCGTGGCCTATTTCTGATCAACCGAACATTGTTAAGGTGCTCCGTCACTCTTATCCTTTAAAAAAAAAAAAATTTAGAGTATCCAATTCATTTTTTCCAATTAAGGGGAAATTTAGCGTGGCCAATCCACCTACCCTGCACATCTTTGGGTTGTGGGGGCGAAACCTACGCAAACACGGGGAGAATGTGCAAACTCCACATGGACAGTGACCCTGAGCTGGGATCGACCTGGGAGCTCGGCGCCGTGAGGCAGCAGGGCTAACCCACTGCGCCACCGTGCTGCCCACCCGTCACTCTGTCCTTGATTGTAGACACCAGCCATTTCTCAGCAACAAATGTTAGACAGCAACTGGTCTGTAATTTGTCGGTATTGCTGTGTAATAGAGTGACATGAACCATTTTCTAATCTAGCCAATGGAGCCACTGTCCTTTGATAATCTAGCTGAGATTGGATTTTGTGAAGAATTTTGGATGTAAAGTCTCAACCTGTCTTTGGAGGGCAGAATAATTGAGCAGCATTTTTGAAGGAGATATTTTATTAAATGAAGGGCCAATTGTTCATTTTAACCATGAGAATGAAGTAACTTTTTATTTGAAAAAATACATGTTTTTCAGAGCTTCTGGCCCCAGCGAGAGCGGCAGTGTCAATGCCAGATGTGGAGACGCAGTACCAGCAAAGCAAGGCTTATGTTGAACTGAACCAGCATTTGCAAGAGGAGCTCAGCGAGTTGGCGTCGCAGTCCGAGGAGTTGAAGAAAGCCGAGGAACTGCTTGATCTGAGTATTTCTGAAATTAAAGAAAAGAGTTTTCAGAACTGAGCGAAGTGATGAAGAAGTTGTGCTTGGGGTTACGCTCTGACTGATGGAAGTTAGGAAAGCAGCCAGCTCGGCGGGACTTTGTTCAAAGTTTGAATATGACTTTTCCCTCTGGTTTTGTGAAGCGGATGAGGAGGTGGCCTTGTACATTTCAAACCTACTGGATCAATGTGGCTACAATGGATTTGTGGAGCACCGGGACAGAGTGGCTGGAGGACTGATGGTAAAAGAAGTAACCGACGTTATCCGGCAAAGTAAGATCACTATCGTTGTCATGTCGCAAAGTTCTCTGGACAGTGCCTGGTGTCGCAGGGTCTCCGAGTGGAACTTGCAGCATTACATCGAGAAGGGGAGCAAGATTCTCCCGGTTTATGTTAATTTAGAGCCAATGCAAATTCCGCTAGTTTTAAGGCACATTGTAGGGCTTCATTATGACTCCGTATTCTTTCGTAAAAAATTGTTGGATAGTTTCAAACCAAGGAAGAAATCAGTTTTGAAACATAGGTTACGCAAATGAATGATCATGTTGAATAAGGAAAATAAATATAATTGGAGTATGGCTGTGTCAAGTGTTATTTGTGATTTTCGTACCATGGTGAATAAATGGTACTATCGATCTTGTGCCGTTATCTTAAATTGCACTGCACAGCTGATAAAACAAGAAGGACAGAACCAAATGAATGTTACGGATACAAATTTTGAGATATATACTCGGATACTGTAATATCGCGTTACCATCTCTTAACGTTTGGAAAGACAAGTTGATCAATCATGTGGCATAGCCAAATATAAATGAGCAAACATTTTACCTTGTGCTTAAAAACATTCAATTATAATAGCATCTTTATCGTAGGCAGTGTCCCAGAGTAATTCATAGTGGACGGCACGGTGGCACAGTGGTTAGCACAGTTGCTTAATTGAGCCAGGGTCCCAGGTTCGAGTCCCGGCTTGAGTCACTGTCTGCGGAGTCTGCACATTCTCCCCGTGTCTGTGTGGGTTTCCTCCGAGTGCTCGGTTTCCTCCTACAAGTCCCCAAAGACGTGCTGTTAGATAATTTGGACATTCTGAATTCTCTCTCTGTGTACCCACAGGTGGCGGGTGAGGGCGGGAGGTGCACAAGGGCTGGAGGGGGTTGAAAGGAGGGAAAACATCAGGGCTGTGGACAAAATGGCACCCCAGTCTGCGAGGAGCTATTCTGCAGGAAATAACTCGGCCTCAGCAGAGAGAATCTCCCTGAGCCCAAATAACAGGGCAAAGTGTCGATGGATAGATGCAGACATCGAGAAACACGGTACTAAATGTGCTGTACAGTCAACTTTAACTTCAATCCATTTTTCAGATACCTTTCGGGCTTGTCAGCCTTCTTCTCAGCTATGTCTGTCTTTACTGAACAGTGCTTTGTTCTAGTACCTTTAACCACAGACCTCTTGGAAACTTCTCTTCATTTCTCTTGTTTCCATAGAATCACCGACCTTCTGAAAAGCACCCTACCTAGACCCACTCCCCTGCCCTATCCCTGTAACTTCAAACCTGCATATCCATGGGCATTAAGGGGCAATTTTATCACGGCAAATCCACCTAATCTGCACATCTTTGGATGGTGGGAGGAAATCGGAGCACCCAGAGGAAACCCACGCAAACACAGGGAAAAACTCCACACGGTCACCCAAGACCGGAATTGAACCCATATCCCTGGTGTTGCGGCAGCTGTGCTAACCACTGCGCCACCGTCCTGATCCTTTACTAGCTGCTCTTCAGATTTCTGCAATTATTTTCTTAACCCGTACTCCATGGAATGGCTTTTCTTCCAGCAAAGCTGAGAGAGATGTTCCCCCTCTAGCCTTCTAAACCAACTTCCTCTTGGAGAGTTAACCTCTCGCTCTCTATCTATCTTCAACTGCAACCAAATTAGCTAAACTAAAACTTAAAAGCGTCTCCACCTTATAAGACACCGGTTGACAAGCAACCACTGCTGTTTTATTTATTCTTCACGCCGTAGCCCACGCTAAGCACAATAGAAACACAGTTGGAACTTAACCAACCACCACACATATAAACACCTTTATCCAGCATGAATCCAACTAGGTTTTACCCTTCCAGGCACAGAAGCATTAAATTAAACCTACTCAAAACTATACCATATTTCTAATGTTTACCAATGCAAGTATAAATCCCTTAAAATACCTTTGTTTTCCTAACATCAGTCATGTTCTTTTTACATAAGAACTAGGAGCAGGAGTCGACAATTCAGCCCCTCGAGCCCACTCCGCCATTCAACACGATCATGGCTGATCTCTCGGCCTCAACTCCACTTCAATGCCTGTTCTCCAATAACCCATTAATAATTAAAAATGTGTCTATCTCAAATTTATTCCATGTCCCGCTGTCATGTGAGAGTACCTTTAAGAAATGGGTGTTTAAGAAATGTACCATTAAGAAATGGGTGTTTCTCAGTGATGTCAGAGTGTCGGTGTAGCTGGGCTTTCTGTCAGCTTTTTACTTTTGTTTTAGGCTGTTTTGCTGCATGGTGTGCTTTAGTTTTGTTTTCAGAGCTGGATAGCTGTCGTCATAGCCAGAAGGGGTATTAGTCTCTCTCTAATCTAAAAACTGTGAATCGATGTTTTGGTGATTTAAAACTAATAACTGCTTTCAGTAGTGACTTTAACCTGATGTGCTTCTGTTTAAAGGTTTTATTTTAAGTCTTATGGATGGTAAAAAGACAGCTTAAGGATTACTTAGTGTTGTATTCTTTGGAGGTTGTATTTGAATTAATGGTTGCTAAGATGTTCACTGTATGTTTTAAAAGGGTTAACTTGAGTTCATAGAATAAATATTGTTTTTCTCAAAAAAAAACTTTTCCATTTGGATTGGATTTGTTTATTGTCCCGTGTACCGAGGTACAGTGAAAAGTATTTTTCTGCAAGCAGCTCAACAGATCATTCAGTACATGGGAAGAAAAGGGAATTAAACAAAATTCAAGAAAATACATAATAGGGCAACACAAGATATACAATGTAACTACATAAGCATTGACATCGGATGAAGCATACAGGGTGTAGTGTTAATGAGGTCAGTCAATAAGAGGGCCATTTAGGAGTCTGGTGACAGTGGGGAAGAAGCTGTTTTTGATTCTGTTTGTGCGTGTTCTCAGACTTCTGTATCTCCTGCCCGATGGAAGAAGTTGGAAAAGTGAGTAAGCCGGGTGGGAGGGATCCTTGATTATGCTGCCTGCTTTCCCCAGGCAACAGGGAGGCAGGTTCGTGTGATGGACTGGGCGGTATTCACGACTCTGAAGTTCATTGCGGTCCTGGGCCGAGCAGTTGCCATACCAGGCTGTGATGCAGCCCGATAGGATGCTTTCTATGATGCATCTGTAAAAGTTGGTAAGGGTTAATGTGGACATGCCGAATTTCCTTAGGAAGTATAGGCGCTGTTGCGCTTTCTTGGTGATAGCGTCGCCGTGAGTGGACCAGGACAGTTTTTTGGTGATGTGCACCCCTAGGAATTTGAAACTGCTAACCATCTCCACCTCGGCCCCGTTGATGCTGACGGGGTGTGGACAGTACTTTGCTTCCTGAAGTCAATGACGAGCTCTTTAGTTTTGCTGGCATTGAGGGAGAGATTGTTGTCGTTACACCACTCCACCAGGTTCTCTATCTTCCTCCTGTATTCTGACTCGTCATTATTCGAGATCCGGCCCACTATGGTCGCATCGTCAGCAAACTTGTAGATGGAGTTGGAACCAAGTTTTGCCACGCAGTTGTGTGTGTACAGGAAGTTTTCTGCTGTACGACACCTGTAGACTGGGCCGTGTGCTCCCCTAGCCGCAAGCTATTAAAAGTGGGTCAGGTGACCTCCATGATACACTTTGGGGCTCTCTAAACCCTGGCCCATAACACCGGCATCCACCACACTTGTAACGTAGTGAATTCTAGTTTCACGACCCTTTGAGAGAATTCAATAGACTCCCTACAGTGCAGAAGGAGACCATTCGGCCCATTAAATCTGCACCGACCCTCTGAAAGAACACACTTCCTCGGCCCACTCCCTTGCCCTATCACCGTAACCTGGTAACCTAACCTAACCACATCTTTGGACACGAGGAGGAATTTTTTTTTAGCATGACCAATCCATCTAAACTGCACATCCTTGGACTGTAGGAGGAAACTGGGGAACCTGATAGAGGTCTACAAAATTAGGAGGGACACAGACAGGGTGGATAGTCAGAGACTTTTTCCCAGGTTAGAGGGGTCAATTACTAGGGGGCATAGGTTTAAGGTGCAAGGGGCAAGGTTTAGAGGAGAGGTACGAGAGGGTAGTGGGTGCCTGGAATTCGCTGACGGAGGAGGTGGTAGAAGCAGGGACGATAGTGACGTTTAAGGGGCATCTTGACAAATATGAAATGAAATGAAAATCGCTTATTGTCACAAGTAGGTTTCAAATGAAGTTACTGTGAAAAGCCCCTAGTCGCCACATTCCGGCGCCTGTTTGGGGAGGCTGGTATGGGAATTGAACCGTGCTGCTGGACTGCCTTGGTCTGCTTTCAAAAAAATATATGAATAGGTTGGGAATAGAGGGATACAGACCCCTGAAGTGTAGAAGATTTTAGTTCAGATGGGCAGCATGGTCGGCGCAGGCTTAGAGGGCTGAAGGGCTTGTTCCTGTGCTGTACTTTTCTTTGTTCTTTGTATTACCTCCAAGACATGTTACATCTATTTAAAAAAAAATAATAATTTAGAGAACCCAATTCAATTTTTCCAATTAAGGGGCAATTTAGCGTAGCCAATCCACCTACCCTGCACATCTTTGGGTTGTGGGGGCGAAACCCATGCAAACATGGGGAGAATGTGCAAACTCCACACGGACAGTGACCCAGAGCCGGGATCGAACCTGGGACCTCGGCGCCGTGAGGCAGCAATGCTAACCACTGCACCACCATGCTGCCTATGTTACACCTGTTAACGGGATAGAATCTTAGAATCTTTACAGTTCAGAAGGAGGCCATTTGGCCCCTTGTGTCTGCACCGACCCTCTGAACGAGCACCTTAACCTCGGCCCACTCCCCACCCTATCCCCATAACCCCATTACCCTACTTCACCTTTGGACAATAAGGGGCAATTTATCATGGCTAATCCACCTAACCTGCAAATCTTTGGACTGTGGGAGGAAACCAGAGCACCCGGAGGAAACCCAGGCAGACACGGGGAGAACGTGCAAACTCCACACAGTCACGTAAGGTGAGAATCAAACCGGGTCCCCGACACTGAGGCAGCAGTGCTAATCACTGTTCTACATGCCACCCCATCTAAGATATCTAATATATTTATTTCTTTGAAAATCTTCTCAAAATTAAAATAATGCATGAAGGAATGAGCCCCCTTGATGAGTGGATAACCATCACTACGTGTTATTGTATCGAGCCATTCAGGCAAGGGGGATCTCAGGTTCAAACCCTGGGGCATACTCAGCCAGCTGATCTCCGCTGTAATATGGGAGATGGATGCGAGAAATCTTTGGGTTCGGGACATCTGGGGTGGGGTGAGGTGGTGGGTGACGGAATTAGCCACTGTTTTTATTCAGTGACCTCTGTTGGAAAATATGTTCAATAGCAGTTTGGTGAGAACCAGGAGAGAGAACTTGATTGTGATGCCCCAAGCGGTTGAGTAGCCTATCCGTGTTCACTGTTTGGTCGCAGATAAAGAATGATCACTTGAGAGAAGTATATGATGGTTGCTTGAATGATGTTAAATGTTACCCTAACGTTGACTTAGTAGAGGTGAAAATGACAAAACTACATGAGCAAGGTGGTGTTAAACAGCAAAATAATTAGTTCAGTCAAAAACAGAAATGCAGCCTTTTCTCTTATATAGCCACTCAGACATCACGTTACCATGCAGATCAGCTGAAACTGCAGTTTTTTCCCACTGTGAGGTTCAGTACAATCGTGATTGATCAGTTATTTTTATGGGTGACTATCCGAGTGGAATGAATGACCAGAAAATCTCCATTATAACATGACTGATGAATACATCGAACTTAAATGCAAGGTGTTGAACCTGCATTGAAACTGAGAATAATGATACAAGCTATTAATATGCTGCTGCATAAGCAATCCAGCATCATATAAACAAACCTGAAAAGGGACATGTTTAATAAATTGACCAGTCAACTGATGAACCAACAGCACAAGACAACATCAAGGTTGGAACGAGCAGGACACAAGACAGCGTGTATCAATTAATATGAAACATTGCACCCTTCTGGTGCAATGTTTAATAATGTGTGCAGTCTTATCAAAGCGAGGGCAAAGTAAAGGACAGACGTTGAATCTCAATTACCCAACCCACCCTCAATAGAACAATCGCATTAGACCTTTATGGAGTTCAATAGTATTTCTACATCAGATGCAAAGTCCTGAGACTCAAATTACTTTCCCTTTAGTTTGATAGTGCCTTCCTTTAAGAAATGTTCTTTGGATTCTCCTCATCTGACAAAGTTACATTTCTTATAACCATTAGAAGGCTAATTGGGGTCAGTGCAATATTCCAATGGAGAAAATGGATTTTTTCAGAGGTTTCTGAGAAAGAAAGAAATTGAACGGCAACGACTTTGCGCCCTTCTTCACAAGGAATTTGAGGATTGTGAACGAGGAATTTAAACTTGATGCGCTAAGGGTTGGGAAGCCAGTTTTGGTTGGCAAGGATTGGAGTGATATGTTAACAGAACTTTAAATGTGTTTTAACCGCCACGAGGACCACGGGGGAACCATTGTTGACCTCCCCATAGGACTCGTAGAGTACAAGCTTCCCTGCTAGGGCTCATTAAAGACTACACATAAGTGATCCAAGCCGGGAATCGAACCTGAGAGCCTGGCGCTGGGTAGCACTGTTGCTTCTCAGTGCAGGGTCCCAGGTTCGATTCCTGGCTTGGGTCACTGTCTGTGCGTTCTCCCCGTGTCTGCGTGGGTTTCCTCCGGCTGCTCCGGATTCTTCCCACAGGTACCAAAAGACGTGCTTGTTATGTGAATTGGACATTTTGAATTCTCCCTCTGTGTACCCGAACAGGCGCCGGAGTGTGGTGACTGGGGGCTTTTTACAGTAACTTCATTGCAGTGTTAATGTAAGCCTACTTGTGACAATAAAGATTATTATTATTAAAAGCCGGCCCAGGCAGGGCCTGGTGTGCCTAGTTCTCCTAGCAAGGACTGGACTGGAGGAGAGTTACTGCCATGGGCAGAATATTGTATATAGTTCAATAAATCTTTGTTCCACTACCGCTGGCTTCCTCAAATTACTAAAATGCGACAACAGAGTCCCACATGAGTTAAATGCAATGTGAGCTGCAGTTTACCAACCAGCAATGAGGGCACTGGAAAAGCTTACTCTTGGAATGACAAAAGCATAGATGATCATTTCCACAGCGGTGGCTTAGGAACTAAGGAGCAACTGAGCGGAGATGGTTATTGAGGAAAATAGATTGTAGTTTGTATATTTTCCCCATAGCAACCCTGAATGGGCGGCCAGCTCAGTAACAGTGATCAAGAATAAATTGAGCAAGACACTGGAGATTGTACATCATGGATCGTGTCTGACGTCCCCATGGTAACCATCAATTGTGTTGAAATAGTACAAGTGAATGTCCTTTCAGCAAAACAGTGCCATACTCATCCACTTTCATCAGTAGAGAAAGTAGGGACTGTGTTTTATGAGTAAATAAAGTCCTTAAATTGTCTGAAAGATTAGATTCAGCTCTGCATCTAAATACCTACGATCACAACAGAGTTATGATGTGGAGATGCCGGCGTTGGACTGGGGTGGGCACAGTAAGAAGTCTTACAACACCAGGTTAAAGTCCGACATGTTTGTTTCAAACACTAGCTTTCGGAGCACTGCTCCTTCCTCAGGTGAATCAAGGTGAAAGTCCCGAAAGCTAGTGTTTGAAACAAACATGTTGGACCTTAACCTGGTGTTGTAAGACTTCTTACTGCACAACAGAGTTACTATGGAATGTAACATGCAATCCTCCCACTTTGCACAATTCCAGTGATTATAAGAAACATCTGCACGAGGAAAATCCCTTCCACACTGAAATATTCTTCAGGATAAATGTAAGAGCCATTGTGACCTAATTTGATGGTAATACATTCCTTTGTCTGTGAAGGAGCTTTGTAAATTGTACTTTGAAAACCACAAGAATTCAAGAATAGGAAGCTCAGCTTGCTACCTGGATGATATTAGCACTTATATAGACACATTATGGCCCGAACCCCATTGGATCTTGCTGAATCCAGTGTTTTAGAGGAAGTAGTTTGATTTAATTAGGCCTGCAGGTTCAATTCTATTGCTTTTTTTTTCTCCTTTAAAATGAAAACGAATCCATTTACAAATCTTTAGCCTTTAATAAAATGAGAAAGATACTCTGTAGTTCAGCGTTCTTCACACATTGTATTTTTCAGTTTGCAGTTAAAAATAAATCCACCCTTTTAAAAACAATTTTGAGTACCCAATTCATTTTTTCCAATTAAGGGGCAATTTAGCGTGGCCAATCCGCCCAGCTTGCACATTTTTTGGGGTTGTGGGGGGGGCGAAACCCACGCAGACATGGGGAGAATATGCAAACTCCACACGGACAGTGACCCAGAGCTGGGATTGAATCTGGGACTTCGGCGGAGCGCTAACCCACTGCGCCACCGTGCTGCCCCAAATCCACCCTTTTTTGCGTGTTGTGCAAAATAAGTGGAGCGTTTTGAAGTGATATCTTAAAACTCAATGTCAAACTGCATATTGTCCCAAAATAGAAGGGGATGCAAAACAGCAGCAACAGTCAAAATGGTTGGTCCATATGATGAAACCTGCAGAAATACATGGTATTAATGTTGGTGACTCTAGTTGGGTGGTGGTAATGAGTAACAAATAGCTTCCAGTTATGAAGACAAAATTGTCCAGTGTTCCGTGTCATAATAATCCAGTGCTCCCTGCTAGTATTGTACATCGGTAAATATTGGGTGCAGACAAGATTAGGCTCAGCAATTGATGTCTAAAGATGACTAGCTTGCTATAAAGAATGGCCACTTGGATCAAGTAATGGAGTGAAACTGTTCCCACTCAAGAGAGCATCAAGAACCAGAGGTCACAGCTTCAAAATCATTGGCCAAAGGGGTAAAAGTGATGGGAATCAAACTTTCTTCGCCCAGTTGGAATCTGGAATAAGGGGCGGAATTCTCCGACCCCCCGCAGGGTCGGGGAATCGCCCGCGGCCGGCGTAAATCCCGCCCCCAGGGAATCGGCGGGAGCGGGAATCACGCCGCGCCGATTGGCGGGCCCCCCGTGGCGATTCTCCGGCCCATGATGGGTCGAAGTCCCGCCGCTCACAGGCCTCTCCCACTGGCGGGAATTGGAGCACTTCTGGTGCCAGTGGGATTGACGGCGTGAGCCGGCCTCCGGGGTCCTGGGGGGGGGGCGCGGGGCGATTGGACCCCAGGGGGTGCCCCCACGGTGGCCTGACCCGCGATCGGGGCCCACCGATCGGCGGGCAGGCCAGTGCCGTGGGGGCACCCTTTTTCACGCGCATGCGCCGGTGGTGACGTCAGCGGCCGCTGATGCACCGCTGCATGTGCGAACCGGCGAGGGCCTTTCAGCCAGCCCCGACGCCGGGGCGCCAAAGGCCGTTGGCACCGGTTTTGGCGCCAGTCGGCGTGGCGCCAACCACTCCACAGCGGAGAATTCCGCACCTTTGGCGAGGCCCGACGGCGGAGTGGTTGCCGCCACTCCGCTACGCCGGGACCCCCCGCCCCACCGGGTAGGGGAGAATCCCAGCCAAGCTTCCTGAAAGTGTGGGTGGTGGAAGCAGGATTGTTCGAGGCATTCAAGAGGGAATTGGATTGCTATCTGAAAATGAAGACCGTGCAAGGTTACGGGGTCAAGACAGAAGAGTGGGGCTAGGTCGGGAGCTCTTTCAGAGAGCCAGTACAGACTAGATGGACCGAATGGCCTCCTCCTTCATTGTAAAGGTTCTGTGTAACGTCATCATACCCCTACAATGACAGCAACAATAGCTTGCATTTATATAGCACCTTAACTTCCCAAGGTGCTTCCCAGGGGCACTATCGAAGAATATTTGACTGAGACGCATAAAGAGGTCGGGAGGTCTTGTGTTGCAATGGGTAGAGTCTCTGCCTCTGAGCCAGCTCTGGGTTTGAGTCCCACCCCAGGACGGGACGGGCAAGGAAGGTATCTTCATTGCACGGTCAAACAGGTTGGGCAAATGAGCCAAAAGCAAGGCAGCACAGTGGCGCAGTGGTTAGCACTGCTGCCTCACGGTGCCGAGGTCCCAGGTTCGATCCCGGCTCTGGGTCACTGTCCGCGTGGAGTTTGCACATTCTCCCCGTGTTTGCGTGGGTTTCGCCCCCACAACCCAAAGATGTGCAGGGTAGGTGGATTGGCCATGCTAAATTGCCCCTTAATTGGAAAAAATGAATTGGGTATTCTAAATTTATTTAAAAAAAGAAAAAACAGGGAACCAAGAGCCAAAGCTGACAACTAAACTACATAATTTAGCAGAAAGAAATGTTGGAAGCCCATTAACAATCTGAGTTGAAGATTTTTTTAATGAGACAAACATTTAAAATACATGAACTTGTTATAAATATATACACCACATTTTTCTGATGTGCAAAGTGCCGATTTGCACATTTATCCAGTGAAACATAAAAATCCTTTGAAGAGGCAGTGATAAGGTGGCATTTGTGCACTGGCCTGGGGGTTCAATCGCCCCCAGAGCCGCCTTCGCTAGCCAACAACTATCTGCCTTCATTCGGTTGGCACCACAGTTAGTTATATTTTCTGCCAAACTCCAACACATGGTATGCCAAAGAAAATAACACATACTACTTAACAGCACATAATTACAGACGTGTCAGTCATGCCTATATTGGATACGAGATTTTGTCCTGCAAAATGAGATGTTTCTACTTGAAGGTTAAAAATAACCAACAGTCTACACGATTAAGGACTTCAGTTCCATTGCCATAGAAACCAACCTCAGAAGCAAGACAGGACCAGAGTTTCCATGATATTTAAAGGGGCCATGTTTTAAATGGCCTAGAAGGCTTAATTTAAGCAATAGCAGTCAAAGATCAAGCATACCCTAATATGCTGTTATTGGCTTTGACTTTTAAAAAAATGTATTGTTCCATAAACCTTTCACATCCAGCCTTTTTTTTTGCACCAGAAGCAGAAATACAAGCTTACAACTGCAGCAGCCCTATTCAAACTTCTACTTGATCTCCCATGGCATTGCACATGGGCGAGTTAAAGACCAAGAGCAATAATCAGGCGAAATAGGGTTAGGGGGCAGGGGATAATTAAACCATGGGCCACAGACCTATTTAAAGTCATTCTGTTCTTATATTTACATAACAAGTAGATCATTTTATTCATATTTCGATAGACATTGAGAAGCAGAATAAAGTGGTTGGAAAAAAGGAGTTTCCCTGCAGTACAGGAGAAGGCAAGAGAGGGAAAAGTGACGTGCTACAGCCCCACCACTGGTAGGAGGGTGTAAATACAGTGTGACAAGTTTACATAGGCAATTTGCCTTATAAAAGTGGGGATCGAATTTTATTATGAACAAAACTGACACAAGTGTTGCAAAAATATAACAAATGGAATACAGTTTTGTAAACAGGGAGTGCACAGAGATGTAAGTTTTTAATATATTACAGATAGCAGGTAAGAAGAAATCTTGAGTGATTCCTCATCTTCCTCTTCTAAGTATATTGGACTCCATTTTTCAATTTTAATTTCCATGGTGACACCCTTCAGATGGAATGTCCATCAACACTTAATGTCCATGCTCACACAGGAAAAGTGATCACTTAGGTAAGGATTCATAGTGACACCATAGAATCATTGCCAGCAGAAATCAGTGGAAAATATCAGAATAATATTGGCACCAAATATCCTCTCGATCAGCACATCTTACTGTAACAGGATCGATTCTATCGGGAGATGGCACAACTATATATCAGAAGGGAATGATCTCAGTTGCGCTTTTCTTGCTAAAAGCCCACCTCACCGCCTCGACTTTTGTCCTCCTCAATCCCACCCTTGCCCACAAGATTACAAAATAGCTCTCGATGAAAAAGACCCCTTTGTTCATTTGGCATCTTCCTTCCAAAATAACAGCCGCGCCTATCTCCCCAACACGAGCACCCAGCTGTTTCCTAAATGAGTCTGGAAGTAGCAGTCCCTTGATCTTACTTGAAAGGTTTGCTTTGTGAAGTCGTCATGTCAGAACAAGAAAGGTTAAAACACATTTTTTGGAATCAAGCTACACTGAAAATGAATGAAACAGTGATTATTTCAATCCTTCATTTTCTGCCCTCAACGTAGACCTGAAACAAAATGCCGATAATGGAATAAAACGCAGAATAATGTTTATGACTCACAATTCAGAGGAGCATGCCTTCTGTGGGATTGCTCCTCCAACACACTTTGTCCTTGTCAGTTTACATTTCTCCTCACTAAACTCCTTTACTTTGTATGGAACGATAAGGATACAAGTTACTACTCAAGTATGATATGGACTAAAAGCACAGCTAAAGATTTGGGTTTTCAACAAAATGCTGTGAAATTAGCAACCAATCCAGGCTTATTTAGTTAGTTAAGTGTTCCAGTAAATTAAACTCAACTGGTGCACAAAGTCTAGAAAAGATCTGGCCATTGTGCTAATATATCATTCTGCCCCTTTCATTAATTTAAATTAAGTGAAAGTAAATTAATTGCAATACCCACTGATGAACATAATTAATCGTTTTATGTACATGACAGTTTTCCCACACTTGATGCCACCAAGATGCCACCAGGGACCGCATTGCTCTGGTTTTACTGCATAAACTTACACATGCTCAAGATGGCCTTCAAACGATCTTGTGCAAAAAATAGCATACAAACTCAATTCAGCTGTAATTTTAGCCGGACCTGTAGGAAGCACACGGGACTGGGTGGAATGCTGATTTTACAATCTACCCGACATTCCTCTCCAATAGCAAAGGTCAAAACAGAGTTAAATGCAGTGGGGAGAGGGAGGGTGCAAGTCCAACATTGCACTCAATCCCATCACTTCTCTGGTTGATTTTAACCTGGCCGGTTCGAATTACGCCGAGCGTTTCTGCTAAACTGCTCAAAGAAGCAAAATAAAGATTGCACATATGTAGCACCCTCGTATATTTCTCAAAACAGAAAAAGCAGCAAAATACTTTTGAGGTGCAGTGATTCATAAATGGGCAAATACAGCAGCCATTTTCCATACAGTGAGAGATGAATGTCCAGCTAATTGTTATTTTGGCAGCATTTGAGTGGCTTTGAAGGAGAAACGCTTTCTCTGCTTCATGTCGTGTCATGGGGGCCCCGATTTTCCACCCAGACACAGCACACAGAAGGGACTGATAGCGACCAAGCCACACAAAGATTGACACCTCTGTTTGATAAAGAAATTAAGAGCACGGCAAACCTTCATGTGCTTAACTGTTCACTGTCTGTCACCTGTGGACCCAAATCTCTTACAACCAAAGGTCACCACATTACAATGACATTCATTTTATTTTTCGAAATAAAACATTGACTTGGTCCTCTTGCATGCTTTTCAGTAACTTTTCTTCTAAAAGCACAACGTATAGTTCTTTCTCAGTCACTGTCCTCTTCTGCTGTTGCAGCTCTTGCCAAAGCTCAATATTTATTTTTGAAGCATTTGGTATCCTCGATTGATTCTTTGTCCACACCAAGATGTGGAATGGGGAAGCAGGACACGATTTGACACCAAGCATTAGCACTGAATGATCCCAAGTCAGGTATAGGGCAGATTATATACAGAATGCCCAATTTTAACCCAAAAATGCCTATCAGCGTGGTATTCAAATCTCCCATCCTCTTGGCCTCTTTGAATGCCAAACGTCAACTTTTGTGCCAGTTATACTAAAATGCAGGTATATTTGCTGTAAACCCCTACATCTGTCAGAGAAAGAAGAAACCTGAATCCCTTCCGACTGAATTGGATTAAAATCTAAGTCCCAATTGGCATCAACGCAATGCACACATTCTCGAGCACCATTCATGTGTCGCCACCGTGCATTTCTCTCTAAACGCCATGGAGTTAATTTAAGTGCATTTTTCGAATGTAGCAATTTTAAAGGTTAAACCTTCTGTATTTATCCCTTCTATATCTAAGTACCAGTGTATAATTGCTGCAAAAAAAATGCAGTCAGCAACATTGCCAGCACAATGTCAGAATGGGAAATTAATCCATATCGAACCTCTTAAAAAGTTTACAAATCATTTGTAACATTGAACAAACAGGAAAGCGAAACTTTAATGAGAACTATAAATTCTGAAGATGCAACTTTCCTGAAGAAATTGAAGCACGTTTGGTGAGAAACTGACACTACACCTTCAAAACATTTGTCTTTCCCTGTTTTGCTTTTGTAAGCTCCCATCAAACATCGCATATTCCCCCTTCTCAATTTAAAATGTATATTTATTTAAATGTTTGTTGCTTGCAAACTAGGAATGTATTATGAGTAAAGTGTTTTCGCTGTTCTGTCCCAACTGCTCATCTGTTTTTGATGTTAAGTGGTACGTTGGACACTCCGAAAGTGCTGCTTTGTAAAGCGAGAGGCCTACGTTTGGCCTTGGTTTAGAAGATGGCACGTTGTCCCCTCTTGTCCTTCCTCCCACTTAAATTGCCCAGTTGTGGATACGCATGAGACATATTCGTGAGCAGGATGTAGAACACCAGTACGTTAACGATTACTCCAGTAATCATAGTACAGACATAATTGAGTGCCTTGCTCAATGTACATGGGCTAACAGACCCATTATTGTTACACAAGGTACTGCATTAATTGTCTTCATAAATTTAGATAGTCATTGAAGTGGCAATCATCATTAAATTATTAGGAATACTATTAGCTTTATAATTTAAAAAAATTATCTTTGTTCCAGCAGAACTCAACTCAAACGTAACTGTCTCAGCATCTCTGATTAGCGTTAACCGGCTAACTATTCTTCATTCAACTAATATTTTCAAATCTGCCTAACAATTGACCAAACAGAAACCAACGTGAGTTGAAACTGATCACAGTTTTTGAGTGTTACCATTAGTCACTAAACCCTATCATTAGAACATAGTGTTCACATGTGCGAATCACGTGCAGCTGTGTGTCACCATTTGTTAGCCAGCTCCTAAATATAAACAAGTGGTACACCAACATTGTTGTTAATGTCTTCGTGGGAGGTGCCTCACCATATAATGTCTCAATTAAATAATAGTCTCATAATCGGATGGATAGTGGTAGAACTAAATTAGATGATGCATGCATTTTGTACCCCAATTTAAGGCTGTGCTTGAGGCACATTTATGAATGAGCATATCATTCATGGGTTGTTTACTGTCAAGTGAAAACTGCAAAGTAACAAAGTACTTAAGCTCAAGTAGTCTACTGATAAATTTGGCTTTCAGCTTTGCACTTTTCCCACTGTTTTTTCATTAATAATAGGTGCTCGTATCTGAGATGGTTGGAGAGATCCACCGTCTGATCTCATTGTCTTGGGGCTAGGTATGTAGTTGAAAGGGGTCACTCGGGCAGCTCTGCTTGGGGAACCATGTCTACTTGAGTTGAAATGCATGTGTCCTGGGACATTGGCATAGTTTTCAATCTCAGCTGAAATGGTCATATTGTTCCTCATCAGCATTAATGTGTCAAGTTCCTGTTCATTGTCTGAATAGATGCCATACGTGGTCTCTGGGGTTTTCCCATCAATGATCTGCTTGTGGTATTCCTGGGAATAGCCTGCGCAATGTGAGGGATGAGGTCCAAAGTTGGCGACGTGCTCGAATTTATTTTTGTGATGGGGAAGTCGTCAGTTTGCACGAAAGCATCACTGGTTTTAGTTTCCACGGTCCCCACTTTGTTCAGCTGTTGCTCAGATTCTGATTTATTTACTCGTGCCATTGCTGAGGGCGGAAGGGAGTTGCTGAGAAAATATGGAATGTCTTCATCTTTGATTCTTCTCCACGTCCCTCTTAAGCTGGGCTGGATCTTCTTCGTTGGCTGTTCTTTTTGGTTTGCAAACGGTTGACTACTTCGAGGTTCTTCTTCACTTTTTGTCTTGTCGCTCGATTCTGACGAGGCCGAACGTGTGGAAGATGGGCTCCCGGCCCGCTGCAACACATTGATGTGAGGTGAAGATGAATAGCGTTTGAAGTTATCATGCTTCCAGACCGTGCTGTTTTTCACCGGGAGCCTCGAGGGGCTTTCCGAGCTTGGCCTTCTCGACAGCTTCTCAATTCGGAGTCCTTCCTCATTGTACGAGGATTTCCTCTGACTCAAGCTCAAGTTGGGGGCTGGTTTGGCCACTCTTAGCTCTTGGCGTTGAGTTGAACGTGTGAAAGCCTTCTGAAAATCCGACTTGCTTCTCCTTGGTGAGACAGACTGGGACAGTGAGGAGACTGATTCGGAGGAAGAAGCCTCAGACTTCTGCCTCATCAGCAGGCCTGAGGACTCTTTGATGAATGTCAGCTGCCGGACAAAGTTAGATTTGTCAGATTCGCTGCCACTTGATTTTGCGGATGACATTCTCACCAGGTCCAGCCTATTGGGCGGCATAACCTTCTTACTGCCTTGGTTCTTACTTGGTCCCAGAGGCTCATTCCTTTGAAAAGAGGGCCCTTTCTTTGCCGGGGTTACCTGTTTAGTTGGTGCCTGAATATTTTGTGGTTGGACTGAAGATTTGCGGGACAGCTTCCCAGAAACTGGAGTCTTGATGTTTGGAGTGGAAGGTGTAGAACCCACCTGAGCTCTGGCTTTCTGATCAAACTTGCTGATATTGTTTTTTGATCCATTTGGCGTCCCTTGCCTGGCCGACTGTAGAGTGCTCGTTACGTTCTTTGGGGGCTGCCGAGATGGTGTCGAATTCCTGGATGACCCCCTTGAAGGGCCTCTTGCTATTCTTGCTGGTGGAGTCACACTTCTCTTTGGAAGGGTACTCTCCACTTTCACTGTTGTCTCTCCCGGCCTGTGCAAGCTCCGAGATCTAAACGCCTGGCTAGGAGTTTTGGAAGCCGGGTTACTTTGAGGCGCTGCTTTCTTTGAAGCAGGGCTCGCACTCGTGGACTTCTTAAACATATCGGGCATGTAGATCACAGTCCTTCCTCGAAAGACCACGGGTAAGCTCACTGCCCGAGAGGGTGGCTTGGGCGTGTTTGGAACCTTCTCACCAATGAAAGATTTACCCGCCTTATTTTCACTTGGCCTCTTCCCTTCTTTGCAAGTGGTCTCTGCACCCTCTACGTTGCGTGTCTGCTCCTTCGGGGCCCTTTTCTTGTCCTTCCGCTCAAGGGTGAAATGCAGGGTCGATCCGATGGACAGTCCTGACACAAAGGACAGAATTGAATCGGATTCCGAGGACGGCTCTCTGGAAAGGCAAGCTGCAGCCTGGTGCAAGCTGGTAACTATTGAGTTGGCACCTTCCTGGATGGCTTTCCACTCAATGCTTCCCAGGTCCGGGGATGTTAAATCTGACAGTGAGCTGTAAACATCTTGGTTTGTGTCCTTGCTGTGCTCCAGGCCACCGGCCATGTCTCTGCCACAGTTGCTTAGGCCATCGCCTTTCAGGCTTTGCTTTGAGGACCTCTCAGACTTTCGCCGTGAGGAATGCCTCCTTTTCTTTGGCATGGCTGAGCTGATGCACTTCTGCAGCAGGTCATCTTCCGAATCGTAGCTGGGAGAGCTGGCGGAACTGTCCCTTCTTGTTGACAGGGACGGGTTTCCACTACTAAAAGACTTGGAAACAGTGGGGTTCTGAGACTTCTTCCTCGATTTCACAAATGCCTTCCGTGTTTTCGCCTGCGTGTCCTCTGACTCCACGTCGCTCAGTGAACTCAACGAGGAGCTCAGGGAGAGGCAGAGAGGGCTTTCATCTGTTATCAGATTCCGCTCAGTTTTGCTGGCCACGCTGGCGGTTCTGAACTTTGAGACTGGATTATGGCTGTGGGTTGGTTCGTTTCTCGCGACCCCGTTGTGCTTGATGATTTTCCCTCCATACTCATCTTCTCCTTCAGTTTTCGCAGCATCTTTTGGGACACCAAGCATGTCGAGTGAGTCATTCTCATAAAAACAGTACACAGCCTCTTCCGTGGGGGTGGTGTGCCGTAGAGATTGGAATGCATAGCTCCCGTGAATATATTCCCCACAGGACGCATCCATCCTCTGCTGCCCTTCCTCCGAGCTCTTACAAACACTTCTCTTTGTGTCCAACTCCAGCGTGTGTCTTGGTGAAGCTTGCTCCTTCCTGAAGCTATTTGCAATCAACCCTGATTGAAAAGCATGAGGGTTCTGGCTTTGACATGACTGTGGGGGTAATGGGTTCTGGTTCCTTTTCAAAACCTCCCTTTGACTGAAATGAAGTGAATACGGTTGAGCCCCTGACATGGACCTATTTAGATTTAAGTTGTATTTACTCCCTTGTTCAAGACTCCTGTCGTGCATCCTTATAGCTATAGGTACCTCCAAATCATCAGCATTTTGGCCTTCTGCAGGAAGAAGCTCCCTTCTCTCCATCACTTCGGCCTTAATGTTTGCCAATTTGGGCGATTCGTTCTGCGGGTACTCTAAGGTCTCGTCGCTGAGAGAGGCTGAACTGGAAAAATTAACTGGAGTCCCTTCCACTGAATCCGAGTATGAGGAATCTTCTCGAAAAGCGTCATTTTTTGAGGGGCTGTGGCCAGATGGTTCTAACTGGGAGTGAGCTGGCAATAGCATGAAAACAGGCCGCTGGCGGGATTTGCTGCATTGCGGATCCTGGGTGGGTAAACCTGATGCGGCAGAAGCTTTCACTTTCCTGAATTTGGTGGGCATGGCGGAATTGATGCATTCTTTCAGGATCTCAATGTCATCGTCGGAGTTTTCCAGGATACTATCCAGCTTATCGACTTTTTCCATCCCATCTCCGTTCCTCTCCTCTCTGATGTCTTCCCCGTGTGCACGGCAATTGAAACAGCTCTTCTCTTGGAAGAGAGGCATCAGCTTTAGCTCAATATCCTTCTGAATGTATGGCTCATGAAGAGTGAGGGCGCTTAGGCTCGAAGCGCAGGAAAAGTTTTCATTGGGCTTTTCCAAAGTGAAATAGAGCATCGTGTCAATATCTGGGGGAAGGTGAAATCGTTCCTTAAAATCATTGATGTCCATGTGTTTTCTCATATCGCCATCCCATTGGCTGGTGCCTTGACCGGCGTCCTTTTCCATTTGGTCAAGCAAAGGGGTCTTGCTTCTGCTGGGGGGCATGGTTTGACCAGGGCTGTCGGGCAAATCGCTGGGGCTGATGGTACCACTTATCATTTCGCTGCAAGGGTCGCTCTGAATAGAACTTACAATAGATGGGCTCTCAAAACTCCCAAGTGAACTGACTGAACTGCACCTGCTTAACACCAGTGGGGTTTCTTGCAAATAATTTTCAGAAGGACTTGATGGGCTGGAATCCATATTTCTAGAAGACACCTTCTTGCGTATCAAGAACTTCTCGTGCTTGGGGCAAGGTATTTCAATAGGTTGAGATGAGCTGCTGAAGGAATGGTCACTGGACTTGATCCGCATTTCTTTTGAGGAAAAGGACTCATCGCTCAGTGACTTCTCAACAAGCTGTGGTGACTCTTTTTCGACACCAATGATTTCCAGAGAGGAGTCGCTGTCAACATCATTTTCGCTGCCAATTTGAACGTCCAAGACATTTTCAGCAGATGAGAGGGATGAGAGTGAACTGCACCTTGAGAAACAAATTGGAGTGTCTTCCACACAGTACGTTTGTAACGTTTCCTGGTCATTGGACATTGGTGTGGAAGCTGATGTGCTAGAAAGACCTTGGTTCGCATTTCTACTGCTCTCTGAGTATCCAGAATGGACCCATGCCTGCCTTCTGCCACTCAAACTCTGAGGAGTTAGAGAATTTCCTGGGCTTGGGCTTTGACTGCTTCCCGTTGTGACTGATGCCGCAGGGATCTTTTCATAAAAAGGTGAGAATTGTTTTTTATTTATTTCATCTGGTTTTCTTACGCCCCAGGCTTCATTAAATGTCATTTTGGATTCCCTGGATCTCAATTGCCCATCAGAATCCTTTCGATCTAGCTGATCACTCTCCCCACTCTTTAGGTCCAAGTTGGTTGGTCTCATCTGATACATAGGAAATTTGTCCATTTGGTCTTTAGCCGAGGATTCCTTCATTGAAAGAAGGTGGCCTTTCATGTCACAGCCGCCACTGCTGTTGGCACAATCTAGACTATCGCTTGATAGGTTTGTGTAGTCTGTTCTTGCTCCCAAGATCGGGAGGACTTTACACCGATTTTCACATTTGCCTGAATTAGCAGCATCCCTAAAATGACAGGGTGATGAAGACTTTGTCCTGGGCTCATTCAAGTCATCTAGCGCACACTGCCAGTCAATGCATTGATCTTCAGAGCTAAGACTGAAACTGTCTTCAGAGGATGTGTGAATGTTAGACATGTCTTCCACTATTTTGTCAATTCTAGCTACAGTTGTGGATATCTGGTTTACTAATCTCTCCGCTGCAACAGAGACATTATCAGTGGCGGGATTGAATTTTTGAAGATTTCCCTCAAGATCTCTTTCTGATTCTGAACATCTTCCACTGCTACGACACCTGGACAAGCCTTGTCCTTGAAGAAAGGAGGAATTGAGGTACATGGACAGCACGCTTAGTCCTCCAGTTTCCAATCCAGTTGATATACTGGGACCCTCATCGTCGTCAAAACATCCAGAGTCTGAAGCATAATCCTTGGCCAGGCTTTCAATATGCCGGAGAGGCTTGTTGATGCTGGGGTGCTTAGGACTAAGCTTTTCGATGCCATCAAATGTCTCCGTCAAATGTTTGGCATCCAGCTCAGCCTCCAAAGCTTTCTGCTTCCTCATGTACAAAGAGGGCATGCAAGAGCCAGGAGATACCATGGTGGTGTCTTTGTATTTGGCTGGCCGGTTGGTCAAAAGATTCCTCAGGGCAGCTGCGCTCCCCATTGCTATCATCTTGTGTTTGGAATGAATCAGGTTCCTCAACATGCTGACGGCTCCCAGGTCCCACAGTAGCTCTTGGTCCTTGGAGCTGCGAGCTGAGAGATTCCATAAGGTTCCACAAGCATTGCTGACAATGGTCAAACTGTGGGACTTCAGATGTTGCAACAAGGTCTGCAGGCAGTTGTAGTCACGTAGGGTTTGCCTAAAAGACAAAAAAAAAGGCCATTAAGCAAATTAATAATAATCTTTATTAGTGTCACAAGTAGGCTTACATTAACACTGCAATGAAGTTACTGTGAAAATCCCCTAGTCGCCACATTCCGGCGCCTGTTCGGGTACACTGAGGGAGAATTCAGACTGTCCAATTCATCTAACTGCACGTCTTTCGGGAGTCGCGAGAGGAAACCGGAGCACCCGGAGGAAACCCACGCAGACACGGGGAGAATGTGCAGACTCCGCACAGACAGCGACCCAAGCCGAGAATCGAACCTGGGTCTCTGGAGACAGTTATATTTTTATAATAAAATAGATGGAAGAGAAAAATAATCCAAATGTGTGGGTTTAAAAAAAAATTGCTATCAGAATGGTTGCAATTATTGAAATGTTTTCATAGTATATGTATTCATTTTTAAATTTTGAAGTACAATGCAGTGTAAAACAGAAGATGGAGGAGATGGTGGTGTGGTGGTAATGTCGCTGGACTAGTATCATAGAATCCCTACGGTGCAGAACGGGGGAGGAGCATTTGGCCCATCCAATCTGCACTGACTCTGAAACAGCACAGTACCTAGGCCCACTCCCCGCCCTATCCCTGCAACCCCACCTAACCTGCACATTTTTGGACACTAAGGGGCAATTTAGCATATCCAATCCACCTAACCTGCACATCTTTGGACTGTGGGAGGAAACCGGAGCACCCGGAGGAAACCCATGTAGACACCAGGAAAATGTACAAATTCCACACAGACAGTCACCCAAGGCTGGAATTGAACCCAGGGGGTGAGATTCTCCGCAAATGCGGAGAGTCGTAAAGGCTGCCGTGAAACTGGCCGTGTTTCATGGCAGCCTTCACACCCGTTTCCAGGACCCGATTCCCCACCCCCCCCCCAATCGGGGCTAGGAGCGGGACCCCGGGAATCACGGCGTCGCGGCCTTAACGACCGTCGTTAAGGCCGCGCGGCAAGATGACGCACGGCTGGCGTCTGTATGACGTCAGCCGCGCATGCGCAGGTTGGAGCCGGCTCCAATCCGCGCATGCACGGGTGGTGTCATCACACCATTGACGGAACCAGCGCATGCGCGGTTCCGCATTTCTCCACCGCCGCCCGACAAGATATGGTGGCTTGATCCTGTCGGGCGGCGGAGGGGAAATAGTGCGTCCCTTTTGGACGCAGGCCCGATGATCGGTGAGCAGCGATTCGTGACGTGGGTCAGGCGAGGGGGGGGGGGAGAATAACGGGGAGGCGCAAAAAATGTCGGGAGGCCCTCCCACTATTCTCCCAACCGGCGTAGGTGGCAGAGAGTCGCGCCCAGGGTCTCTGGCGCTGTGAGGCAGCAGGGCCAACCAATGTGCCACCATCCTACCCCCTCCAGAGGCGCCAAGCTAATGCTCTGTGGACATGGATTCAAATCCCACCACAGGCATTTGGTCGAATTTAAATACACCTGGAATATAAAACTAGTTATGGTGCATGATCATCATTGTCGATTGTCATAAAAACCTATCTGGTTCACTAATGTCTCTTTTTGGAAGGAAATCTGCCGTCCTTACCCGGTCTTGTCTACACGTGATTCCAGACCCATGGCAACATAGTTGACTCTGAACTGCCCTCTGAAATGGCCAAGCAAGGCACAGTTCAGGGGCAATTAGGGTTGGGCAACAAATGGTAACACCCACATCCCATGAAAGAATAAACAAAAAACAAATAAAATTAATTGGAACTTACTGGTGTGATATAAAATGATTGCGTTCTTGAGTAATTCCAACAATCTACTCATTGTTTTTATGCTTGGTTAGCTACATTAATATTCACAACTATTAATGTTCATAACTATTTCACTGTACAAAATAACAGATATCTGACTAAATAATGGTTGTGATGAAAGGTCTTCGAGCTGAAAGATGAACCCTATTTCATTCTCCACAGGTGCTGCCAGTCCCACAGAGCATTTCTAGCATCCTTTGAATTTGTTTCAGCTACCTGACCAGCTCCAAATACCTTCGAGAGTTCTGAAAATCCGCACAGTATTGTAGCTTTTCCAAAAAAGGTGAATGCACAAAATCAAGCTGCGCGTTTACTAGAGTTCAGAAAGAAAAGGTGCTCTCTTCACACCGGCATTATGTGCCAGAATTGGAATATCGCCACATCAGCTCACTATTGATGCAGCCATCAGTACACCTTTCATAGCTTCAGGAGGTTCCAACTTACCTTACAGTCAATGAAGTAACTTTAAAGTGCCGTCATTGTTCTAATGTTGGAAATGCAGCAGACAATTTGTGCACAGCAAGCTCCAACAAACAGAAATGTTATCATGATCAGCTTTTTCTTTGGTAAGGTGCTGAGGGATAAATAAATATTGGCCAAGTTACCATGGAGGTCCTCCGCACTCTTCTTCAGAATGGTGCCATGGAACCTTTCACCTCCACCTGAGAGGGAAAAGGAGCCTCGGCTTAACATACCATCTGAAAAACAGCACCTCTGACAGTGCCCCCAGCACTGCACTGGAGTGTCAGCCTAGAATTTGTGCTTCAGTTCCTGGAGCTGGCCTTGAATCTACGATCGTCTGATTCAGAGATGCCTACCGATTTAGACGATGCAAGCAATTAGTGCACAGTTTCATGCTTTTAAAATAAATCATTAACTGCTCTACCTGTACTCCTCGTTTGTTGCAATGAGGCTGGAAACGTTGCGCAGAATTCCCCCTCCGCTCTCAATGATGGCGAGCGAATTGCTCTGACACTTGTACGTAAGGGTACCCACAAGAAAAACCAGGGCCCCTTCCACAGAACAGATGGCCACCTTGTTCTCTGTACTGTGAGCTGACAGGTTCCAAAGAGCACTCAGCAGGCTTTTCAACGTTGACTCCTTGAGAGGAACATGAAATGCAAAGCTCAGAACATCAACTCACAAGATAAATCCAGAGGCGTGTTGCCACTCAATTCTCTTTAAAGTTAAGCGCATCCATGCGAAACCACTCATCACACCACCCAATAAGCTCTTGGATAACTCTAAGCATCTTCCCTTCTTCCTGGAGCTTTATTCCAAGTGTCGATTATTGTACTTGAGAAGAAATTATTCCTGACTTCTGTATTTATATAGCATCGTAAACATAAACTATCCTAAGGTGATTCACAGGAGCATTATCAAGCAAAATTTAGCACTGATATCTTTATAAGGTGATATCAGAATTGAAGGTCGTAAGCTTGATCAAAATGGTAGGCCCAAAGAAGGTTTCTGGGAAGGTGTGGGGGGAATTTCAGAGTTCAGGCTCGACAGTTGAGGTAAAACTACCAATGGTGGAGTGATTAAAATCTAGCGTGCTTAAGAGGCTTAAACTAGAGTGACAAAAAGTGACAAAATTCCGATTCTCCATTTCTGCGGCTAAGTGCCGACGCCGGGGTGGGACCCATGGTGTTTCACGACCGGCAAATCAGCGCGTACCCCTCACCGATTCCGGTACCAGTGAGGGGCTAGCACCGGTGCTGCGGATCACGCCGAAAACGGCCGGAGAATGCCCGGGTCCCGGGCCGCACAGGCGCACGGCTGACGACCTGCAGCGGCCGCGCTGTACAGCATGACACCAGTCGTGCGTGGACCCAGCCCACCCCTGGCCACTCCCTGACCAATTCCACCAGTCTCCCCAGCCATCGCAGAAGCCCCCCCCCCCCCCAGCCAGCGGTACGGATCGCGGCCGAGTGTGGCGGCACTGGACACACGCTGAGTTCACGATTTGTGACCTTCAGAATTGAAGGTCATAAACTTGATCAAAATGGTAGGCTGTAAGAAGCAACTTGAAGGAGGAAAACAAGGCAGAGAGGTTTCGGGGGCGGAGTATCGCGGGTGGGCCGGCTGATGAGACACCAATGGCATTGCGGCTGCGCACAACCAGCAAAGTTACGATTTCGGCATCAGGCAACAGAGAATCCAGTCCAATGTTTTTGAGGGTTGTGTGGCTGGAAGAGATTAAACAGATGGACTAGGGTGCGGAGTTTTGGATGACCTCAAGTTAACGGATTTTATATTAGGATATGGACAAAGTACATGATTTGAAACAGGGGATTGATTTACAACTGCCTGCTCAGGTTCAATAGCCACCTAAGAAGGGTAGTGTATAGAATCTTGCAGCACAATAATTGGACAGAAACGGCCATGCAGCTGTTTATGCTCCACACAAACCTTCGCCCAATTTATTTCAGCGCATCCTATCAACATTTCAAGAGAGTTTTAAGAGAGAGTGTGGGGCTGGGTCATTGAGTGAGAGACACACAAGGATGACAAGAAAGTACCCATGACGTTAAGGTCAATTTTGATTGTTGCCTTTAAATGATTGAGGCAATGTCATTCGGATGGTCAACCAGTCCCACTCTTTCTCCCCCCCTCACCCTGGCTACATTTTTCCATCAATATCTTTGGCTAGAACCTTAGGTTAACCGTGACATGTGGGTCCGTTAATTAAGAACGCACCTTTTTAGCCTTCAGAGCACATTGCATCAATGCGCTTACACTCCTGACTTCCCGCAGAATCCTCTTGCTGTTGACGTCCGCTCTCCATGAAAGATTCCTCAGAATACTCGCCACAACCTGGAATAATACACACATGTGAAGCACTGAACCCAAATGTGCAGACCTATCATTAACTACGCTCTAAACTGCTTGTTAGGCACTGTGGCTGTACACAATGGCACACTGATTTTTAGGTTCTTTCAGCCTGTCTCCCACCCCAAAGATGAAAACCAGTCTCATTCTCCAAGTCATTCCCGTTCAAAGCAGCAATGAATTCCCCTTGACCTTGCCCAAACCCAACTCGATCTTTTCCCAGTTCTGACGAAAGGTCTTTCACCTGAAACGTTAGCTCTGCTTTTCTCTTGACAGGTTCTCTCCATAACCTGCTGGCTATTTCCAGCCCTTTCGGCTTTATTTCAGATTTTCAGCATCTGCAATATTTTTGCTTCAAATTAAGGCTCTGGTGGCACGGTAGCGCAGTGGTTAGCACTGCTGCCTCACGGCGCCGAGGACCCGGGGTTTGATCTCGGTCACTGGCCGCGTAGAGTTTGCACATTCTCCCCGTGCCTGTGTGGGTCTCACCCCCACAAACTTAAAAAGATGTGCAGGTTAGGTGGGCTGGCCACACTAAATTGCCCCTTAATTGGAAAAAAGGAATTGGATACTCTAAATTTTATTTTTAACAATGAAGGCTCTTGCTTCATTTTTACAATGACAGCTCTGATCGGGGAGCCAAAGACCGATATATTTTTAGTTGAAAATTATGGTTTTATATCCTGTCCAAAGAGGATTTTTTAAAAAGATAAATATGCAAATTTAAGAACATTATAGAACAAAGAACAATAGAGAAAAGCAAATTACTGCAGATGCTGGAATCTGAAATGAAAGAGAAAATGCTGGAAAATCTCAGCAGGTCTGGCAGCATCAGTAGGGAGAGAAAAGAGCTAATGTTTCGAGTCCGATGTCTCTTTGTCAAAGCACAGGAACAGGCCCTTCGGCCCTCCAAGCCTACATTGGTCATGGTACCAACCTTTGCCAAAATCCTCAGCACTTCCTTGTGCCGTATCCCTCTATACCCATCCTATCCATGTGTTTTGAACGGCGTTAATGTATCTGCTTCCACAACCTCCCCTGGCAATACGTTCCAGGCACTCACCACCCTCTGTGTAAAAACCCTGCCTCACACAAACTTTGCCCCATGGACCTTAAACCTATGCCCCCTGGTGACTGACCCCTCCACCTTGGGAAAGAGTGCCTGCCCATCCACTCTATCCATGTCCCTCATAATCTTGTAGACCTCTTATCAGGTCACCCCTCAACCTCTGTCTTTCTAATGAAAACAGTCCAAATCTATTCAGCCTCTCAACATAGCTAACACCCTCCAGACCAGGCAACATCCTGGTAAACCTCCACTGCACCCTCTCCACAGCCTCCACTTCCTTGTGGTAGGCAGAATTGTGCGCAATATTCCAAGTGTGGCCTTACCAAGGTTCTATACAACTGTAGCATGACTTGCCAGTTTTTATACTCGATGTCCCATCCAATAAAGGCAAACATTCCGTATGCTTTCTTGACTACCTTGTCTACTTGTGTTGCCACCTTCAGTGGAGCTGCATGCCTCTCTGACTTTCTATATTCCAAAGTTTTGCCATTTACGGTACATTTCCCCTCTATGTTAATCTACCAAAATGCATTACCTCACATTTGTCCGGATTAAACTTCATTTTCTATTTTCTGCCCAAGTCTCCAACCTATCTATGTCCTGCTGTATCCTCTGACAATCCTCAACACTATCTGCCACTCCACCAACCTTGGTGTCATCCGCAAACTTATTAATCAGACCAGCTACATTTTCCTCCAAATCGTTTATGTATACTACAAACAACAGAGGCCCCAGCACAGATCCCTGTGGAACACCACTAGTCACAGCCTTCCATTCAGAAAAGCACCCTTCTACTGCTACCCTTTGCCTTCTGTGACTGAGTCAGTTCTGTATCCATCTTACCACCTCACCTCTGATCCCGTGTGACTTCACCTCTTGTACCAGTCTGCCATGAGGCACCTTGTCAATGACTTTACTGAAGTCCATGTAAACAACATCCACCGCCCTCCCCATATCAATCACCTTTGTTACCGCCTCAAAAAACTCGATCAAATTAGTGAGGCACGACCTCCCTTTCACAAAACCATGCTGTCTATCGCTAATGAGTCTATTTGTTTTCAAATGGATATAAATCCTGTCCCTGAGAATTCTCTCCAATAATTTACCTACTACTGACATGAGGCTCACCGGTCTATAGTTTCCAGGATTATCCCTGCTACTTTTCTTAAACAGCTGTACCACATTAGCTAGTCTCCAGTCCTCTGGGATCTCCCCTGTAGCCAATGAGGATACAAAGATGTCAGTCAAGGCCCCAGCAATTTCCTCCCTTGCTTCCCTCAGTATTCTGGGGTAACTCCCATCCGGCCCAGGAGACTTATCTACCGTAATGTTTTTTAAAAGACCAAATACCTACTCTTTTTCGATATTAACATGATCCAGACTGTCCACACACCCTAGCCAAGAATCATCTTCCACAAAGTCCCTTTCTTTGGTGAACACTGATGTAAAGTACTCAATTAGTAACTCACCCATTTCCTCTGGCTCAACACATAGATTCCCCCCACTACCCTTAAGTGGTCCGATCCTTTCCCTGGCCACCCTCTTGCTTTTTACATATGAATAAAAACCTTTGGATTCACCTTAATCCTACCTGCCAAGGACTTTTCATGACCTTTCCTCGCCTTCCTAATTTCTTTATACTCCTCAATGGTTTTGACTGTCCCCACCCTTCCAGACATGTACAAAAGTCTCTTTTTTCATTTTGATGAGGTTCACAATATCCCTCGTTATCCAAGGCTCCCTAAACTTCCCATACTTATCCTTCCTTCTCTTAGGAACGTGACTTTCTGAATCCTAATCAACTGTCGCTTGAAAGACTTCCGCATGTCCGATGTTGATTTACCCTCCAACAGCTGCACCCAATCCAAATTCTTCCATTTCTGTCTAATGTTATCGTAATTTGCCTTTCCCCAGTTTAGCACCTTAACGCGAGGGTTACCCTCATCCCTATCCAAAAGTACCCTAAAAATTATGGAATTGTGGTCACTACTCCCAAAATGTTCCCCTACTGGAACCTCAACCACCTGCCCAGGCTCATTCCACAATACCAGATCCAGTACTGCCCCTTCCCTAGTTGGACTATCCACATATTGCATCAAGAAGGCTTCCTGAGGGGAGCACGGTGGCACAGTGGTTAGCATTGCTGCCTCATGGCACCAAGGTCCCAGGTTCGATCCCGGCTCTGGGTCACTGTCGGTGTGGAGTTTGCACATTCTCCCCGTGTTTGCGTGGGTTTCGCCCCCACAATCCAAAGATGTGCAGGTGGATTGGCCATGCTAAAATTGCCCCTTGATTGAACAAATGAATTGGGTACTCTAACTTTATTTTTAAAAAAGAAGTCTTTCTGGATACACCTTACAAATTCTGCCCCATCCAACCCTCTAGCACTAAGTGAGCCCCAGTCAATGTAGAGGAAATTAAAATCCCCCACCACAACAACCCTGTTACTTTAGCACCTATCCAAAATCTCTCGACCTATCTGCTCCTCTATCTTTCGCTGGCAGTTGGGAGGCCTGTAATAAATGCCCAACATTGTGACTGCCCCCTTCCTGTTCCCGAGCTCAACCCAGATTGCCTCATTGCATGAACCCTCCGAGGTGTCCTCCCGCAGTACGGCTATAATATTCTCCTTCACCAGTAATGATACTCCCCCCACCCCTTTTACATCCCCCTCTATCTCTCCTGAAGCATCTATATCCTCCAACGTTCAGCTGCCAGTCCTGCCCTTCCTTTAACCGCGCTTCTGTGATAGTCACAACATCATAATTCCAAGTACTTATAAATGCTCTAAGTTCATCTGCCTTACCCGCTATACTTCTGGCATTGAAACTTCAAACCACTGTGTTTGAGCAGACAGGGTGATGTTCTTCTCTTTTTTATAGTGTGTTATCTTGGAATGTTCCTTTAAACTTTTACACGACCTGAAAAAAATGCTTCATAATTCACCAACCTGATGTATGTCTTCACTTTTAGATTCTAACTGGGCCACGATGCTTTGCATACACCCTTTTCTGGAGCACAGTGTAGCCTGCAAAAGGAAAACAGGCACAGAAGACGAAACGAATGAGCACATCTCATTGACCAAACATTTTGATTCCCTCTCCTCACGATATTTCAGACCAAGGGAAAACCTCTGATTGGTTGTTTTATGGGACATCGTGGCTCCACTGGGAAGATGAGAAAATGATTCATTACGGCAACATCTTCAATCAGCTTGATTTTAAATGGGCCAGTCTTGCGATAAACTATTGAATTGATTCTGTGTGGTGGATTAGCCGAACTGAGCCAAGTGTCAGGTTGTTTCAGTAGATCCCGTACCCAGTGCTGGGAAGCGAATGGAAAAATCTATGTGGCCAACATTCCCAAAGCTGGTGATGATATTCACTGGACCTGAAGGAAAACTGCATCGACTGTGATACCGTCCAAAGGTTTTTTTTTAAAATTTAGATTACCAAATTATTTTTTCCAATTAAGGGGCAATTTAGTGTGGCCAATCCACCTACTCTGCACATTTTTGGGTTGTGGGGGCGAAACCCACGCAGACACGGGGAGAATGTGCAAACTCCACACGGACAGTGACCCAGAGCCGGGATCGAACCTGGGACCTCAGCGCCGTGAGGCGGTTGTGCTAACCACTGTCCAAAGGTTGGCTAACTTACTGAAACTCACAATTGCGACTCCCACATGGAGAACAACTGTCTTGAGGTTCTGGTTGGAATAATATCTTAACAAGTATTAAGTTTCATTAAGAGAGGGTGAGGGAAAGGGGGAGGCTTGTTGCAAGAGGACGGTATCGTCATTCCTGTCATTTTGTTCATTTATTCAATGTGGGTGCCATTGGCTGGGCCAAAATTCATTGCCCATCCCTAATTGCCCTCAAGTGGTTTGCTAGACCATTTTAGAGGGTTTAAAAAAAAAACAGTCAAGGATATTGGTGTGGGTCTGGAGTCACATATAAGCTGGAATTCTCTGGCAGTTGGGATTTTGTGTTCCCGCCAGCAGAACCCCACCCTCACGGTTTCCCGACAGTGTAGGGTGGCTTCAATAGGAAATCCCATTGGCAAGCGGCGGGAGTAGATAATCCTGCCACCAGCAGATGGCACCTCCCTGAGAAACACGGGGCTGGGGGACCGGAGAATCAAATCCATAGGCCAGACCAGGTAAGGACAGCGTATTTCCTTCCTGAAAGGACATTAGGAAACCAGTTGGGCTTTTACGACAATAATTTTACGGTCGTTGTTCGACTTTTGCTGAATTCAAATTTCACCATCTGGGATTGGAATCCGGGTCCGCAGAGCATTAGCCTGGGCCTCTGGATTACTGGTCCGCTACTCAGCCACCTTCCTATCAGGAACAGCGATTGCCCATGACCAGTTTGAACGTTCCATGTGATCCGTAACTGTTTTGGAAAAGGTTAAACAGTCTGCCCTCTCTGACCTGTAGGAACATAGGACTTAGAAACAGGAGGAGGCCATTCAGCCCCTTGGGCCTGGTTCGCCATTCCTTAAAATGGCTGCTGATCTGGCTGTGGTCTCGACTCCGTGTTCTTGACTGCCCCGACATAGCCCTCGACACCCTCATCTGTCAAAAATCTATCTACTCAGGCTTGAACAAATTCAATGACCCGGCCCCCACTGCTTTCTGTAGAAGAGAATTCCACATACCAACCACCCTCGGAGAGAAAATAATTCTCCTCATCTCGGACTTAAAAAGGGGGCTTCTCATTCCAGAAGATTCGCTGTTTCAATAACGGATGAGTTGCAGATCAGATTATATATTCATCAATAAACTTAAAAGATTGCCAAACATAAATTGACAGAATGAAAACGAATTTCATCTACTGGCAAATAAACGGATCTGAAAAGTTTTAATGTCAATCTGATTGACTTCTATGTCGGTCGACACCAGCTTCTCTTCCATCAATCTTGGCTTGATGTGAACATTGTAATGAGGTAAAAATTATCCGAAAGATTGAGTATATTGGGAATTCCCACTCGACCAGTACGGAGTGAATGATTGCTTCCCGCTTCCCTCTGCCCGTGGTATATTAATTCCAGGCGTTCAATAGTTATTATCATAGATTTACACAAGTTATATCATTGTATTGATCTTCAGTAACTGTGATCCTTTTAATTCCACAGCAACAGATGGAGTACAATGAATACCCACATATATCTTAACACGAGAGGTTAGGCAATACGCACCGAATTTGTGCTGTTTACCATGCGGAATAAAGTTAGCACTTGTACAAGCACTAATCGTACATTGATAATTGGTTCGGGGGGGAAACAGATCATTACTTTGAAATCTGCTTTAACACAAGAACGTGAAAGTATAGTCAACAGTAAAGCAGGTGGATTGGCTATGATAAATTGCCCTTAGTGTCCAAAATTGCCCTTACTGTTGGGTGGGGTTACTGGGTTGTGGGGATAGGGTGGAGGTGTTGACCTTGGGTAGGGTGCTCTTTCCAGGAGCCGGTGCAGACTTGATGGGCCGAATGGCCTCCTCCTGCACTGTAAATTCTATGATTCTATAACAGACTTTAAGAGGACATAGACAGGCTGGTGGAATGGTGGACAAACGGCAGGTGAATTCAATTCATAAAGGAGTGAGGTGATAGATTTTGCAAGGAAGAATAAGGACTCAGTACAAGCTAAATGGTACAACTTTAATGTGGGTGTAGGAAAGAGAGAGATGCTAGAGGATATTTGCACACAAAAGCCTGAAGATGACAAGACAGGCGAACAAGGCGATCAATAAAAATATAGGATCCTGGGCTTTGTGACTGGAAGCATAGGTTACAAAAGCCAGGAAGTTATGCTAAATGCGTATAAAACTCTACTTCTGTCCCAAAGGAATCTTGCATCCAATTCTGGGCACCACACTTCAGGAAGACCATTAAGGCTTTGGAAAAGGTATCAAAGAGATTTACTAAAATAGTGCTTGTGATGGGGGCTTACAATCACATAGATAGATTGACCCTGAGGGTCTCCCCCTTGGAACAGAAAATGCTGAGAGGAAGTTTGATAGAAGTGTTCGAAATCAGAAAGGGCTAAACAGGGGTAAATGGAGAGAAACTGTTTCTAATGGCTGAAGTGTTGAGAACTAGACAACACAGATTTAAGGTGATTGATAAAAGTACCAGTGGTGGCACAAGGGAAATAATTTTTGATGCTACAAGTAGTCAGGATTTGCAATGCTTGACAGAGTGTTGGTTTTGTATCCAATAGGAATCTTGAAGGAGAAGAAAAGTGCATGGATAGCGGGAAAGAGCAGAGATTCATTACACAAACTGGGTGGGAAGACAATGGTGGTAATGTCATTGGATTGAGACCCAGGCTTTGGAGACATGGGTTGAAATCCCAACACTGCTATACCAGCTTGTGGAATTAAACTCGAATGATAAATCTGGAATTATAAAGTTGATGGTGACCATGGCAACTATCACTGAATGTTGTAAAAACCCACCTGATTCACTACTGCCCCTTTAGGGAAGGAAATCCGCCATCCTTACCCGGTCTGGTTTATATGTGACTCCAGACCCACAGCAATGTGGTTGGTTGACTCTGGACTGCCCTCTGAAATGGCCAAGCAAGCCACTCCATTCAAGGGCAATTAGGGATGGGCAACAAATGCTGGCCTTGCCAGTGATACCCACATCTCATGAAATAATAAATTGGTCGCTTTCTGTGCTGTATTGTTTTATTATTGCGAGCAGGCCAATTGCCACCCACCCCATCAATATGTAGTCACATCATGTGCCCCTAATTTCCTACTCTTGCACGAACATTGTGATGCACCGTCAATTACCACAAGACGAGAATGGTGGAACAATTGAGGCTTTATTGAACAAGATGTTGTGCCTCCTGTAGCTGGAACCAGAATGGCTGCAGCGCCGGAGAGCACACACTTTTATACGGCACCTGCTGGGCGGAGCCAGCAGGCAGGGATTTACCATTGTACCTCTAATATACAGGCAGTGCCGTAATACATATAATATACCACTAGTGGTGACTACCACACATTGTAACATATGAGCAGAAACATCATAAAGGTCGTAATAGCAGCCACAGGAGTGGTGTGATCCGCCTTGAGTCCTCCGAACATTATTCTTGTACTAAAAGCAAAGGCTACTCTGCAAATCCTTCTCTCTTTTTTCTAATTCAGCACTTCAGGTGTACATGGAGACGGTGCAGTTAGTTACTCACCTTATTGACTACATCTCCGAAGGTGAGGTTAGTCAGGGCCATTCCTGCATACCGACGCAGGGCTGAATTCAGTGGATCATTGGTGGGCCCATACATGTCACAATCAACCTGAAGAAGTTCAGCAACGGCCTGCAAGCCTCCTGCATTTGGGAAGGGGAGCAGGGCGAGAAAGTAACAACTGTAAGACTCACAAGTCTCAGAAATAGAAACAGGAGATGTTTGAAATGCTCAGCAGGTCAGGCAACATACGTGGAGAGAGGAGCTATCAGGTCAATCGCCTCTCATTAGAACTGAAAAAAGTTAGAGATGTAACAGGTGATATTTTGCAGAGCTTGTTAGGATCCAGCAGGTGATCTTGTTCCAAACTAGTTTTTTTCCCAACAATTCATGATTCAAAATGACTCAATTACAGAACCTGAGACCTCTATGAGTCAGTTGAAATGCCATGATGTGGGAATGCTGGCGTTGGACTGGCGTGGGCACAGTAAGAAGTCTTCCAACACCAGGTTAAAGTCCAACAGGTTTGTTCCGAATCACTAACTTTCGGAGCACAGCTCCTTCCTCAGGTGAAGGAAGGAGCCTTCACCTGAGGAAGGAGCAGTGCTCCGAAAGCTCGTGTTTGAAACAAACCTGTTGGATTTTAACTTGGTGTTGTAAGACTTCTTACTGTGCTCAGTTGAAATGAACACAGTCTCCTGAGTTGAAATTGAAATTCAGGGCTCCGAATCTCAACTGCACAGTTACATTTCTTCATCAAATTTCTCTTGTGGATCTGTGCCGGGTCTTCTATTATTTGTCATTTATATAAATGACATAGATGACGAAGTGGGGGGGATGGATCAGTACGTTTGCGGATGACACAAAGATTGGCCGGGTGGCTAACAGTGAGGTTTAGTGTCTGGGGTTACAGGAAGATACAGGCGGGATGGTCAAATAGGAAGATAGTGGCAGATGGAATTTAACAATGAAATGTGTGAGGTGATGTACTTTGGAAGGGGTCATTCTACAAGGGAGTATTCAATGAACGGCATGATATTTGGAAATTCTGAGGAACAAAGGACCTTGGCGTGTTTGTCCACAGATCTCTGAAGGCAGAAGGGTAGGTTAATAGGGTGGGGAAAAAGGCATATGGGGCACCTGCCTTTATCAATCGAGGCATAGATTACAAAAGCAGGGAGGTCATGTTGGAGTTGTATAGAACTTTGGTGAGGCCACAGCTGGAATACTGTGTGCAATTCTGGTCACCACATTATAGGACGGATGTGATGTCACTGGAGGGGGTGCAGAGGCGATTCACCAGGATGTTGCCTGGGATGGAACATTTAAGTTATGAAGAGCGGTTGGGTAGTCCTGGGTTGTTTTTGCTGAAGCAGAGAAGACTGAGGGGTGACCTGATCGAGGTGGACAAGATTATGAGGGGCACGGACAGGGCGGATAGGGAGCAGCTGTTCCCCTTGGTTGAAGGTTCAGTTATGAGGGGACACAAGTTCAAGGCGAGGGACTGGACGTTAGGGGGGGGATGTAGGGAAAACTATTTTACCCAGAGGGTGGTGATGGTCTGGAACACACTGCCTGGGAGGGTGGTAGAGGCGGGTTGCCTCACATCCTTTAAAAATTACCTGGATGAGCACTTGGCAAGTCATAACATTCAAGGCTATGGGCCAAGTGCTGGCAAATGGGATTAGGGAGGCAGATCAGGTGTTTTTTATGTGTCGGTGCAGACTTGATGGGCCGAAGGGCCTTTTCTGCACTGTGTTTTCTGTGATTCTCTGATGAGGAATTCCAAGATTAAGGACAATAAGTGGAGATGTGAGGATGATGCATGACTGCGCTTTCTAAGAGCTGGCAGGTGACAATGGGCCGAATGGCTCCCTTCTGTCAGCTATGATTCTGGAAAGCATCTGGTCTAGTAAAAGAATTGAAAAGGGACAATGTTGGTTGGCTGGCAGCTTTGAGTGACTGTTTGCATTTGAAGTCAGAAAAATACTTTTCACTGTACCTCGGTACACTTGACGATAAACGAATCCAATCCAATCCAAATCACAATGGTACGAAATCAAGACTATAATCATGAGCTACACATTTTCCCCATGGTGGTACAGTAACACTTGAGTCTTTGCCCCAAAATTCCTCTTTGAAGTCGGAAAAAAAAACGTCAACAGGGTTGGTTACATTTCTCATGACCTCCTCAAAGCCTACCTCTGTAACCTCGTCATCACAAACCGCCCCTAATCTTCTCCATTCCTTTCTCAGTGTCCACAACCAGCACTACCCACCCCCCCCCCCCCCCCCCCCCCCCCACCACCTCCCCAACAACCTAAAGTGCCATTATTTCTGTTCATTAAAGCACAATATATGTGCAGTTAGTACCATTAATAACAGCTGGCCGTGGCTGGAACTCTAGTCCTCTAATAAGACTCCAGCGGGCATAATTATCTTCGCATGTACTACACTATGTTCTGTGTCACGCACATGAATGAGCTCCAGTTAGTCTGGCCATTTTAGGCTTCAACCTTGGGTTTATTACATCTCACCTTTTCTCAAGGGCTTGTTCCTTTGAAATGCTCCATAAAATCCAATCACAAAACCAAATTTTCCTCTGCAAGGTACCACCAACTAAAATGAAGAATTCATGGGGACACCCAGAGGACATCCAAGAAACAGCTAAATAACAGTTTTTGCAACTTGCCAAGTTCATTCATGGCGCGTCGGTACTCTTCATCGAAAGACAGCTTCATTATTGCACACATTGCCTGGCAGATCTGAGGCTCAATGGGCAGCGGCACTACAAGGAGAAAAGAAGATTCAAAATTCAGCAGCATCCAGTTCCAGCTTTTGTCCCTAGCTGTCTCCTTCGCCTCCTTTTCTTAACTTCTTATGGCATTTAGTTCCACAAATGTAATCAGTAAGGGAATCAAGGGTTAGGGGACAAGGCAGGAAAATGGAATTGAGGTTTATTAGATCAGTTCTCACTTAATGGCGGCGCAGACTCGATGGGACAAATGGCCTCCTTCTAGCTCCTACATCTCGGCCTAGGTGCCGATAACTCTCCCCTAGCTCGTCCAAGTGACCCCACTGAGATCAGCTAGATTGTAGCAGACCATGAGGCAAAGAGCAGAGATATCTTGAAGGGGAAGCTGATTAAGTACATGAGAAAGGGGTATGCTAATAGTGTCAGATGAAGTACGTTGGGAGGAGATTTGTGTGGAGCTTAAACACTGGCCTGGACCATTTGGGCAAATGGCCTTTTTCTGTGCTTTAAATTCCGTGAAAGGTGGAATTTTCTTGTCTTTCTAACTTTAAAAAAAAAAAAATTTTATTCTCCTTTTTCACATTTTCTCCCACATTTACACCCAACAATAAACAATAATCAGTAACGAATGTAATGTGCATCCCCATATCATTAACAACGATCCCATCTCCCACAAAACCCCAGACATTGGCCCGCATGTTAACATAAACAAATGACAAAAAGGAACCAAGAATCACCCATAGTCACCATCAACACCCACCGCCCCCTCCCCCCAACCCTCTCAGCCCCCAACTCCCCCCCCCCCCCAATGTTCGATGTGATCCAATTCTTGGAAGTGCATAATGAATAACACCCATGAATTGTAGAACCCCTCCATCCTTCCCCTCAGTTCAAATTTGACCTTTTCAAGCATTAAGAATTCCAGCAGGTCCCCCGGCCACGCCAGGGCACAGGGTGGAGGTTGATCTCCACCCTAACAGGATCCGCCTTTGGGCGATCAATGAGGCGAAGGCTATGATATCTGCCTCCGCGCCCTTTTCCAACCCCGGCTGGTCCGACACCCCGAATATGGCCTCCCGAGGACCCGGGTCCAGTTTCACGTGCACCACTTTAGAGATTACCCTAAACGCCTGAAATTAATGAAATGAAAATTGCTTATTGTCACAAGTAGGCTTCAAATTAAGTTACTGTGAAAAGCCCCTAGTTGCCACATTCCAGTGCCTGTTCGGGGAGGCTGGTACTTGAATTGAACCGTGCTGCTGGCCTTGGCCTGCTTTACAAGCCAGCTATTTAGCCCACTGTGCTAAACTAGCCCCTATCCACCTCCTTCCAATAATCCTCCAGCTTTGGACAGGACCAAAACATATCTTGTCTTTCTAACTTAATGCTACGTTGAGAATTTACTTTACCTATTGCGTCAGTGTTGGGCAAGCTTACAGCTTTTACAGTGCACTCCTTCAGAGATGTTTCGACCTGGTTTTGGGAAAGTTAGTTATTTTTATTTGTTGCTGGGATGTGGGCAACACTGCCAAAGTTACAATTGCTGTCCATTCTTAATGCATTAAGAACATGGGTGGTAGGTCTTCTCCTTGTTCAGTGATTGTGGTGTCAGCTGAAGGGCCACATCTAGGCTACATCAGAGGCCACTAAGAATCAACCACATAGTGTTGGAGGCACACACATGTAGACACAAGGCAAGGATTGATAGACTGAGATCTTTTCCTCCTCAAAGAAAGGTTGAGGGGGTGACCTACTAGAGGTCTTTAAAATAATGAAAGGTTTTGGTCGAGTGGGTACAGAGAGAATGTGTCCTCTTGTGGGCAAGAACCTATCTAGAATCCACCAATATAGAAGTCACCAAGAAATCCAATTGGGAATTCAAGAAAGGACCTCTTTCCCCAAATGGTGAGAATGTGAAACACACCAGCACAGGGAGTGCTGGGAGCGAATAGTATATTTAGTGCATTTAAGGGAATCTAGACAAGAATCTGAGGGAGATGGGGATAAAGGAATACAATGGTAGATTTGGATACTGAAAGATTCAAAAAAAAAATTTAGAGTAGCCAATTCATTTTTTCCAATTAAGGGGCAATTTAGCATGGCCAATCCACCTACCCTGCACATCTTTGGGTTATGGGGGCGAAACCCACGCAGACACGGGGAGAATGTGCAAACTCCACACGGACAGTGACCCAGAGCCGGGATCGAACCTGGGACCTCGGCACCATGAGGCAGCAGAGCTAACCCATGCGCCACCGTGCTGCCCTTGGATACTGAAAGATGACAGGCAGCTCGAGAAGAGCATAAATATTGCATGGATTAATTGTATATCCTATGTAATCCATCACAATTATGGTAGAAGTGGAATTATTTAGTAGAATTAGTTGTGTCCTTAACGACAATCACTAACACTAGTAGCCATTAATGTTCTGGTGCCCACAAATTACCAGACGTTTTTCTTATTCTTTCAGGGGGTGTGGCCTGGCCAGCATTTATCCCAAATTGCCCTCGAACTGAGTTATGAATCGCCATATTTCTGTTGGTCTGGAGTCACCTTGGTCAGAAAGGACAGCAGATTTCCTTTCCTGAAGGGCATTTGTGAACCAGATTGGTTTGAATGTGATTTCCACCATGTGCTGTTCTGGGATTCGAACCGGGTCCCCAGAGCAGTATCCTGGGTCTCTGGATTACCAGTCCAGTGGCAATACCACTGCCCCACCACCTGTGGCCACTGGTGATACTGGAACTCACAATCTAATCCAGTACCATGATCTCTACATGACTGTACTTTAAATTAATTATCATTTGCTTTTGTAGATAAAACTTTGTGGCTTTTGGAATCATAAATCTATAGAAGTTTGTCTTGTGATCATTTTTGTACATTGAGAAACTTAACTGAAGGACATCACAAAGGTTCCAAACAGAAACTAAATAGGGTGTTGAAGGCAAATCCATCTCTACCTTTTAATAAGAATTAGATGAACACCTAAAGAAAAATCGTAATAAAATGTACCAGAAAGAACAAAATAATGGGACTGGAATTAATCGCTCTGATACAGAGCTGGTAGAATTTACAGTGCAAAAGGAGGCCATTCGCCCCATCAAGTCTACATCAGCCCTTGGAAAGGGAAACCTACCTAAACCCACACGTCCACCCCATCCCCATAACCCAGTAACTCTACCTAACCTTTTTTGGGACACTAAGGGCGATTTAGCATGGTCAATCCACCTAAACTGCACATCTTTGGATTGTGGGAGGAATCGTGGGTTTCCTCCGGAGCACCCGGAGGAAACCCACGCAGACACGGGGAGAACGTTCAGACTCTGCACAGACAGTGACCCAAGCCGGGAAACGAACCTGGGACCCTGGCACTGTGAAGCAAGAGTGCTTACCACTGTGCTACCGTGCTGCCCGATAGTAAACAAGACACGATGGGCTGAATAGTCAAAACCTCTGCAATTCTAAGAAAGGGTGAGATCTACCATTAGTGATTAATGGTCACAAGCTTGAGTTTCAAAAGCCGATAAAAAGGACTTGAGATCTGAAAAACTGCAAAATAAAAAGATTGGTTCTCAAAGCCCCAGGCTAACTTTACGAGTATCAGTGCATGAAGACTGAAAAGCTTCAGGCAATAGCAAAGGTGCCAGCCACCTATTGTTTTGCCTCAGCTGAAAATTGCCAGTGCTGCAGAAATCACAATATTGTTTTCTGCACGCAATGGGATTCACTGCAACACAAACATTTCAACCAGGTATTTTTAAATATACATCGCTTGATAGTACGAAACATGAAAATTGCTGAAAAGAAAGACATGTTGCCGAAACTTCTCGTCTCATTAGGTTAAAGGCAACAATGCCAAATCTCAAACAATCGCATCAATCTATATTACATAAGAGAAGGGCATGGTGGGCAAATTGATCCTGATTCGCTGAGGTATTGTCATGGCGAATGCCCGCTTGCTGCTTATCTCCAGTCACAAAAGATTGTTGGGATCATTTGAAATTTGGCATTCTGGTGTTTGTCCTGATGAGTGCAAGAATAAAAGCTTTGACAGCACATCCCTTTTCAGCAATATTTATCAATACACGGAAGATCCTGGGCGGGATTCACGCTACACTGCTCTGACGCTGGTCCGCCGATTCTCCAGTTACCGGAGAATCAGTGCCGTCAGGGGTCGTTTTCAACGGTCACCCCCCCCCCCCCCCACTCCCCGGCGATTCACCTTGCGCGATGGGCCGAGTGCCGGCTGTGTTAGACCGAGTCCTGCTTGTGTGGTCCGAGCCAGCGGGACTTCGCCGTTCATGTTGCAGGGGGTGGCCTGGCCCGGGGGGGGGGGGGGGGGGGGGGACCGATCCCGGGGCGGGGGAGGGGGGGCCTCCATGGTGGCCTGGCCCGCGATTGGGCCCTACCGATCGACGGGCAGGCTTTTCCTGGTGGAGGCCTATGTTCCTCTGCACGGGGCCTCTGTACCTCTCCGCCATGTTCCGTCGGGGCCGGCGCAGAGAAGGCAACTAGTGCGCATGTGCGAAGTCGCGCCGGCCGTGTTTGCGCATACGCGGACCCGCGGCGCCCGTTCTGACGCCGGTATCGGCAGCTGGAGCAACGCGAGGCTCTCCAGTGCCGTGTTGGCCCCCTGTGCGGCGCGGGATCGCCGATCCTGGGGCCTGTTGACGGCGTCGTAAACCGCTCCGGCGTTTACAAAGGCGTCAACACTTAGCCTCAGGATCAGAGAATCCTCTTTGGGTCACATAATGTTCTTTGTAGATCGGAGCAAAATAACCTTTGCAAACTGGTTTAGGTATTGGGGCAGATTCTCCGGTCTCCCTGCGGTGTGACTCTCAGCTGTCTACGGGATCTTCTGGTCAATGTCACTTCCCACTGAATCCACCCCATGCCACCGTGAAACCCGTGGCAGGGATACACAGTTGGCGGGACTGGAAGATTCTGTCGGCCTGAACAGCTGGAAGATCTCATCCATTGCGATGAAGAATGGGGCAATTACCTTAATCTTCCCCACAACCGCATCTTGTGAACCAAACGATGCACTGAGCCTCAACTCATTATCACTGCTGCTTCAAGTGTCTTTCCGAAACCCAATCTGGATTTACAGACTCGCAAAGATAGTGAGCATTTTCTCTTCTCCTTAACTGTGAGGCCAATCGGCAACTTCTCACTGAAGGGTGGAGGAGCTGGAACCAAACTCTTCCCACCCAAAAATAAACGCAACTAAAATTTCCAGTTGAAATCAATGAATAACATGCAGGAACCAACCCAAACCCAGGTTGGTTGGGCCAACAAAAATGGCAGTTTGTTTACTTACTGTTGTTAGAATCTGGACCATTTCCTTGCCTGTTAGTATCCAGCCATTCCCAGCACGTCTCGCAGTACAAGCGCACCTGCTCCAGAACGTGCAGGACACGCATTTCTCGTTTGGCCTGCCCTTCGTCGGGCTGGGAGTAGATGATGTTGTGGAGAGCGGCGCTGGCACGGGCCCGGGCCTCCTTACTGTTGTTGGAATTCCTGCTGGGCCCCGAGTCCCTCTCGCTGTCGTGCAGGAGCTGAATGAGCAGAGGGAGGCAGCCAGACTTGCGCATGGCGATACAGCTGTCCTGGGAGCTGGACATGGCGAGCAACGTCTTTGACATGTCATCCTTGTCACGGGCTGCCAGTCTAGAAAGCAGCCAGAACACCATCTCTACCTGCAGGGTGAGACACAGAAAGGCTTACTTCCTTTTTTTATTATTATCTATTTTTTGTCCCCTCCGGATTTTACAGGATCTGTACCAATTCTTGCAATAATTCCTTCCGCCTTAAGGCAGCACCGTCCAAACCCACGACCACTACCATCTAGAAGGACAAGGGCAGCAGATACCTGGGAACCCCACCTCCTGGAGGTTCCCCTCTGAGCTACGCACCACCCTGACTTGGAAATATATCGCCGTTCCTTCACTGTCGCTGGGGGCAAAATCCTGGAAGCCCCTCCCTAACAGCACAGTGGGTGTACCTACACCTCAGGGACTGCAGCGGTTCAAGAACGCAGTCCACCACCACCTTCTGAAGGGCAACTTGGGATGGGCAATAAACGCTGGCCTAACCAGCGGCATCCACATCCCATAAATGAATAATAAAAAAATGTTTTTAAACATTCCTCTTCCCTTGCTCTATTGAAGGTTTTCATTCAAGCTAGATTGTTGATAAGCAAACGGCAGCACTTTGCCCAAACAATAGCTGAAAATGCTTGAAACACTCAGCAGACCAGGCAGAACCTGTGGAGAGAAAGAGAGTTAATCCTTCAGGTCAATCATTCTTCATTTGCCTCACTGAATGGATATAGGGACACCTGACCATGGATGTTTCACTGGGAGTTTGTGTGCGTACATGGAGTTTATTGTGTGTGAATGGGAATCTTTTACACTTTTTGTCCAGTTACAACTGGACAAACACTTACCTTGCTGCCCAGGTTGTTCAGTCCTTGAGGTAAATTATTCATTGTGCTGTCTACAACTCGATCGTTCGAATTTCCATGACCCTGCACACAAACAAATGCATGGCTTTTTAGAAGGAAAATGTGACAGAGACACTCTTTATTTCGATTCGAAAAGCGTAATTGATTCAATTCTACTCGTTTACCCTTTGGTGAAGTCTGTGCCCATCAAAGGGGTAAATATTAACACGACCAAGTTCTGGCTTTGTCACCAACATTTTGATTTGTGTGGCGGACAGTTAGTTTCCTTAACGAGCCGAGTCTCTACCAGAAGCATGAATCTTACCGCACAGTACACTGTAAGGTGCACAAGATCAGCAGCTTCCCTTAATTACAGCACAATGTACCAGAGATTGTGTAGGATGGCCACCTTGTCCAAAAGGTGATAATTGCCACCTTGTCGTCAATTATCAAGTGTCAGCTTTGTCTCAATTGATAGGTACTCTTGCATCACAGGGTTGCTGGGTCAAGTCCCACTCCAGTGCTCAAGCACAACAGTCAATGCTGACACGACTTTGAGAAAGTGCTGGACTGACAGTTTAATACCTCAGCCAAAAGATAGCACCTCCGAGTCCCCATCTGCCTGCCCGTGTGTGCAAAAGATCCCATGACGTTACTTTGAAGAGGAGCTGGGTGGTTATCCCTGGCACCCTGCCCAACATTTATTCTTCAATCACCTTCACAAAAGCAGATTCATCTGGTCATTATCATGTTCCTGTTTGTGGGAGTTTGCTGTGCGCAAATTGGCTCCATATTCCCAGCATTACAACAGAGATTACAATTCAAAAGTACTTAATTAGCTACAAAGTGGTGTGAGATATCCAGTGGTCGTGAAATGTGGTGTAGAAATGGGAGCCTTTAAGGGCAGCATGGTGGCGCAGTGGTTAGCACTGCAGTCTGACAGTGCCAAGGTCCCAGGTTCGATCCCGGCTCTGGGTCACTGTCCGTGTGGAGTTTGCACATTCTCCCCGTGTCTGCGTGGGTTTCACCCCCACAACCCAAAGATGTGCAGGGTAGGTGGATTGGCCGCTAAATTGCCCCTTAATTGGAATGGGGAACTCTAAATGTATTTTTTAAAAAGAAATTGGGAGCCTTTCTGCCACAGTTTTGTCCATTCACCTGAACAGAAATGTCACATTCCAATTTTATGTTTCACCTATTTTAGCTACATCGCTGCCTTTCTTTGCATCATCAGCAAATGTGGATACATGGGCTTGGACGATACGTGCCCACACTGGGCATGATTTCACCCTGGTAATATAGGGTGGATGCCAACCCCACCATCTTCCCTCCCACCCCTGAGCTCACCAGCATAGAAACATAGAGATAGGAGCAGGCCATTCAGCCCTTCGAGCCTGTCCCATCATTCAATGAGATGATGGCTGATCTGTGACCTAACTCCATGTACCTGCCTTTGGACCATATCCCTCAATATCTTTGCTCAACAAAAATCTATCTATCTTATATTTAAAATTAACAAGTGACTTAGCTTTGACTGCTGTTTGTGGGAGAGTTCCAAACCACTACCAGCCTTTTAGTGAAGATGTTATTCCTAACATCTCTCCTGAACGGTCTAGCCCTAATGCTTAGATGATGCCTCCTAGTTTTAGAATTTCCAGCCAGTGGAAATAGTTCATCTTTAACCACCCTGTCTTTCCCTGTTAATATCATAGAATCCCTACAGTGCAGAAGGAGGCCATTCAGCCCATCGAGTCTGCACTCACCCTTCGAATGAGCACCCTACCCATGCCCGCCCCATTCTATCCCCATACATCCCTGCTCACTGAGGGGCAATTTAGCACGGCCAATCCACCTAACCTGCATATATCTGGACTGTGGGAGGAAACTGGAGCACCCGTAGGAAACCCACGCAGACACGGGGAGAACGTGCAAGTTCCACACAGCCACCCAAGGCTGGATTTGAACCCGGGTCCCTGGCACTGTGAGGCAGCAGTGCTAATCACTATGCCACCATGCCGCCTTATCTTGAATGCCTCAATCAGATCACTCCTTAACCTTCTAACTTCCAGATTAGTAACATGGGGTGGGAGTGTATTACATGGGGGGGGGGGGGGGGGGGGGGGGGGGGGGGGGGGGGGGGGGGCTGCTGAAATGGGCAGCCCACCTGCCATATTTAAATAATTCATTAAGGGTCAATGCAGCTTATTAACAAACCAATTGGTCCTGATAATACCCTGCCCACGTCAAAACATGTTTAGCAGAAATGGACATGGCATGTGTTGAACAAAAACCCTGAAAAAGGGTGGGAAGGAAGGGGGAGTACTATCTTCAGGGGGCAGCACTTTGCACACCAGGGAGCAGATCCCCTGAGATAGTACCACCCCGTTCTTCTTACCCATTAGCTCTACAAAACACACACCATCCGGCTGCACCAACCTCAAACTCAACAGGACCCGTCTCCGAGCAACCAACAAAGGGAAGGCAAGGACCTCTGCCCCCGCACTCGCCTGCTGCTCCAGCAAGTGCAAAAGCCCAAATATAGCCACCAAAAGCCATCTTTAAGGAATGCAATGAATAGTCATAGGCCCAGGACAGAGCTGTACAGAATCCTACTCATCATACCTGCCAAATGGAGCACTTGCCCATTATTCCTACTCTCTATTTGCTTCTGCTCAGCTCATTTCCAACCAGGCCAATAATTTGCCTTTAATTGCATGGGTTTCAGCTTTAATCATGGAATATACAGTGCAGAAGGAGGCCATTCAACCCATTGAGGCTGCGTCAGCCCTTGTAAAGAGCATCTTACGTAAGCCCACGCCTCCATCCGAACCCCGTAACCCAAGCTAACCTTTTGGACAATAAGGGCGATTTAGCATGGCCAATTCACCTAACCAGCGCATCTTTGGACTGTGGGAGGAATCTGGAGCACCCGGAGGAAAACCACGCACACACGGGAGAACGTACAGAACCCGGGATCCTGGAGCTGTGAGGCAGCAGTGCTAACCACTGTGCCACCGTGCCGTTCCTAATCTCTTACAAAGGACTTTATTAAACACCTTCTGGAACTCCATACAAATGTCATTAATCGACATTTCCACACCCGCTGCTTTTATCCCCTGTTCAGAAACTTCAATCAGATTCATCTGGCATGACCTGCCCGTTACAGATTCAGGCTGCCTCTCTGATAGTCTGAAACGTTTCAAGGTGGTTCAGCCACTTTAATTATAAACTGTAAGAGTTTCCCAATAATAAACAGTAGGCTAATTTGTCAATAATTCCCTGGTTTCCCTCTCTCACCTTTAATACATAGTAAGTAGTCGAAGAGGTAGGTTTTAAAGAGTATCTTAAAAGTGAAGAAACAGATAGGGAGGGAATTTCACAGCTTAGGTCCTTGATGCTGTGTTAGGGGAAATAAACATTCAGAAAGAGGAAGTTTAGAGCTAGCACCCCTGCATTAGATTAAAGAGCACCCACTAGTTAAATGTTTATACCACGAGTGAACTTTGCACACCCCAAGGATCTGGGATTTGTAGAACTCTCCAGCAAGGTTGTGGTTAGAAGGATAGACATTTAATCAGGAGCGCATAGCGAGTTCTGCTTTTGGGTGAAGGTTTAACACTCAGCCTATATAGACCAGATTGGAATTTAAAACAATGTTCTGTGTACTGACTAACTATGTAAATACAGTGTATATCTATGACTTAGAGCTGAGAGTGCTGTATTACAGTGGTGTCCATGTGACGGCTGTGTTAGAGGGGAGTGCTGCTTCAGAGCTTTCTCTGGGGTAGTGCTGTCCATGCTTGAATCATGATTAAACTATCACAACCTGAGTCTCTTGTGGTTAGTTCGTAGAAGCCCACCACGGCAATACTTAAAGCCACGGATGATAATGATGGGGCAAAGGGAATCAGGAATGCACAAGAGGACAAGTTTAGAGGATGGCAGAGTCGTTGGAAGGAATTTTCACTTGCTTCTAATATTATATAGAAAGTCAATACAAGTGTAGGTTTAGAAATTGCACAATTGCGAAGTTTTGACTCTCCGATCCGTCCACGATGCTGGTTGAGCTTCAGTTTACACATCTCAGCAGGGCATTTGAGATAAGTGGAAACAAATTGTTCCTTCATAAGATGGTATATTGGTCCGCTGTGTCATTTCGGGCCTCTCTTACACATCTATGGGCAATCGGTTAGAAAAGAACAGCGCTGGGGAACAAGCCGGTTCCTAAGTTAGTGAATCAAGTGTTCATTCTAGAGAACCAGAGAGCTGTGTGAGTTATGGTTAGTCGTAACTCACAGGCAATGACCTCTGCCAGAAGCCCACAGTGTCTCTGGAAATGCTACACTTGGCAGTCATGGCAGACATGGGCCTATTTTTTAAAAATATATTCTCGAGTTAAATATATTCTTCCATAGAGAATTTTAATAGTGAGAAAACCACTACTTAGGCTCCAGGGTATATCTCTGACAGATAAAAAAAAAATCCATTCCTGGGCTCCTGGGACGCTTGACCTGCGAAGTCTGAGAGATTCACTCCCATCAGCAAAATCAGTCATGCGAGCCTCAAACCTCTTAAAAAGACCAACATTATCTCTGGAGCAGACTTTCTAGGCAATAATTAAATGTATAGATTCAGATGAAGAGCAATAATATACGTAACCACTTCCCTCGCTAATCTTTCACTTCCACATGGAATTAATTGTTATTCGGTCGCTCACTGTAATACTTTGAAAGACAGAAGTTAACAAATGATTGTCAGGACTGTGAAAAATGTCACATAAATGATGAGCATTTGAATAGGCCCAATTTTGAAAAACTCTTAGCTGTCAAATTTTCTCCTGTGGTGATGTTTTACGTGTAAAATTATTCACTGCAATGAATTATTGCCAAACATCTAAATTGGAACATAGGAATGTACAAGACAGGAGACCATTTGGCCCATCGTCTGTATGGCAGCTCTCTGCAAGCAACTCCCACTTACCTCTCCTTTCCCTGTACCCCTGCAATTTGTTTCACTACAGATAATCATCCAATTTTCTCTTGGCTTCGATTGAATCTGCCCCCTCCACACTCTCAATCCATTCCACTCACTGCGTAAAAAAGCTTTTCCATATGGCACGTTGCTTCCCTTGCCAATCCTCTTAAATCAGTTTCGCCCCATCAATTCTGTCCAAACCTTTCATCATTGTGAACGCCTCAAGCTGAATTTTCCCATCTCCAAGGAGAACAGCCCCAAATCTATCGACACGAACAAAGTTTTTAAAAAATTCATTGACGGGATGTGGCCAGGGTTTATTTCAGAGGGCATTTAAGAGTCACGTGTGAGGGGGCAAGTTTAGTGAATCAGATGGGTTTTTATAACAATGGTTTCACAAGCGTGTGCATTAAATTTAATCGTCTTAGACTTTTAATTCCAGCTTTCAAATTCAAATTTCATCTTGTGCCGTGCGTTGAGTCTCCAGATCTTGTGCTGTGTCTTTGGATAACTAGTCTGCGTTGAATCTCTTCTGCCATTTGTTTGCCCATTCTATCAGCCTGTCTATGTCCTTTCACTGTTTATTACTACAATGCTCACAGTACTTCTAAGTTTGTGTCATTCACTAATTTTGAAATTGTGTCCAATACACTGTGAGGGCCCTTCCTATTGATTCCCTTATTTCCCTTTTCTTTAATTTTGCCATTATCAGTTTAACCCATGGATGCCTAATGAACCTATGTCTTTAGGTCGAGCAGCGGAAGTGAGGAACTCAAAAGTCACGACATAGTTCACTGTACTAGCCTTCGGACAGTAGAACCCAGACTTTTTGGCACCCGAGAGATCGGTGGGACTTGGTTCAATTGGTTGGCTGGTGGCCAATTAATTGGCCAAAAGGCCACATTTTACCCAGTAACTGGCAGTGATTGGATTCTACCCGAGTGGGATTTTTGTCAGAGAACCAGGAAAGCACAGTCGAGATCTGGACACTCAAGGGGAAAGGAGCGTCTCTCTCTCTCTCTCTCTCTCTCTGTCTCTGTCTCTGTGTCTCTCTCTGTTTCTGTCTCTGTCTCTCTCTCACTATGTCTCTGTCTCTGTCCCTCTCTCTCTCGCTATGTCTCTGCCTCTCTCTCGCTCTCTCTGTCTCTCTATCTCACTCGCTATGTCTCTCTCTCTCTGTCTCTGTCTCTCTCTCTGTTTCTGTCTCTCTCTCTCACTATGTCTCTGTCTCTCTCTCTCTCGCTATGTCTGTCTCTCTCTCTCTCTCTGTCTGTCTCTCTCTCTCTGTCTCTCTCTCTCTCACTCTGTCTCTGTCTCTTTCTCTCTCGCAATGTCTCTGTCTCTGTCCCTCTCTCTCTCACTATGTCTGTATCTCTCTCTCTCGCTATGTCCCTGTCTCTGTCTCTCTCTCTCTCTCTCTGTCTGTCTCTTTCTCTCTCGCAATGTCTCTGTCTCTGTCCCTCTCTCTCTCACTATGTCTGTCTGTCTCTCTCTCGCTATGTCCCTGTCTCTGTCTCTCTCTCTCGCTATGTCTCTGTCTCTCTCTCTCTGTCTCTCTCTCTCTCTCTCTCTCACTCTGTCTCTGTCTCTCTATGTCTCTCTCTCTCGCTATGTCTCTGTCTCTGTCCCTCGCTCTCTCACTATGTCTGTATCTCTCTCTCTCGCTATGTCTCTGTCTCTGTCTCTCTCTCTCTCACTATGTCTGTAGCTCTCTCTCTCGCTATGTCTCTGTATCTCTCTCTCTCACTATGTCTGTATCTCTCTCGCTATGTCTCTGTCTCTCTCTCTCTCATTATGTCTGTAGCTCTCTCTCCGCTATGTCTCTCTATCTATCTCACTCGCTATGTCTCTCTATCTATCTCTCGCTATGTCTCTCTATCTATCTCACTCGCTATGTCTCTCTATCTATCTCACTCGCTATGTCTCTCTATCTATCTCACTCGCTATGTCTCTCTATCTCTCTCTCTGTCTTTCTCTCACTCTGTCTCTGTCTCTCTCTCTCGCTATGTCTCTCTCTCTCGCTATGTCTCTGTTTCTGTCTCTCTCTCTCTTTGTCTCTCTCTCTCCCATGTTTATCTAGAAAAACTGCTGTATTTCTGAAACTGCAGAGACCTGGATGAATCTACAGTGAAAATCATTGCAGGATGAAAGCAGAAACCTTGAACTGAAAGCTGAGATTGAAGGAAGGTGTGTTAGAAGACAACCTTCTGAAACAAAGACTCTTATCCTTTTTGCTTATTATTTTTACACCCCTCTTTTCCCCTCTGCATTTGTTTGTCTGTCTTGTCTGTGTGTGTAAATGGTGGGGGGGAGAGTTATGGGGGGGGGGGTTAAGAAATAGATAATAATTAACCTGTTGTATTTGCTGCATACAGAATTATAGTTCTTGTTATTAATAAAAAATAATTGGGATTAACTTTACAAACCTGGTGACCGGAGTTATTGGGCAGCCAAAGGGAGAAAGGCTTTGGGTGTTTTTCCAAGAATGAATTATGAATTTCAATTGTGTTACGACTCAGGGTCAAGTGGGGCTGGAATTGACCGAGGACGAGCCCAGGGGGTCGTAACAGCACCCAAGTCTAGGATCAAGAAAAGCAGAGGTCCTAACACCAATCTCTAGTGAACCCCACTATATATATTATATACCGTATATACTCGCATAACATGCGACTTTTGAGCACCTAATTTGAAGCCTAAATTTCGGGGGTCGCATGATACGCGAGGTACAAAAATCGCGGGTGTGAAATGCTGGCCAAGATAAGTCACATAGCATCCAGCTGGCTTTACTAGCGTCGTTCAGCCACTTGCCGTTTCCATTCATAAAAACATGAATGGAAACGTCAAGTGGCTGAACATCTTCCCATCAGAATGCTGTGGTCAAAATCTGAAGAGTAGTATTCTGATGGGAAGATGGGAAGAGTGGATTCTGCTGTGAAAGCTGTTCGCGATTCGAACAGCTTTCCAGCTGGCTTTACTAGCGTCATTCAGCCACTTGCCGTTTCCATTCATAAAAACATGAATGGAAACGTCAAGTGGCTGAACATCTTCCCATCAGAATACTACTCTTCAGATTTTGACCACAGCATTCTGATGGGAAGATGTTCAGCCACTTGACGTTTCCATTCATGTTTTTATGAATGGAAACGGCAAGTGGCTGAACAACGCGAGCAAAGCCAGCTGGAAAGCTGTTCGAATCACGAACAGCTTTCACAGCAGAATCCACTCTGCAGAAACCACACACAATGATACCATTTGGAAGTTTTAGTTTCCAAAATTAATTTCCAAAAAAGTGACTCCCATGATACATGAGCTATACCATAAAATCATGTTTTCGGGATGAAAATTTAGGGGTCGCATGATACGCGAGATTGAAGGATACGCGAGTATATACGGTATATCTTCCCGTAATCCAATTAACAATGATTCATCACTACCCTCCATTTCATTTTTCTCCGGCTGATTTTGTATACATGCTGCCACTGCCCTATTACTCAGTGCGTTCTAACTTTGCTGACAGGCCTGTTATGCAGCACTTTATCAAATGCCTTTGGAAAAACAATGTACACCACATCAACTGTAGTGCCCTTATCAACCCTCTCCATAGTCTCATCAGAAAGCTCAAGCAAGTCAATGGGCAGTTAACAAACCATGCTGGTTATCCTTAACTCCACCTTTGGCCTGAATTGTTGTTTCTAAAAAAAATTCCCACCTCTGAAATTAAATTAAGTTGCTTGTAGAACCATCTATTTATCTCAGGAGGATTGGAATATTGTAGCCAGAATCTCCATAATTTCCACCCTTGCTTCCCTCAGTATCCTTAAATATATGTCATCTGGTCCTGGTGACTTATCAATTTGAGGTACAGTCAGCCCATCTAATACCTCCTTTAATACCTCCACTCCCTCAATTTTTAGCCCATCCAATGACTCAACTGTCTCCTCTTTTACAATGATGTGGGTAGCGCCTTCTTCCTTTGTAAAGACAAATATTTAAAATACTAATTTAGTAGTTCAGCCATGCTCCCAGCCTCCATGTATAAATCCCTTTTTTGGTCCCTAAATCACCACGCTCCTCATTTAAGACCATTTTATTATTTCTATACCTACCATTAGAAGACTTTTGGATTCCCCTTTACATTCGCTGCTAGTCTCTTCTTATACTCCCTCTTTGCTTCTCTTTTGTTCACTACCCCCTGCTAGAAACTTTCTCAGCCTCGTTCTCAATGGTCTTATCCATCTGGAATCTCTCATCTGCAGCCTTTTTCTGCTTTACCTTTCTCCCTATCACCTTTGTCATTTAGGGCGCTCTGGATTTGATTGTCCTACTCTTTCCCCTTGTGGCAAGGTACCTCTACAGTAGCTGCTTTCAAGATAGCCCCCTGCTCTGTTATAGTTTGCCTTCTTATCATTGATTCTGATTTACCAGGGTCAGATTAGTGAAGTTGGCCCACCAAATTAATTAATTTTTAATGCTGGGATGCTATTGTTCCTGTTTCTCATCCCGCATGAGTGGTGCACGAGGCAAAACTTTCATCTAATAAAAGCAAATTACTGTGGATGCTGGAATCAGAGATGAAAGAGAAAATGCTGGAAAATCTCAGCAGGTCTGGCAGCATCTGTAAGGAGAGAAAAGAGCTAACGTTTCGAGTCCGATGACTCTGTCAAAGCTGACAGAGAAAGTGAGAAATATTTATACTGTGGAGTGAGAATGAAAGATGAGTCACAGCCACAGAAACCCAATGAAACCGGGTGTTAATGGCCACAGAAACCAAAGGGGAAAGAGTGTTAAGAGCAAACTTTCATCTGTTCCCATAGCGAGGCTTTTCCAGCAGCAGGTCGCTAACCTGTCATCAGTTCTGATCTATAGTTAGCCCTAACCACTGTCCCCTAAATGTTCCTCCACTGACACTTGATCCGCTTGACCCACCTTATGCCCCGGAACAAATAGAGCAGGGGCTTCCTTCCTCCCTAGGCCAGAAGCACCCGGATTCAGAAAACTCCCCATAAACTCATTTCAGAAGCACTTCTTCCTCTCTGTCCTTTACACAGTTACTATCCCAGTCTTTCAATGAACCACTACAGCCAGTATCACCAGCTACCAAAGAGTGAAAAATATTATGCACTGTATGGCATCCATCACTTCCCTCAATTAATTTTCCAGCAACTATCTAACCAGTCCCTTCCTAAATCTGATGTGGAGATGCCGGCGTTGGACTGGGGTGAGCACAGATTCTTCACCTGAGGAAGGAGCTGCGCTCCGAAAGCTAGTGTTTGAAAGAAACCTGTTGGACTTTAACCTGGTGTTGTAAGACTTCTTACTGTGCCCTTCCTAAATCTGTCATCGGTAGAGTTGATATTTCAGCCCTCGTTTCACTTTTCAATACTTTAGAGTTAGATTTGCTACCATATTATAGATACCTATTAATGCAATATTAAGATTTCAACAACACACACTTACTTAATCATTCACCGAACAATGCTATCAGCGAATCCAGCCTTATACTATCAATGGATGGGAAATCCAACCTCTATTGTTCTTCTAAAGTTCAGGTGAAGGGATGGTTGAAGATTCCCGGTTTGGGTCACTGTCGGTGCGGAGTCTGCACGTTCTCCCCGTCTCTGTGTGGGTTTCTTCCGGGTGCCCCGGTTTCCTCCCACAGTCCAAAGATGTGCAGGTTAAGTGAATTGGCCATGCTAAATTGCCCATAATGTTCAAAACAAGAGTAGGTGGGGTTACTGGTTTGTGGGAATAGGGTGGAGGTGTGAGCTTCGGTGGGTTGGTCTTTCCGGTGTGGACTCAATGGGCCAAATGGCCTCCTTCTGCACTGTAAATTCTATGTCTAACTGAGGCCGGGATTCTCCATTCCCCGTCACTACGACCGGGAGTCTTGTTTGGGCAGAGAATGGATCGCCGGCTGAAAAATGGGTTCGGTATCAGGCACCAGACCCGTTGCCATTCTCCGCTCGCCCACCACCGGCAGTAGCTACCTGCCCCGCACTGGCAGGAAAGTTCAAGTTCAAGTTCAGCCCTGCAGCTGTGGAGCACGAGGGGTTTCAAGGGGGTCATGGCACTGATAATGTGACCTTGTCCCTGCCAGAGGAAGCTGTTCCCCCCCCCCCCACCCCCCCAAGGGTCCTGGTGGTTGGGTGGGCTCGGAGTTGAGCCTGGGACCCCCAGGATGGGGATCCCATGTCAGGTCTACACTTTCAGCCCTGGGCAACCTGGAGATCAATCTTTGACACTTGTAAGAGCTGCTGCTACAAAAGCTTTTGTCTGAGGGAGCAGATGCTGGGAAAGGGAGCCCTCTGCTGAACAGCATCCTCCTGGTATGACATTTAAAAAAAAACTCCACACGGACAGTGACCCAGAGCCGGGATCGAACCTGGGACCTCGGCGCCGTGAGGCAGAAATGCTAACCACCGCGCCACCATGCTGCCCCCAGGGTATGACATTTTAAACTCTGAGGTGGCCTCCTCAGCCTGAACTGCTCCTCCTGACAGCAGTCCAGTGAAGAATCAAAGCAGAAACACTTTCCCTTTCCTCAGATCAGACAAAAGCCTTTAAAGCATCACCTGTTACAAGTGTCAGAGGCTTCCTCGAACGTCCAGTGCACTGAAAAGACTTCAATTCTCCTGACACCCTCTGAAATGTAAAAGCCCATCCCATTTCAGAGAAATGTTTTCCACTAGCCTGTGATTGAGAGTTTAATGGTTCAGACACAGCTGATTGGTGCATATTATTATTTATCTTTCCTTTCATACCTTTCTCAAGTACCCTATTTTGATACTAACCACAATGTTTATCAATGCCCTTGCTATGATTGACAGCTCCTCACCTGATCAAAGGAGCTAAGTTCTTTCTGCTGTGAGAACAGAAGAAATGAAACCACTTAGCTCCTTTGCATAAATTTGCATGGTTAGGGAGTGAGACATGCACCTGGGCACCGCTCCCATCAGCAGCACGAACGTGCCGCAATTCCCCGATAGTGGGAGCACTGAGACTCCGGAATGGAGAATCCTGGCCTAGGACTTGAAGAAGATAATGGCCTCCCAGCCGCGTGCTGGCAGGACTAGAGAATCCCGCCGGTGTGCTCGGCTGGAGAATTCCAGTCAGCGGTTCAATTACAACACAAAAAATAATGAGCAGAATTCACTACATGGGACTCAGAGTAACATTATTACATTTCCTTTCTTATGATATTTTTGCTAAATTGTCATCAACAGGCACTCACCACAGGTTTCCAAGCCTCTGACCTGCTCTTGTAGCCAATTCACCTAACAAGCACGTCTTTCAGGACTTGTGGGAGGAAACCGAAGCACCCGGGGGAAACCCAAGCAGACATGGGGAGAACCTGCAGACTCTGCATAGACAGTGGCCCAAGCCGGGAATCAAACCTGGATCCCCAGCGCTGTGAAGAAACAGTGCTAACCACTGCACAACCGTGCCGCCCGCAATAGCGGCAATTGAATGGCGACTCCTGTTTTACAAATTCCTGACTAGCGTGTCCCAGATCTAGTCAGTTGCTTAAGTTCTGACATTAGGAGCCGGTGTTTAAAAGACCATCTCAAATTCCTCAAACTCTAACATAACACAACAGGATACAAACAACCTCTATTCAGACACGGTTCTGACTAAATGGAGAAACAGCCTTTGTTCCGGCAGCAATGAATTCTATCCGTGACTTTGCCAGAAGACACGACTTTTACTGCTTTCTTCTTAAGAGAGGTTTTGTTTTATGCACCCAACCACAAAATGGGTCTCATGTTACAACAGAAGCCTCCAGCTTTACCGTTAAACTTCCCAATTGGGAAAATTATTCAGACTCAGCACAATGACCTTTGGGCCAAAGCAGGAAGGGAATGCAGTCAGGTGTCAGCATTTAATGATGGCCGTTATTTTGCATTCAACAAAATAAAATCATTCCGGCTTTTTCGACGCCGAGAGTTCCTGCGATATCATCAACAGGGACAACACATCACAACAACAAAAATAAAGTGGGTTAACCACTGTACAACCGTGCCGCCTGCAATAATCTGTGCACCATCATATACACAGGTATATGATGGTGCACAGACAGGCAGTGATTGACACACAGGATGACCAGTGAGCACACAGAACACAGCAGCCAATCACCAGACAGGACAGGACCACTATAAAGCCAGAGGGCACCAGTTTTCCCACCCTCTCGGGATCCAGCCTCTGAGACAGTCAGAGCTCGTGAGCAGCAACTAGAACAAACACCGTGTGGTAGTCAGCTAGTCTGGTCAGGTTAGCCTCAGGTCTCCAGTCAAGTCAGCATAGTGTCAACCCACAGTTAAAGTATGTATGACAGTTAAGAGTTCAATCAAATCGAGTTGCATTTCTTCAAGTGTTGGAAGCCTGTCTCTCTCACTGCTGTAGTAAATGCAGTCCTTGCAGACCCAGCTTACCCAACACATCAGGTTGCCCTACAGTAATGCAGCGCCGGCAAAATTTGATTCAGTGTACATCCAAACAAAACCGAATTCACCTCACATTAGCCAACCCAAAAACACTAAACATGTCCCAATCCCAGCGTACAGACACCAGCAGGAGAATCCCATCAATTGCAGACATCAGAGCAATGAGGCACAGAATGGTTCAATGTTGCTTCCATCCTTATTTATTATTGAGGTTCTTTTTAAATCAATCAACCTCATTATGTGGACTCATTATCCTCAAAGGATTGTATGTTTTTCTTAATCAGTTTGCTTAATATGTATAGACCCTTGGGTTTGTATCTTGGTGTGAAAATGGCCTTGGGTTTTTCTTCAGCAATGACAGGCAATTCTTTCTTGTCATCTCCCCCCCTCCAGCGTAGGACAAACGTGGATGCAGATTATCTAATTACTGTTTATCCAGCAGCACAGAACAGTCCACTGTTAATTACAAGGGGTTTCACTGATGTTACCTTGCTAATATGAGTCTTTCTGTGATTATCACTGAAGAAATTGTTACTCTCTGCCAGGACAGTGTATATTGAAAATGTCCCAGATATAAAGAATTTACTAATTACCAGGCGGTGTTGGCTACACGTTTTTCAAACGACCTTCAGTAATAAGGGTTACATTCTTTTACACCATATCTCCTTCAGCCTCCATACATAATATGACTCCGACATAAGATTTCATAGATGGGGTCCGTTGGTATGAATGGGATGCAGTATATTTTTATATGAAGAATAAGGAGGTCACATGTGCTTCTTGGAAACTAAGTGGGTGTATTTATACCCCCCACCCATGGCGTGTTTTAGGGCAGCAGAGGTGGGTTGCAATTGGCCGCCAGCTGGACTTTCTGGTCCCGTCGATATCGATGGGAACTCACAGCCGAGGGGGCGGGTCACCTTCGGCAGAACGGAAGATCCCATGGTGGGAAGGGCCAGGAAATCCCACTAAATGGGCCAGATGAACAGAGGGGTCTGTCGTACAGGTACACGGATCACTAAATTGTCAAGATATTTCCACTTGCAGGTGAGACCAGAACTGGGGGCCGTAAATACAAGACAGTGTCTAATCAATCGTGTCAGGAATTCAGGAGAAACCTCTTTCCCCAGAGAGCGGGGAGAAATGTGGAGCACTCTACCACAGGGAGTAGCTGAGGTGATTAGCACAGATGCGTTTAAGGGGAAGTTCGCTAAACACATGAGGCAGGAAGGAATTGAAGGATACGTTAACGGGGACAGATAAAGTAGGCTGGAAGGGGGGTTGTGTGAATCATAAACACCAGCATGAATCTGTTGGACCAAATGGCCTGTGCTGTCAGTACTTTGGCCAAAGTCCTCAACATGCGCCGCACATGCTCAGTTCACACACACCGCAGTTGCAAATTACATTCCGAAATCCAAAAAATTCCCAAATCCGCACTCGCTCCCAAGCATTTCGGATAAGGGATGCTCAACTTGCATTGTGCAGTCCAGCAGATCCATGTCTGTTTTTACTCTACACATGCCACCGCCCCCCCCCCCCCCCCAAACCCGCCCCGCCCCATCCTAATTCACATAGACTTATTAGCATATCTCTCTATTCCTTTCTCCTTCATGTGCATATCTAGCAGCCTTGGAGCTGGGCAGCTGGAGTTTGGGCCCTACATTCAAGCCCAGTGTTAGCACCTCACTGTCCAACCCACAGAATGGGCCGGTCTATAGCCAGGCCTTTCAGAAGCAGGTCCCCAGCCCCCGTAACAAGGCAGCGTTAAGGCTTTCGAGGTTGGTGATCTTGTGACAATAAACAAGATCAATATGAGTGGTCAGTGGTAAGGAAAGAGCAATGGGAAACACAATCAATTCCGTTTCACCCCAAGTTCAGCTCTGTAATGTTCTCTGTGCGCACGGATGGCGATGTCTTTGTAGTTGAAGTGATCAGAGATCATACGGCTTTGTAAATGAACAAAACTGTTCATTAACTAACTAGAACACTAAAAGTTTCTATGATGTCTAATAGGATTACAGTTGGATACTATGGTTAAATACAAATAACTATGATTAACTAGTATTAATTACTATTGACTAAAGATACGCGACTGGACTCTACGCCTGCTATTCACGTTCTGCTACACACCTCAAGTGTTCCAGTAACAGTCTCCTGACATCACGTCACCTAGTGATCGGATGCTAGAATCTCAGTCTATGCATACGGCACCTATCTTTACTTACAGTTCGGTTATTAAATTATACACAAATGATATCATTACAGGCTCCTGGATCAACAGAACCCTGAAGAGAACCTAAGCTTAGTGAGTTTGTTTGTTTTTTATCAAGAGTGATTTGAATCACGAATGGGAACAGGCTTTTCAGTTCCTTAAATACATCTATGCTGCTCATCTCAACTAATCCCCGTGGCAGCAAATTCCCCGGTGTAACCACCAGCAGAGGCTGGTGAGCTATGTCATCATGATCAATTGGGCATGAGTCTGCTCTTGTGGCTCAGAATAGTCAGGATCAGTCTGGATATTTTTGCCCACCGCATTGCCAGTTTCAGGAAAATACCACCGACGCAATACTCCCTCACTCACATTTCTTCCCATGATCGTTCACAAACAGAGAGCTCTGAGTTTGCCTGTAAAACCCACTGAAAGGTGGGGGTCTTTGATACCACCGGGAAGTTCACAATTCCATTGACGGCGGGTGAACGGAACGTTTGCATTCGAACGCGGTTCTTGAACCATAAATGCATTCTCCGGCCAACTTTCAAGGAAGCCTTCCTGTGCCAATCAGGGTAGGGAGATTCAGCTCATGAATGAAATCAGCATCAATGAGGGTGAGGTTTCTCCATAAGGACATCAAAGCTCATCTGTGAACTTAACTCTCAGGCAAAATAAAGGTTCCCTTTCCTTTTAACTTTAGATTACTGCATTTGTAATTAAGTGGAGTCACACTTAACTCCACAATCAATTTAAACATTTTGCCTTGCAAAAAATAATCCATGTTGTCACATATTAAACGTTGTGCTCCAATTCTGGACCTTTTCAAAGGAAGCCACCTACAAATCCAGACAATTCATATTTCTACTGCCAAACGCACTGAATTTGAGTTAATTAATTTTGATGAATTTGGCTAAACCCAAATGTTGGCCCAAATCAAGTGATCTAGATTTGTCCCTTCAAAAGGTCTCTGCCACTCAGTTGACGTTGGGTTGCGGTTAATGCACAGGCAGTAAAGTTACGTATTTAACAACTTTTTAAACATCATTTTAAGTTGTTGAAAATACATGGGCCTGAATTTTTTGCCTGTTTTGTACGCACACTCGGCAGAAATAGCGCTTCCGGCCACGAGCGGCCCTGGAACGTGATTTCACGATGGTCAGCCAATTAACGGGCATCCAGCATGATAGACACACTGGGAATAGTTCAACAAGCGGTTGGCTCATTGGTCTCGGGGTGTGATTCTCACTTTGGGGTTTCTATTATGGGCGGCATGGGTGGGCAGCATGGTGGCACAGTGGTTATCACTGCTGCCTCACGGCACAGTGGTCCCAGGTTCGATCCCGGCTCTGAGTCACTGGCCGTGTGGTGTTTGCGTGGGTTTCGCCCCACAACTCAAAGATATGCAGGCTAGGCGGATTGGCCACGCTAAATTGCGCCCTAATTGGAAAAAATGATTTGGGTATTCTAAAAATTTTTTTTAAATTATGGGCGGCACGGTGATTAGCACTGCTACCTCACAGCTTCAGGGACCCGGGTTCGATTCCGGCCTTGGGTCACTGTCAGTGCGGAGTTTGCACTTTCTCCCCATGTCTGCTCGAGTTTCCTCCGGGTGCTCCGGTTTCCTCCCACAGTCTAAAGATGTGCAGGTTAGGTGGATGGACCATGCTAAATTGCCCCTTAGTGTCAAAAACTAAATTAGGAGGATAGGGTGGATGCATGGGCTTAAGTCGGGTGCTCCTTCCAAGGGCTGGTGCAGACTCGATGGGCCAATCGGCCTCCTTCTGCACTGTAAATTCTATGGCTGCCGGGGAGGGCAGCAAGAGGGCAGGTGCCATGAATAGGAGGGTGCGGGCTGGCACTTCTATTGGTTCCTTCAAGGAGACAGCCGCTGTCTCAGGGAGCTCCAGACCAGCACAAAATAAATCCTGATGGAGCAACACTACATACAGTGTCCAGGCATCACATTCAAACACAGACCTCAGTCCCCAGGCACCATTTTTAATCTTATTTCAGCCCTGACATTTGAAAATGAAACAAAAAATGAAAATCGCTTATTGTCACAAGTAGGCTTCAATGAAGTTACTGTGAAAAACCCTGAGTCGCCAGATTCCGGTGCCCGGTCCGGGAATTGAACCCGTGCTGCTGGTCTTGTTGTGCATTACAAGCCAGCTGTTTAGCCCATTGTGCTCAACCAGCCCTGGATCGAAGTTGCAGCTAAAACATAAAGGCCTCCTGGCCAATCGCCACCACCCCCCCCCACCGACCCCCACACATACCCGCCCGTCATCTGTAAAAGCAGACAGGCCACATAAAATTCCTTCCAATTGTCCCTTCACTGGGCTGAATTGCTCGCTTGATTATCAGCGGACACACTTCCAACTCTTGCGCTGATCGAAAAGTCGTGTGAGTGCACGATGACATCAGGACGTTCCCCTGCCGCCTTCTCGCACAATTTCACACGCTTCCAGGTCAGTATCGTGTGTGCCTGGGCGATGTAAACTTCCGGCCATACCCTTTTCCAGGGGCTGGTTTAGCTCACAAGGCTAAATCGCTGGCTTTTCAAGCAGACCAAGCAGGTCAGCAGCACGGTTCGATTCCCGTACCAGCCTCCCCGGACAGGCGCCGGAATGTGGCGACTAGGGGCTTTTCACAGTAACTTCATTGAAGCCTACTCGTGACAATAAGTGATTTTCATTTCATTCATTTTCCTTTTCCCATGTTTTCTCTCATTCCTTGGATGTAGGCTTTGCTGACAAGACCGGTGTTTGCTGTCATTCACTAGCTTGATAGGCTGCTTCAAAAGCAACCATATAGGTGCGCGGCGGGATTGATGGCAGACTGGAAAAAGACACCAGGTTTCCTCCGTTATTGAACCATCTGGAGTTTCTAATAATATTCCAACTGCTGTATGGTTATTTTAACTACTATGGCGGGAGCTGAACTTCTGGAGCTGGATTCTCCGGTTTTGAGGTTCTGTCTGGAGGAAGTGTCTGGTTTTACGCCGCAAAAGTTGCCGCCGTCCCCGCACAGGTGCTCCAACCGGTGAGGGGCTAGAAGTCACACCAAGCCACGTAAAACGCACGGCCTTCCCGTTACAAACCCCTGGAGGATTGCCGGGTCCATGGCCGCGCATGTGCACGGTGACGGCCTGCAGCGGTCGCTCTGTACAACATGGCGCCTGCCACGCGCAGCCCTGGCCTGCCAGATAGTGCCCCACTGGACACCCCCTCGCCACCCTCAGACCACCCCCCACCAGTCCCCCGCCCCCAGGCGTCGCTGAAGCCCCCCGGCCAGCAGCATGGCTGCCGCCCAACTGTGACGGTGCTGGTCACAGTCCGCAGCCGACACGCCGGGTTCACGAAAACCGAGAGCACACGTGTCCTATGCCATCAGGAATTCGGCCCATCGGGAGCAGAGCATCGGGGAAGGGCCCTCAGGTAACATCTGGTTATCCATTTTGCTAAAAGTATGGAAACTATTTATCTACTGAACTTTAATGGTCTGATTTTCTATCAGAGGAGAAGCCTCGGTTGGGATTCCCCGTTGTGGGTCCGCCCCACTACCGCTGCTGGCAAGGACGGAGAATTTGCCGCTCAGCCGAATCTCCCATTCACCGCAGCGGAGAAGGAGAATCCCATCCCTCAAATTTAATCTTTAAATGATGTGAAGGCATCGATGAGGTTGCAGAAAATATTAACGGGAACGACTCTGTGGGTGAGAGATTTAAGTCACATGGCAAAGTTGGGGCTGTTGTCTGTAGGGAAGGGAAGGTTGAGAGGCGATTTGATAGAAATGTTCTAAATCATGAGGGGCCTGGGTGGAGCAGATGGAGAAACTGTTCCCATTGCCTGAATCTTCTATCCTCACAATGTCATCACTACTCAGCGATGCTAAAGTTCTGGACGCTCTATCATAGAACTGCTTTTAGTTTGCTTTAATGTGTTGCGTTTCCTGCAGTGCCGATGCATTCTCCTCCTTCTTTTCCAAGTATGGAAGGGTGGCACGCAACCTTCTCTTCATGAGTAACTCTGCTGGCGATCTATCATGTGAATAGGTAACACTTTGTAACGTGATTTCACGAGATACTGATCAAATTGGCTGCCCATTGCTTTCTATGATGATTGTTTTACCAAGTGTACACTTTTTCGTTAAGACCTTCGAGATCCATGCCCATATGAGCATCGCCATTTTTTTGTTTCACACATAACATGGAATTTACCCCATTGGTAGGTTCTTCCATCTTCTTGATATCTTGTGGTTTCGTATCTGATACAGGTGGTAGGGTAGTAATGAGATTGACATGCAGATGAACATCTTCAGCAATTTCACTATTAATAGTTTGTATCAATGCTTTAGATAATGCAGCTTCTTTAAATTGTATCTCGTTGGCGAATGGTAGTGCATTAAAATCTGTGGGAACAGATCATTGAATTTGCTGATAATGTTCTCAGAATCGTTGGAGTGTTGATCCAATTCTTTGTGGATGCTATATACCAACTGCACTAAACCCAATTCTTCACAGGACTGATCACCTGATAATGAATCCAATCCCTCGGATTAAATACAAGAATGGGACCCAATCGACTTGTGTTCTTCACTACCACACTCAGGTCACAAGCACCATAGCATTTCATGCTTGAACCATTATAATCGCTCAGAGCTATTTTGTGATTTCTGCTAATCAACTGAATTTTTAGATTTTTAAAAATCAGTCATGCTGATTAAATTGCCTTTGGCAACAGTGTCTAACTTCAATTGGACCAATGTACCATTCACTTCAAGTGGCAGCAGCCATTTGTCCTCATCAACCGCATTTATTTTAAATGGAGCATCAGTCTGCTTTTTTTTAAGTGCTGGAGATGTCTCCAAAAAAATTATTCTTCGATGTTATTCCTCCAACAAACAATGATATTTCATGACTGGAGGCTGTGTCTTCCACTGTGCTGACTGATCTGGGGTTCAGCTCAAAGTAACAATTCTGAGCAAAGTGATTTTTTTTCCTTTGCATCTGGAACAAAACTTGCCAAACGCTGGGCACTGCCTTAATTTGTGTCTTTGGTCACATCTTTCACACAGAAATACTGCGTCCTGATCTTTAACATTGGTGTGCGAGGAGCTGCAGGAACTTTCCCGCCTTTTTTCAGAAGTTTCCCGCCATTTTGGAGAAAGTGCGGCAACCGGAGTGCTTTCCTCCAGGAAGACGCCGCCATTACTGAGAAACATTTTAGAATGCTGGGCTGCTAGCTGACAAATCTTAACTGTTTGTTCCAAAGACAGCTCCCATTCCCTCAGCAATCGTTCCCTCAACTTACTTTCCATTCACACCAAACACAATTTAATCCCGAATCATGGAAGATTCCACTGCAGAAAAACTATAGGTTTTAGCTTTACATCAGTCATGAAATGATCTATGGACTCTTCTCTAAACGTGATCTAAACATATAGGGGTGTTCTCCAACCCCCCGCCAGGTCGGAGAATCGCCGGAGGCAGCGAGAATCCCACCTCGCTGCTTCGAGGCCGGCTGCCGAATTCTCCGGTGCCGATTTTTTGGCGGGGGCAGGGATTGCGCTGCACCGGACGGGGGCCGTTGGCAGTGGCCCCTCTGGCGATTCTCCGGTCCCCGATGGGCCAAGCGACCGCCTGTTTTCGACCAGTCCTGCCGGCGTGGATTAGACCAGGTCTGTACCGGCGGGACCGAGCTCTGAGGGTGGCCTGTGGAGTCCTTGGAGGGGGGGGGGCGAGAGGGGATCCAGCCCCGGGGGCCCCCCCCCCGGTGGCCTGGCCCGCGATCGGGGCCCACCAATCTGCGGACAGGCCTGTGCCATGGGGGCATTCTTTCCCTCCCCGCCGGCCTGTGTAAACCTCCGCCATGGCCTGAGCGGAGAAGAAATCCCCTGCCCATGCGCAGGAAACACGCCAACGGTTCTGCGCATGCGCCACTCACGCTGGCCATCGGAGGCCCGTCGGCCGCCGTTGGTGTGCGCCAACCACTGCCAGCGCCGCCTAGCCCCGAAGGGTGTGGAGATTCCGCACCTTCTGGGCGGCCCGACGCCGAGTGGTTCACAGCCACTCCTTGCCGCGGTACTGCCCGCCCGCCGATACACGGGGAATCCCGCCGTGTTCATAAATTTCATTTTTTGGGGGGTTGTTGATTGTTCATCAAATCCTCAAATTATTTTGCTAAAATTTAATCATTTGCAAATTTAAACTTGTTAAACATAACAATTGCTTTGGGCCCTGCCGCTGTTAGGAGCATCGCTACCTTACACGGATCTGATTGATCTCCTAAATTTACTGCAGTAAGAAACAGATTAAACTGTTGTTTAAACACTTGGCCGTTGCTGTCCACATTACCGTGAAATCTGAGACTCACTGTTGGCCTCAACGTCTCCATGTAGTTTGCAGTCTGTAAAATTTTCAAACCTCTGTGAACCTCGTAGCAAGCCAAACGTGATGCTTTGAATAGTTTTTTCTCAGTGTTTAATACCATCCAGACCCTGGTATCATGTAATGTTCTTGTCGGATGGCCTGATTTATATTACAAGAACACTTGTAGCTAAAGCTATCAACGATGTATTAACATTAACTGTGAGTCAAATATATGCAAAACAACAGTTGGATAACAGCATGACGATGCACAAACAACCCCTCTCCCAGCTCCCCAGTCAGTCTGAGGTCACCTGACTCCAACATTCACTTATATACTAATGAGACTCCTAATGGTCAGTCAGTGAATTACAACAAAACTACACAACCTGATAATCCCCTACAGATTAACTCCCTTCCTTATCAAAATGCTTGACATGGGGATCTTTTGTATCCATCCATGCAACATACAGACGGGACTTGGTTAATGTCACACCTGAAGACTGTACAGCTTTCCCACAATACTGCACTGAATTGTCAGCTTTGATTTTTGTACTTGTGTCCTGGAGTGGGTTTTGAATCTCGAACCTTACGGCTCGGGAATGAGACTGTTACCAACTGGGATGGGTATGGTATAATCAGGATTATGGTGAAATGGCTGATGAGTGGCCAGGGATGGGAACTGAACATCCAGGGGTTTCAGTATTTAGGAAGGACAGACAAAAGGAAAAGGCGGTGGAGCTGCATTGCTGGTTTAAGAGGAAATTGGCGCAATAGTGAGGAAGGATATTAGCTCCGATGATGTGGAATCTTAATGGGTAAAGGGGAGAAACGCCAAGGGACAAAAAAGGTGAGTGGGGATTACATATAGGCCCCAAACTATAGTGCAGCTGATGTTGGGAATGGTATTAAACACAAAATTAGAGATGCATGTGATAAAGAAACATCTGTAATTATGGCTGACATAGATTGGGTAAATTAGTACAGTACTGTAGAAGAGGAATGCCTGGAGTGTATATGGGATAGTTTCCTCAACCAATACGTTAAGGAAGCAACAAGAGAACAAACCATCCTAGACTGTGTATTGTGTAATGAGAACAGAATCATTGGCAAACTACATGTGCGAGACACCTTGGGAATGGGCGACCATAATACGATAGAATTTTTCATCAAGCTGTCGCTCTGACAGAGTTGATTTGGAATCTTAATAAAGGAAACTACGATGATATGAGGTGCGAGTTGGTCGATTTGAAAATGTTACTTATAAAGGGATGACTGTGAACAGGCAATGACAAACATTCAAGGAGTGCAGGGGGAACTGCAACAATTGTTTATTCCTGTCTGGCACAAAAGTAAAACGGAAAAGGTGGCCAAACCATGGCTTACAAGAGAAATTAGAGATAGTATTCGATCAAAGGAAGAAGCATACAAATTGGCCAAAAAAACAACATATCTGTGGATTGGAAGCAGTTTAAAAATCAGCAAAGGAGCACCAAGGGATTGATTAAGAAGGAGAACATAGAGTATGAGAGTAAGCTTGCAGAGACATAAAAACTGACTGTAAAAGTTTCAATAGGTACGTGCAGAGAAAAAGATTGGTGAAGATAAATGTAGGTCCCTTACAGTCAGAAACAGGAGAAATTATTATCGGGGTCAAAGAAATGGCTGAGCAACTAAATACAGACTTTGGTTCTGTCTTCAGAAATAAGATACCAGAAATGTTGGGAAACACAGGGTTTAGTGAGAGGGAGGAACTGAAGGAGATCAGGGAATTCTAGATCAGTGAGCCTGATGTCGGTAGTGGGGATAATTCTAGAGTGCACTATCAAAGATTTTATAGCGAGCACTTAGAAAACTGTGGCAGGATCAGAGAGTCAGCATGGATTTATGAAGGGGAAATCATGCTTGACAAATCTACTGGAATTCTTCGAAGATGTAACAGGGAGAGTTGATGAGAGGGAGCCAGTGGATATGGTATCTTTGGACCTTCAGAAGGCTTTCAACAAAATCCCACATAAGAGATTAGCGTGTAAAATTAATGCGCATTGGATTAGGGGTAGTATATTGAGATGGATAGAAAACTGGTTGGCAGTCAATGACTAGTGGGGTACCGCAGGGATCGGTGCTGGGACCCCAGCTATTCACTATATATATATTAATGATTTGGATGAGGGAACAAAATGTAACAGCCCCAATTTTGAAGATGACACAAAGCTGGGTGGGAAGGTGAGCTGTGTGGAGGATGCAGAGATCCTTCAGTGTGATTTGGACAAAGTTGAGTGAGTGGGTGGGCAAATGAATGGCAGATGCAGTTTAAATTTGGATAAATGCGAGGGCATCCACTTTGGTCGCAAAAACGGGAAGGCTGACTATTTATCTGAATGGCCATAAATTAGGAGAAGGGAATGTGCAATGAGACCTGGGTGTCCTCGTACACCAGTCGCTGAAGGTAAGCATGCGGGGGCAGCAGGCAGTAAAGAAGCAAATGTCATTGGCCTTCATAGTGAGAGGATTCGAGTAGAGGAGCAGGGATGTCTTGCTGCAATTATTCAGGGCCTAGGGGAGGCCAGAGTATCGTGTGCAGTTTTGGTCTCCTTATCTGAGGAAGGATATTCTTGCTATAGAGGGAGTGCAGTGAATGTTTATCAGACTGATTGCTGGAATGGCGGGACGGACGTATGAGGAGAGATTGAGTCGGTTAGGACTGTATTTGCTCAAGTTCAGAAGAATAAGGGAAGATCTCAAAGAGACTTATTAAATTCTAACAGGACCAGACAGGGTAGATGCAAGAAGGATGTTCCCGATGGTGGGGGGTTGTAGTGATATCATGGTTATGTTGTAATTCACCGACTGACCACTAGGAGTTTCATTAGTATATAAGTGAATATTAGAGTCAGGTGACCCGTCAGACTGGCTGGAGGAAGCTGAAGAGAGGTTGCTTGTACTTGATCTTACTGTTATTCATCTGTTGTTTTGTATATAGCATATCCACAGTTAATGTTAATGAATGGTTTATAGCTTTAGCTACAAGTGTTCTTGTAATATAAATCAAGCCTTCCGAACCAGGGGTCACAGTCTGAGGATACGGGATGGACTATTTTGGACAGCGATGAGGAGAAATTTCTTCACCCAGGGAGTGGTGAGCCTGTGGAATTTGTTACCACAGGAAGTAGTTGAGGCCAAAACATTTGTTTTCAAGAAGCAGTTGGATGTAGCACTTGGAGGCCAAGGGGATCAAAGGATATGGAGGGGGAAGTGGGAACAAGTTACTGAGTTACTGGGGGGGGGCGGACGATGTAACGCTAAAGTTCTTGCTCCTGATCACAGAGGTGAAGAGAAAGGGATTATGTTTCTCTGTGATGCCTCCGTGGTTAAATAGCCTACTGACACCCGGCACCACATCACTCAAGGGTAGCCCTTTGTGCAAAGTACTGAGTAACCATCTCAGCCTTGGAACAAGCAAAGAAAGCAAAACAATTGAGCATAGTTCTCCATAGAGTGACTCCCCAATCTCTGCTCTTTATCCTGGGGAATCTCTGTTTGCCTTGAAGGCAATTCCTCTTGTCACACAGGATGGTGGGCACATCCTTGTCGCCAGACAACCTGTCAATGGCAGGTTGAAGCTCTGTGTGAGTAGAGGCCTGTGATTTACCTGCCCGCCCTCCTGAACAATGTCCACAGGCAGTGCCGGAGCAAGCAGAAATAAAACTAGCTTTAATCATGGGCGAGGGATGGCAGAACAAAAGGAGGACATTTTTTTTTTATGGCATTTAAAAAGAAGACATTTAAAATGGAACATTTTATGAAAGGAGGTGTAAAAAAGAGGAATTAAGAAATCTGTCTTCTGGTCAGATCTGAATCAACATTGTTGCAGTGTGCGAGTCAAATATTGGCTGCTTTTCATTATGTATGAGCAAGTGTCAAGAAGTGTACAGGGACAATCGTAAAAGACATTGCTCCTTCTTCAAGATGGTGTTAAACGTGCAAGAGAACAAGAGTGTGCTGTAGTCACAGGCTGTACTGGACAATAGACTAAGAATGAAAGCGGAACAAGAACAGAATGGGGAAATGGGCAGAATTATGCAGCACAGCTCATGTCTGCATCATGAATTTGATTTAATAGGGGCACACACAGAATTTGATCTGGCACACTGATTGAATCCACACACAGGCCCAGCGTGCGTGTCTCTGCTGTCGAGCACCTTTCAAACCAAAAAGGAAGACAGGCGAGGAGAAAAATATGCGATTAAATGCAAAATCCTTAAATACAAATGGCAACGTGACTCATGCCCCCTCCTCGTCCGTCATTTCATAAATCCTTTGCATTTGACAAGATCTTAATGAAAAACAACATTATGCAGACAATGTTCCTCAGGGTTATGCTAATGTCGTAGCTTGCAAGGCAAATGACATCTATAATATTAAATTGTGGACAAACCATGATATTTGGAGGAAAAGTATTCGGAAACATAGAACCATGTCAGGCATCCATGAAAAGGGATCTGGACAAAACGTTTGTGGATGTTTAACAAAGGAAAGGTAAAGAATCAAGAGCCAGACACCAAGGAACAGGCAGTGAACAGCCCTAGTCAGCCACTGCTTATTAGTATGCGGCTGAAGCTGCATGTTTGGTACACCCTGGAGGACTGTACAATTTGAAATTCCTACCTGACTCACCTCATGGGAGCGCGGGATGGATTCCGACATCCCCTGTCCTAGTTTTCAGCACCATGTGACCCTGTTCCCGGTTCTCCGAGATTTCAAGACCAACATCTCCCCGACCGAGCCTTATAGAAGTCCGTCTAACGGGTCAGAAGCACATTCACTTAGACACCACGCCAGCCTTCCAACAAGAAGAGAAAAGGCACACACCGGTCTTTCCAAGAATTAAAATGGCTGCGCCCTCCCCAGTCTAACAGGAGAGGGGGGGGGGGGGGGGGTGGCGTGCAGAACCCACGCGCCAACAGAACGCACAATCGAGAGACTGGGTAGAAATTTCCGCTGAGGCTCCTTTTCACTCGCAGTGCAAATCCCTCAGCTTCCACACAATTCTGGTACAACATTCACGATGACAGCTGAAGAAGAGAGAGGGGGGAAGAGAGAGAGAGAACAGCCACTGCCTGACTGCTACATCCCTGATGTCATCACCCAACGCCCAATCACCAAGCAAGCAGTTAATCTTTTCACAACTACCTTTTCTTTTCACCCTAGCAACACCGGGTGAAAAGCAAGGTCTGGAAAATGTGGTGACTACGGAGGTATTCTTCTTCAATATTTTCATATTCTCTTTGCACATTGCAATGTGAACGCAGCCTTCCTCAGCAGCAACGCCTCTTTGCTGCTTTTTCAGCATATGTGCATTTCCCACCGTGGAAATTACACCCAGCGCCAGTTGGTAAAATATTCAGTGTTTGAAATTTGCATTGAGGGGATCCAGTGCTATTTATTCCCTTGTGAGGAGAGAGGGAATGTAAAATCGTTCTCAGAACAAAACATTACATTCAGAAACAATTCTGGAGACTTAAAGATGTTCAACATTTTATTACGTCTTTCCTTGTAATGCTGTAAGACTGATTTTTAAAAATGTCTCTATTGTGTCAAGCCTGTGAAAAATAAATTGCTGCTGATTCATACAGTAGGTTCCTAATGTAGGAAAAAACAGGCAAAATATTCCCATCAGCAGTAATGAATATATTAAATTATTTCTTGCTCTACACTTCTTCCCATCGGTTTTGGGGTGATGGTCTATAGGGACCAGTATTATTGTGATGCCAGTCATGGCTGTCAGTCATGACGGAGAGTAACAACAGACTATTCGAACGCAGGAGGCATCACAGTCAAGGGCAGTACTGTTCTCAGGCACCGGCCTTCCAGGATCCGACTGCAGTGAGGAGCCTGGATGCACTGCCTGGGAGTATGGAGGGGGCAGGTTCAATCGAGGCATTCAAGAGGGCATTATATGACAATTTGAATAGAAACGATGTGCGGGGGTCCAGGGCAAAGGCAGGGGAATGGCACTTAGCCATCATGCTCGTTTGGAGGGCTGGTGCAGACACGATGGGCCGAATGGCCTCCTTCTGCGCCGTAACAATTCTGTGATTTTCCTTCTCCCAAAACCATGGCATGCAGTTGGGGGGCCTCCAATCCCCTGGGAGACTCCCCGTTTGTGGGGACCGGTGCTGAACGGCGCTCGCCCGAGGTCTCGGAGGCGAAGGGGGATGAATCCCAAAGCCTCAGGTACCTCGGGAATCTGCACATTAGAGTGAGGCGAGCTGTCTCGCTCTAACATGCAGATTTGCCAAAAAGTGATCCCGCCCACAATGGGCGGCGCTTACATCTCCACGTCTCGCGAGATCCTCTTGGATCTGACAAGGTGTGAGGAGCGGAGCCTCCCGGCTTTTATTGGCCACACTGTGCAGCGGCGAGCTGCTTTTCTGGTGTGGCCATTGGATCATGCCCAAGCTATACAGTCCCCAATAAATTTAACCCATTCATCCAACCCATGGTAGATTTAGGGCTAGGTTCTCCGTTGTGGAGAAAGTGCTCCTGCCGACATAGAATCGCTCGTGGTCTCTGTTGGCACTTGGCGTGGTGGTCAGGAGTGATCCCCTCTATATTTCAGGTGCCCTTGTTTCCTCCCACAGTGCAAAGATGTGCAGGTTAGGTAGGATTATTGGGATAGGAAGGGGGAGTGGGCCGAGGCAGGGTGCTCCTTCAAAGGGTCAGTGCAGACTTGATAGGCCGAATGGCCTCCTTCTGCACTGTAGGAATTCTATGATTTTATTTCAACCTGACAATAGGTTTTCCCAGCCTCTGAGAAGGTTCTGGAGACATATCCTATCGGATTTTCAGACCTATCATCCGAGAAGACAATTGACACCTCTTGAACCTGTGATAATCCCTCTCTCCAGTTGCTCCGTCTGGACCTGTAAAGACTTAATTACCTGCAAAGACTCACATTCAAAGTATCGTCTTGCATTTCTGACTTTGTCTATATATATGTTTCTGGAACCCACCTCTTCATTCCCCTGAGGAAGGAGCAGTGCTCCGAAAGCTAGTGATTTGAAACAAACCGGTTGGACTTTAACCTGGTGTTTAAGACTTCTTACTGTGCTAACCCCAGTCCAACGCCGGCATCTCCATATCATCTTTATCAATTCTAGCAGGCCTCCTTCTTTTATTTGAAAAATTTCTGTCCAATTTAAATTAATTTCTATGAGCCAGTGGCGGCCGAGTAGATGTGGTCCTCGACTTGATACAACTGTTAATGGGAGTTGGACAGATTGCGGCTGATGATTCACTGGTAAAGTGCTAGCATCCATGATCATGATGGCCTCTCCCATATAGGTCGCCAATTGTGCTGATGTAATCCTTAAACCCAAAGGCTGAAACTCTTCTCGCAAGTGGTTTAGCTCACTGAGCTAAATCGCTGGCTTTTAAAGCAGACCAAGCAGGCCAGCAGCACGGTTCGATTCCCGTACCAGCCACCCCGGACAGACGCCGGAATGTGGCGACTAGGGGCTTTTCACAGTAACTTAATTGAAGCCTACTCGTGACAATAAGCGATTTTCATTTTCATTCATTTCAAGTACCTGTGCGTGTGTGTTCCCCTATTACAGTAACAGACACTCCCGTGTCTACTTCCATCTCTATAGGTTTACTATTAACCAAAATAACCACTGTAAAGGGGGCTACCTTGTCCATTTTCATGTTGTTCAGCGAATGAACACTCAAATCATTTGTAGGGAATCGACACCGTGTATTTGCGATGTGCCTTTAGCAGTGAGTAGGTTGGCTTGTTCATACACTGGTACCTCGACTGCCCCTTCCTGTGCCATGAAAAGCATTCTGCTTCCTTAAATCTGCAAGTGTCTGGGGAGTTGTTACCCCTGTACCGGTAACACTCTGCATTGATCCTTGCTGCTGCATTCACTCCCCTAAAGCTTCTGACTCTGTTTGCTCCTTCCTGTTTAAAACTAGCATCTTCACTTTTAACGTCATTGTTGACTGCAGTTTCCCGCCCTAACTGATGTACTCCACCGCCATTGTGCAAACTCTAAAGCTCCTTTTCTCCCTTCTCAGCGCTCCCCATCACTAGCACTTCCTCCAGCGCTTTTTTAAAATTGATATCTGCCTCTGCTAATGGCTTTCTCTGGATGGCTTCATTACTGACTCCACAAACTAAGCGATCTCGCAGCATATCGTTCAGGGTGGCCCGAAGTCATAGTGTTCTGTGATTTGCCTTAGTTTCACAATATAGGTCGCAATGGCCTCTCCTGGGGCTCTCTCCAGGAAAGTGCTGCAGGTTGATTGAGGGCTTTGGAGAATGATGTACCTTCACCCAATCCACTATCTCCGTGAACAAACTAGAATCGGGCACGTTCGGGGACATAAAGCTAGAGATTAAACTATAGGCCTGGGTCCCACACACGTTTAAAATGATTGCCTTCTTCTGCCTGAGCTCCTTTATTCTACTGATCATAAAATAATGAAGTAGATGCTCTATATACTCCGTCTAATCCTCAATGGATCTACTTGACCAAATAGAATTGTTTTTTCTGTAGGACACTTCTGTTTTGCAACATGACCTCGACCACAACGGGTTCTGTACTCACAGTCTTAGGACCTTATGTCCTCTGCTTTACCCTCGTTGCTAATGTAAAACTTTGGCTCAACAACTAGGTATGAAAAAAATGAATGGTTATTTGCAACACACTATCTTACAGAGTCTTGCAGCTTCATGGCTGCCAGTCAGTATCTGGAATCGATACGAGGCAAAAGCCCACCCTACCCCTGTCTAAGATGGTTTTTCTGGGTCACGTGACGCTATCGGCCGATCGGCCCTTAAAGGGGCCGGGCACCAGAGCTAGGAGGTTACTGGAAGAAGAGCTGACAATTTTCCCACTGCTCCCTTGGCCCCGAGGTGTGACAGGAGCCTTCCTGATCTCCCACCGCACTTTTTTTCCTGGAGGAATGCTGACACTTCCGCTGGCTGGGTCCTTGGATGCAAGCTAAAGACATGTACTGCCCCCCCCCCCCCCCCCCCCCCCCCCCTCTGCCACCACAGCGGCCCATCTGGGACCACCGTGACCTGAAGCACCTGATCTTGTCGGCCTGATCCTCAACTGCAGAGTTGAGTAGGGAGTGAGCCTGCTCTCGGACAGGAATTATTCCAGTCCTGTGCCTAGATAGGAGCAACATAGATCCTGGAGAAAATCCTATTCTTTGATACCCTGCAGCACCTCCGAAACAAAGACTTGAATTATGTAGCACCTCAGATGAGCTTAAGACATTGCAAGTAATTTTGAAATGTGCTCACTGATGTAATGTAGGAAGTGTAGTGGCTGTCAAACTTGCAAAGAGCGTACTTTCCCAAAACAGAAACGTGGTCATGACCAGATAACTCCTTGTGTTGGAGATTAAGGGTCATAATTTGCCAGGATACCAGGGAAAAACTCTTCTTCAGCCTCGGTTTGTTGCTCAGGTCTCATAACAGGGACGAGAATCAGAGGCAGAAGTGTCACCTCTGAAGCACATGTACTGTAGTCCCAGACAGGACCATCCAACTCAGCAGAGATCAGGTTTACAACCTGAGATCTTTATAACCCACAGCACACATAGCTAAACGGCGGTTAGCACTGCTGCCTCACGGCGCCGAGGACCTGGGTTCGATCCCGGCCCTGGGTCACCATCTGTGTGGAGTTTGCACATTCTCCTCGTGTCTGCGTGGGTCTCACCCCCACAACCCAAAGATGTGCAGGGTAGGTGGATTGGCCACGCCAAATTGGCCCTTAATTGGAAAAGAATTGGGTACTCTAAATTTATAGGGAAAAAAAGGAATCCACTAAAACCCAAAGAGGTTGCCAAACGGCTTGTATTGGTGGAGACCTAATAGAAGTATCCAAAATATTGAGGGCTTTTGAAGAGAACAGTGGGAAGAAACTGGTAAGTGGGACATTAACCAAAGGTCAGAAATATAAACCAATTGGCAAAGGGTCAAGAGTGGGAACAAGGAGAAATTATTTCACAGATTTGTTTTTTCTCCCTGGGAAAACTGAAACCTAAAGACCTTACATATGCGGAGTTGTCACAAGCTGGGTATTGCCAGCACTTAGTCACGTTTAGATTTAAGTCCCCTTACCCACATTCTCAAATCAAAATTATGTTTTAAAAGCTCAGACGTTGGATGAAATAATTTGTCACAACATTGCGCAGGCCAGCCTTTTAGTGGATAGCGAGTGAGGAATAAGGCTGGCTGTTTGCCATTTGCTGCTCTTACAGCTTCCCACAAACTTTTCCTGTGTTTTTGGAGGACAATTCCCTGTCCCTGGGGGTCAGGAGGAGGTCATTCAGCTTTTCACGCCTGCTCCACTCTTTATTGAGGTCCTGGACTGGTCTGTATCAGAACTCTATCCATCGCTTTGGCTACGTGTCCTATACTTTTTGCGACCAATGCTCTATTATGGACGGGCAACAAGTGTGGGGTTTAACTTGACCCCTCACCTCGCTGGAGAGGAGTGCTAAATCCAGCCCAGGATGTGTGTGAGAGATGGTCGGATTTATTTTTATTATTCACTGTGAGGATGGAACACTGGAGGCCAGGATTCGCTGGCCTTCCCTAACTGGCCCTGAGAAGGTAAATACAACTGAGTAGCTTGCCAGACCATTTCAGAGATCAGTCAAGAGTCAGCCGCTTTGCTATGGGGCTGGAATCACATCTGGGACTTGCCTAAAGGAGACGGGTGAACCAGAGGGGTTTTCACAACAATCCAATAGTTTCATGGCCGCCTTTGCTGATACATAGAATTTACAGTGCAGAAGGAGGCCATTCGGCCCATCGAGTCTGCACCGGCTCTTGGAAAGAGCACCCTACCCAAGTTCACACCTCTAACCTATCCCCATAACCCAGTAACCCCACCCAACTCTAAGGGCAATTTTGGACACTAACGGCAATTTATCATGGCCAATCCACCTAACCTGCATATCTTTGGACTGTGGGAGGAAACCGGAGCTCCCGGAGGAAACCCACGCACACACGGGGAGGACGTGCAGACTCTGCACAGACAGTGACCCAAGCTGGGAATCGAACCTGGGACCCTGGAGCTGTGAAGCAATTGTGCTAACCACTATGCTACCGTGCTGCCCTGTAAACTAGAGTTTATATTCCATATTTGGGCAGCACGGTGGCACAGTGGTCAGCACGGTGTTGCCTCACAGAGCGCCAGGGTTCCGGGTTCGATTCCGGCCTTGTGTGACTGTCTGTGTGGTGTTTGCATGTTCTCCACACGTCTGTGTGGGTTTCTCCGGATTCTCCGGTTTCCTCCCACAGTCCAAATATGTGCAGGCTAGGTGGATTGGCCATGCTAAATTGCCCCTCATTGTCCAAAGATGAATAGGTTAGGTTACAGGATTGCAGGGATGGTGTGAGGGAGTAGGTTTAGGTAAGTTGCTTTTTCAGAGGGTCAGAGCCGACTCAATCGGCTGAACAGCCTCCTTCCGTACTGTCGAGATTTTATAATTATATTTAATTAATTGAGTCTGAGCTCTCGTGCTGCTCTGATCAGATTTGAACTCATGTTACTCACATCATCCAGGCCTTCTGCATTATTAATGTAGTCTCATAACACCCTTAACCTCGCCAATAGCGACAGAGGGCAACAATGCCATGTGAATTGACTCCGTGGAGAATGGTTCAAAATGGGAATGAAAACATCTATGTGTTGCCAATGCAGATATTTAGGGACAGATCAGTAGCTGATTAAAATTAGCTGAATGAAAGTCCCAGATCACCACAGGCTGCTTTCCCCTTTGAGGGGGGAGAGCTGACTGGTGGTGATTTAACCCGAGGGTCACCATACCTCAGGCGAGGGGCGAGGTTGAGGAGCCTTCATGAATAACCTCAGCTGGCATGGGAATTGAACCCAAGCTATTGCTGTCCCTCCAAATCACGAAACAGCTGTATGGTCAACAGAGCCAACGCCCATTACTGAATAATACACATGTAACAATCATGTCTGGGTAATTATTCAATGGCAAATAAATCATTTAATCTAAATGCTAAATTTCTCTGTTTGTCTCCGACTTGTTACGTTTGTCGGTTTTTTTGAGCCTATGTTCCTCACACTTAGACGAGGAAAAGTTATTTATGTAGCGATGGAGTAGGACTCTACAGATGCTTCAGGAAACTTGCGCCCTCTAAAGATTCTTCAAGTTGTGATAACGCTTCTTTGGAAGAGATAATCACTATCATTCATAATTTCAATATGCAAATGACTCAGGAATAGTTTCAGTTTATCTTTATTGTCACAAGTAGGCTTACATTAACACTGCAATGAAGTTACTGTGAAAAGCCCCTAGTCGCCACATTCTGGCCCCTGTTCGGGTACACAGAGGGAGAATTCAGAACGTCCAATTCACCTAACAGCACATCTTTCGGGATTTGTGGGTGGAAACCGGAGCACCCGGAGGAAACCCACGCAGACACGGGGAGAACGTGCAGACTCTGCACAGACAGTGACCCAAGCCGGGAATCGAACCTGGGACCCTGGCGCCGTGAAGCAACAGGGTTAACCACCTCACCTTTCCCAAATAATAATGGAGACAAATTCCTGGGATTTTGCATGAGCATCCTTGATTCCCCTAACCACACCACTGGCAGCTCTACCTGAAGCTGCCTTGGGCCTTACTACCTCCGTAAAACTCTCCACTTCTATTTAACTCGCTCTGTAAAACAGCAATTCCCAAACCAGCGAGTTGCGGCCCCCGTTGTGGGGCCTGGAGTGTGGAGGGGGAGGGCGATCACAGAACTAGCAGGTGAAGTCCTCCTCTGAGGATGTGCCTTGCACTGGTACCAAGGCCCAGATAGCGGAATCTGCAACCTGGAGCATGTTTGTGATGTTTAGACGTGAATGTGACATGTCCCTTTGAGGTCACGACTCAGAAACTATCCAGCTAAATGTAGCTGCTTGTAAGTTAGCAAGGCCGATTACTTGTAAATTTTAGGCAGTGGTTCAAAGTCAGGGATGAAGTAACTAACTGGCCATCTTTCCCCTCTTTATGTCTGTTTTTCCTCTGTAACAAAGTGTCATTCCTGAAATATAATGAATGTTGATACAGACAGGCAACTTGTAACTATCAGGGTCTCCCATGATTCTCACGCAAGTGTGATGATATGCTTAAAGCAATTCTGTACATGATGTTATGCACAACCTCTGACCACTAGGTGGCAGGGCAAACCCACTGCATGACTGTGGCTGGGGAGTTGGGAGTAGGTCGTGTTGGAGGATAGACATATTTTGCACAAGCTCTACAATAGTTAATTAGTGTTAGTAGTTTATTATTTTATTCATCCTAGTTACCTTTATCATGCAGTTGTTTCATAATAAATTATTCAAACTAGATGTTCTGTAGTTCATCATTCGCTACGACCAGTCGACAGAACATGACAATGATGACCTGAAACATTAACTCTACTCTCTTTGTATCTTTACCTGCTGAGTGTTTCCAGTATTTTTGTTTTTTTTACTTCAGCTGTCTGAAGATGCTGTTTACAGCGAGTCAGAGGATAATTGCGATAATAATTTTAGGGCATTATTCCATGCAATTCCCAATTGTTTTCAGGGAGGTATTTGGCAACAAGTTTATACAAGATCTCCTTCGAGAAACGAAGGTAACTATTTTTGATTGATTCTTGAAAAGTAAATTAAACATTTCCGCCCCCTCCCTCCATAGTGTGTTTTACAGCGGCGGAGGTGAATCGGCTAGTCCGGCCGCTGTCAACCCCGAAACAGCCGGAAAATCCCACCCAACGTTTTTAGACATTATCAGTGGTGGTGGGTTACAGATCACTCAAGGAGTCTACATTGCAGCGGCAACATCCAGTTCTACATGCATTCTTTCCATCACATGGCCAAACAGGAAATTCTCCCACTCTTGCCATGTGCCATTGGCATGTGCTGAAAGGATTCGCAGGTTGATAATCAACCTGTTCACCCGCATCATGAACGTACCTTCATTGGCCAGCAGGGCTCAAACCTGGAACTTCTGACTCAGAGGCAGGGTCGCTACCCACCGCACCACGAGCTCTACGTTAATGCTCATTAAGACATTATTTGATAAGGTGTCTCACAAATGGCTTGAGGGCAGGCACGGTAGCACAGTAGTTAGCACTGTTGCTTCATAGCACAAGGGACCCGGGTTCGATTCCAGGCTTGGGTCACTGTCTGTGCTGAGTCTGCACGTTCTCCCCGTGTCTGCGTGGGTTTCCTCCGGGTGCTCCGATTTCCACCCACTAGTCCCGAAAGGCAGGCTCGTTAGGTGAATTGGACTTTCTGAATTCTCCCACCGTGTACCCGAACAGGTGCCGGAATGTGGCGACTAAGGGATTTTCACAGTAACTTCATTGCGGTATTAATGTAAGCCTACTTGTGGCACTAACAAAAGATTATTACTGTTAGAAAGCCTCAGGCACAGAGTACAAACAAAAAATGGAGGAGTATAGAGAAAGAGCTGGTTGAATACAATGAAGATTCTTTCAATTGATGTCCACTTTCACCTGAATAACAGGTGGTAGGAAGTTGAAATCTCAAAAAATGAAATCACACAATGAAAAAGTAATGATAAATATAGGTTGAGCCACAGTTATAGAATATTGCATTGCAGTTAGAGCATCTCAATTAAGAAAGGACATGATAAATATTTCCATACCACCATTGGCCTGCTTTGGCCAATGGTGGGATCTTCCAGTCCCGTCACTGTCAACAGGGTTTCCCGTTGCTCGTACCCTCCACCACTGGGAGGCCCGGATTTTAAAAATTCCCATCCTCGATTTCAAATGCCTCCATGGCCTTGGCCCTCCGAATCCATGCCCTGCAACGTTCCGAGATCGCTCTACTTCATTCCGATCCTGGTCTCTTGAGCATCGCTAATTGAACTGCTGCACCGTTGGTAGCTATGCCTTCAGCTGCATAGGTCCAAAACTGCAACGTTCCTTCTTTAAACCTCTCCACCTCTCTAAGTCTCTCTCCGGCTTCCAAAACCTACCCTGCGTTTGGTCACCTGTCCATCTAATCTTTTCTGAAGTGGATGATTGTCAAATTTTAATTGATAGTGTTCCTGTGAAGCGCCTTGGAATGTTTTACCATGCTAAAGGCACCACATAAATGTAAGTTGTTGTTGCACACGTTCGGTGCAGAAACTTGTTATTGCCAATGAAGCAAAGGAGGAGATATATCAGGGGCGGGATTCTCCCGTACCAGGCGGGGCGAGGGGTCGCGGCGGGACAGAGTGGCGTGAACCACTCCGGCGTCGGGCCGCACCTTTAGGGGCTAGGCCTACCATGGAGTGGTTGGCGCCCCGCCGGCCGGCGTGGAAGGCCTTGGGCGCTGCGGCAGCCGGGGCCGAAGGGACTCCGCCGGCCGGCGCGGGTCCGCGCATGCGCGGAACGCCAGCAGCTGCTGACGTCATCGCCGCGCATGCGCGGGGGGGGGGTTCACCTACGCGTTGGCCATGGAGGAGGCTTACATGGCCGGTGCTTAGGAATAGAGTGCCCCCAGGGCACAGGCCCGCCCGCAGATCGGTGGGCCCTCGATCGCGGGCCATGCCACCGTGGGGGCACCCCCCGGGGCTGGATTGCCCCGCGCCTCCCCCAGGACCCCGGAGCCCGCCCACGCTGCTAGGTCCCGCTGGTAAGGGACCTAGTCTAATTAACCCCGGCGGGACCTGCATAGAACAAGCGGTAGTTCGGCCCGTTGCGGGTTGGAGAATCGCCCGGGGGGGGGGGGCGCAGCCCGATTCCCGCCCCCGCCGAATCTCCAGTGCCGGAGAATTCGGCAGCCGGCAGGGGCGGGATTCACGCCGACCCTCGGCGATTCCCCAACCCAGCGGGGGGAGGGGGGGGGGGGGGGGGGGGGGGGGGGGGGGGAATCCCGGCCCACATTTTTCAAATGACGAAGAATTTCAATAAAATGCATTGGGCGAGATTAATAGCCAAAGTCACAGAGTTGTACAGCACAGAAACAGGCCCCTCGGCCCATCGTGTCTGTGCCGGACACCAAGCAACTATCCATTCTAATCCAATTTTCCCTTACTCGGTCCGTAGTCCTGTATGCTGTGGCATTTTAAGTGCTCCTCTAAATACTTCTTAAGCATTTGGTTAATCTCATAGAATCATAGAAAGGTTACAGCACATAAGGGGGCCATTCGGCCCATCTTGTCCATGCCAGCCTGAGGACACCCAGGTTCCCTTTCTAATCCCACCTTCCTGCACCCAGTCCATAGCCCTGTAGCTTACTGCACTTAAGGCGCAGATCCAGATACTTTTTTTAAAGAGTTTAGGGTCTCTGCCTCCAACACCAACTCGGGCGCCGAATTCCAGACTCTCACTACCCTCTGCGTAAAAAAGTTCCTCCTCGTGTCCCCTCTACACCTTCTGCCGCTTATCTTGAATCTGGGTCCCCTGGTTCTAGAATTCTCCAGCAAGGGAAACAATTTTATCCCATACGCTGTATCTCTTCCCCTTCATAATTTTGTACATAATTCTGTTCTTGTGCACAATAGTCAGGTAGCTCCAAATTTGGTTTTCATTGGTGACTTGCAAGTTCTTTGAATGGTGATTCGTTAATTGTGTTACGGATGCTAAATGTGTGGTCCAGAAATTTGCATTAGGTACTATGCATCACCTGAAAAATGGCTGACAAGAAATGCACTTGTCATCTAAACGTTTTGTCCTGTACCTATCAGGTTAGTTCACAAGAAATTACAACCTAAAACTGGCAAACAACAATTCCGTGCTGCTTGAGAATAGAGTGCTGGTTGCAGTATCATGCAGGACGTCTCAGGCAGTATAAATTGTTGTTCCCTCGTTAGGAGTTTGGTAATTTCTTGCGATCTGTTCTGATGAGTGTAAGATGGAAAACTTCAACAGCATTTCTCTTTTTCAGCAATACTCAAGTTCTGTACTGCTGAACGACCAAATGCACAAGCAAAAAGATTTACGTTCTGGTGGAAGTAGGGAAGGGAATGCAATTGTAACTGGACAAAAAAAAACACTTCACAGCACTGAATGTTTTCCTGCACAAACTCAGCCATGCGGGTTAACTCCCCAAGTCACAGGAAGCAAATATAAATGTACTTCACATTGCATCTTATCAAACTCTTCATTACGCATCATCTTAAGATAACAATGGAACTGAAAGTATGCTGCCACTTAATATTTTTGCGACTCTCACAAAGTATAATCCAATGTAGAAAGCATTCAGTGAATTGAATATTGCAACCAGTCTCCCGATTTAGCCTTTTGGGCATAAACCATTCAAGTTTTATACCTGAGGTCAGATGGACCTTCGATTGAATTAAACAGCCTTGCTCTTTAGGGGTATTTTTTAGCAGCTAGTTATTACTTTGTAACAGGCTATATAAAATGTGGCAATGCCTTTGAACCTGACCTGTGCCTCTTTCTGATGTGCCTTCTGCTCGAACTGAAGGATTTCCTTTTCAATCTGTTGGATCCGGTTCATTCGCATCTGTGAGGGGGAAAAAAAACAGTACAAAGCAATGAGCTTGTTTCTTCAATGCGCCACTGGTGGGAGACCAAAGAGTTTGAGCAGCAATTTCTCGTCCATTCTGCGTTATTTGGTCTCAGCTGGGGTAACAATACAATTATTGTCCTCAGTTACAACCGGCCTTCGACTACGGAGGGAAATAGCAGCCAGAGTTCACGCTCTTAGTTACCATAGTAACATAGTTACCATGCATCCGAACATCCAACCAAGACAAAACTGCATTGGGAAGTGCAAGCCAGGCAATAAAACCATGAATGGCAGTGTAGCTAGCCAAGTACTGTGGCTACATGAGCAGGTCGGGGGCTGTGGATTCTGCGGCGAGTGGCTCACCTGGCTCCCCAAAGCCTGTCCACCATTTGCAAGGCACAAGTCAGGAACGTAATGGAATCCCCTCTATTTGCCAGCTCCAATAACACTCAAGAAACCCAACATCATCCAGGGCAAAACAATCCGCTTAACCAATAGCCCATCCACCATTGATTCCCTCCATCACTAATGCACAGTGGCGGCAATACGGACCATCGCCAAGGCTTCATTGACCTTGCACACCTCTATCGCCTCAATGGACAGCAGATGCATGGGACACCATTACATTCAACTTCCCCTCCATTAAATTACTCACCACCCTGACTTGGATTGGATTTGTTTATTGTCACGTGTACCGAGGGATAGTGAAAAATATTTTCAGTGAGCAGCTCAAACAGATCATTTAGTACATGAGAACAAAATAAAATAAAAAGAAAATACATAATACGGCGACACAAGGTACACAATGTATCTTGGAAATATATCGGCTGTTCCTTCACTGTCGCTGGATCGAAAATCTGGAACTCCCTAACAGCACAGTGGGTATACCTACGCCTCTGGGACTGCAGCGGTTCAAGAAGGCAGCTCACCATCACCTTCTCATGGGGCAATTAGGGATCAGCATCAAATGCTGGCCTAACCAGCGGCACCCACAACCCGCAAATGAATATTAAAAGATTGGTTTGGCTGAGGTGCTGGAAGGTTGCTGTCTACGTCTGCCTATAGTGACACTATTATTCCCAGGCAGGATTGATGATGTCCCCCGCACCCCCATCCCACCCCGTCAGTCACTGTGGGAGTGACTGAGGTTGAACGTACACGCATAATTTCATCTTGCAACTGTCCCTCACTCACTGTACTTTGTTGTTGTGATCACTATTCTTTAATTGGAGAGTTTGCTGCATTTCTGATCCTCAGAGACGCATCATAAATTGATCCTGGCCATGATTTGTCAGCCCCACCGGGGTGGGATCCGCCACGGGGGGATGCGGCGGGTCAGGCTGAAGATGTTCGGCGAGTGTAGATGATCCCGGCGGCATATGGGGCCCAGAAAATCCCACCCTTTCTTTGTTTTGCTGTTTGATGCCTCAAATTAATAGGCTGACATTGTGGTGACAATACACTCCTATTACGACCCAGACAAGACCCCCCACAGTGGTTAGGATGCTGGTATTGATACAGTATTAACATATCTTTAATACAAGAAAATAGCTTACAATAACCCCTTAAACAATGCTAATCAATACAGTGACACAATAACCCTTAACTGCTATCTTTATTCCCACTCAAACAACAGAACTATCTCAGATCTCGTAATGACCCATTTGCATCTATTTACCTTGCCTGGTGCCCTAGGCTTCACCCTCCTGTTATTTGCCAGTCCCCGTGGCTGGGAACCATGTGGGCGAGGTTCACTTATATCTCTGCCATCGTAATCCTGACGTGAACTTCCCAGTGGGCCAAGAAAGCTCCACCACGAGGTTCATCACACCAGGGCCACGATTGTAGAGACCATCCAAGACCACCCACCACTCCCCAACACCGCAAATCAGGCCCCAACCCCCGGATTGCCTGGGCGCTCCTACCCACCCCCAAGTATGGGATGTACCCCCCCCCCCTCCTAGGTACCCCTGTAATATGGGGGACACCCCCTCAGGGACACCTGTAACAGGGGGACACCCCCAAGGCACCCGTGTAATACAGGGACCTCCTATGGACTGCTGTAATAGGGGGATCCCTGTAATAGCTTCATCTCCCTTCAGCTTCAGTGCTCTCAGTGGTGAAAACCCAAATTTTGCAAACATTTCCCACAGCAAAGAGATGTAAGTTGCACTAAGTGCATTCCAATCACTCAAACGTGTGATTTCACGGCATTTACCACTGTGGGTGGCACGTTAGTAAAGTGGTTAGCACTGTTGCTTCACAGCGCCAGGGACCCGGGTTCAATTCTCGGCTCGGGTCAATGACTGTGCGGAGTCTGCACGTTCCCCCGTGTCTGCATGGGTTTCCTCCGGGTGCTCCGGTTTCCTCCCACAATTCCAGAAAGACGTGCTTGTTAGGTGAATTGGACATTCTGAATTCTCCCTCCGTGTATCCGAACAGGTGTCGGAGTGTGGCGACTAAAAAATGTTCACAGGAACTCCATTGCAGTGTTAATGTAAACCGACTTGTGACACTAATAAAAATTATTATTAAATTAATTATGCGAGTTTTCAGGGGGGAGAAAGTTCGAAGTTGCAATAATTTAATAAGTTTGAGGAGGCAATTGCAATATTCTGGACCTGAACAGCAGCTATGATACTTTTCTGAAGGCGAATTCTCCCCGCCGGATGGCTTCTGTGTGAAATTGTGGATCCATGGCCACTGATTTTCCACCCATTTGCATAATGGATGGGACTTCATGTATTGATGGCCCGTGATCTCGCAGCCAACAAGTCCTGAGAGCTCTGCTCCACACCAAGAATGCCTGATTAGCGACTTCCTTTAGTTTTCAATGTAATATTGGGAGACACGTTAATATAGCTATGAGTCAACAATATTTTAGCCGAGGGATGTTCAAATGCGACTTTCCTACCATGAAGTTAAGAATTGCAATTAAATGAACCAGGTGAAAACCTCTTACTCTGTGTTTTTAATGTTTAAATTTACTGTATTGTTGTCAGCCTTTTTCAAGAATTAAGTCCATCGACTCAGAAGAGGAAATCGATTCAATTGTACAACTGCCAGTTCAGATTCACAGTGATACTAACATCGAACTAAAGCTCCTTCATTGCGCACTGGCTAAATTAACCTCACTAGACTTTTATATGGACTGAATCCCTGGCTGTCTGCTTCATTCACATTCTCGATTGGTACAGTGACTCCATTAAATATTTTAGTTATATTGCAGTTACACATTGGGCGGAATTTTCCCATTTCTTTAGAGTGTATGCTTGGGCACTTCAACAATCGGGGCGCCATCTGTAAAGAGCATCGTGATTTTAAAGAGGTAAAATTGGACAAAAGGAACAGAACCACCCCCTCCAACCACAGACACTGACCGGCCCCCACATACACGGAACCCCCAGCACTACCCCCATGAAACCCCCCCCCCCCCCCCCCTCAACCGGCACTGCCCCCCGGCACAGTGCCAGGGTACTGCCTGGGCATGAATTTACCCCCCCTGTGGGCTGTATTCTGGCAGGGGCCCTCAATGGGCTGCAAGTTTGAAATCGGGCTTTTCCACTAACTATGACCTTTAATAAGATTGAATATATTTAACAGATGCCAAATATTTCAGAATGAGTTAAAGAAAACGTTTAATCATTGATGTATGAATAGACAGGTTGTCAGTTTTAGTTGATAAAAACAAAATAAATATTCATTACATTTCATTGGATGCAGAGGGAGCGCATGGATCTCACAATCAATGTTGTGAGCAATCAGCACAAACTTTATTTCATGTTTGAGTTCAGCTAAGCCAATAGGAAGAAAGCTACGCGGATGGAAACCAACGGAATGTGGTAACTCTGCACGTGATCAACTGTCAACAAAATGCCTTGAGGCTCGCACTCAGACCCCTGATGGGCCGCATGTGGGCCCCAGACCATGGGTTGCCCACCACTACGAGAGAGGCACAGCTAGTGTGGGTACACAAGTCTTCAGTACGATTACCAGGATGTTGTCAGGGTCTGCGGCTTTCGCGCAGTATACAGTGTCTTCAGCCCTTTCTTGATGTCCTGCGGGGTTAATCAATTTGGCTGAAGACAATTTGGCATCTGTATTGCGGGAACATCAGGAGGAGGCTGAAATGGATCATCCACTTGTAGCTGAAGATGATTTCAAATGCTTCAGCCTTGTCCTTTGCACAAATGTGCTCTGCTCCCCCCTCATTGGCATTGTGGATATTTGTGGAACCTGCTCCTCCTGTTAATTGTTTAACTGGCCGCCATTTACAACTGGATGTGGCAGGGCTGCAGAGGTTAGATCCGATCCATTGGTTGTGGAATCACTTTAATAATAATAATCTTTAGTGTCACGAGTAGGCTTACATTAACACCGCAATTAAGTTGCTGCGAAAAGTCCCTAGTCGCCACATTCTGACACCTGTTCGGGTACACTGAGAGAGAATTCAGACTTCACAGTGCAGGTTCGATTCGTGGTTGAGTCACTGTCTGTGCAGAGTCTACACGTTCTCCCCGTGTCTGCGTGGGTTTCCTCCGGGTGCTCCGGTTTCCTCCCACAAGTCCCTAAAGACGTGCTGGTTAGGTGAATTGGACATTCTGAATTCTCCCTCTGTGCACCCGAACAGGTGGCGAAATGTGGCGACTAGGGGCTTTTCACAGTAACTTCATTGCAGTGTTAATGTAAGCCTACTCGTGACAATAAAGATTATTATAATTGTAAATATTTATTTCTATCTGCGCCAATAATTCATCCATTTTGTTATGAATGATGTGAAAATTCCGATTCAGAGTCTTGAACTCATTTCATTCAATCTCCTGTTTTACCTGCTGGTGTATTCTTAAGTTTGTATTCTCTGTCCCTTCCTGCCACACTCTGATTGTCTTTACCCAAATCTCTACTCTGCTGTAGTACCTTGTTGTTACCCTTTGATTTGCTACATCTCCTCTCATGTGATCCTTTCAGCAACTATTTAGCTTAAAGCCGTCTCTACTGCCCTATCTGCATGCCTCGCCAGAACACTCTTCCCAGCACGGTTCTGGTGAAGTCTGTCCCAACGGAATAGCTGCCCGTTTCCCCAGTACTGGTGCCATGAATCAAAACCCTTTTCTCCCATCCAGGTCTTTTAGGCATGCATCCACCTCTCTATTTGCCCTACGAATATTTGCTCAGAACTCAGGAAATAATTCAGAGATTATTACCTTTGAGGGAATGCTTTTTAATTTAGCCCCTTGCTCCTCCTAATCCCTCAGCAGAACCACTTTCCTAATCCTATCTATGTCATTGGTACCAACACGAACCATAACAAGTGCATCCTCCCCCTCCCAGGGCAGGTTCCTCTCCAGCCCGACGGAGCAGGAGTCCTGAACTCTGGCATTGGACAAGCAGCACAGCTGTCAAGTGTAGGGAATTATGTCTATCCCTGACTATACTGTCCCTTCCTACCAACATACTTCCATTTACTCCCCCCACTTGAACGGCTTCTTTACCATGATGCCGTGGTCAGTTCCCTTACCCATCCTGCAGCCTCTGCTTCCGTTCCCACAAGCAGCAAGAACTTTAAACCTATTGGACAATTCCACTGGCTGAGCCTCCTCCACTTCTACCTTCTCGATCCCCTTACCTGCCTCATACATATTGCAGTCATACCTTCCTGTCTCTGACCACTGACTAAATCATAAAATGCTAATCCGAAGGGATTGACCACTTTCTGGAACAAAGTATCCAGGTAACTTTCCCTGGGGCATCACCTTGTTTGCAGCTCTGTCTGTAGCTGAATGAGTCTGAGCCAGTCACACCGACAATTACTATAGTGCAGAAGGAGGCCATTTGGCCCGTTGAGACTGCACCGACCCTCTGAAAGAGCTAGGCCCACTCCCCCGCCCTATACCCATCATCCCACCTAACCTACACATCTTTGGATGCTTGTGGGCAATTTAGCACGGCCAATCCACCTGGGCTGCACATCTTTGGACTCTTGGCGAAAAACGGAGCACCCGGAGGAAACCCACGCAGACAGGGGGAGAAACTCCACACAGACACCTGAGGCCAGATTTGAACCCGTGTCCCTGGCGCTGTGAGGCAGAAGTGCTAAATGGCACGGTAGCCTGGTTAGCACTGATACTTCACAGCGGCAGGGTCCCAGGTTCGATTCCCGGCTTGAGTCACTGTCTGTGCGGAGTCTGCACATTCTCCCCGTGCCTGCGTGGGTTTCCTCCGGGTGCTCCGGTTTCCTCCCACAAGTCCCGAAAGACGTGCTTGTTAGGTGAATTGGACATTCTGAATTCTCCCTCTGTGTACCTGAACAGGCGCCGGAATGTGGAGACTAAGGGCTTTTCACAGTAACTCTAGTGACAATAATAAAGATTATTATTATAATCACTGTGCCAATGTGCTGTCCCTAACTAGCGATGTGTTTGCTCTGAATCATACTAGTGTCCAATGACTCCCACATTCGGCACATCAGCTGCCCTGACATCTTTACTGTGTTTTAATTAATTTATTATTATTTTCTTAATGAATTCATAATTAATTAAACATACTATTCCCAATCAATTTACTCACGCCAGGAAACCTCATCAATGCGAATAAAACTTTACAATTACTAATAAATTACCTGACGCTTGAAAGATAAATGGGCAAAATACACACCACCCAATCCTGTTTCCTCTTGCCCCAGTGCACCAAATCCCAAGTTCGCCCTCTGTGTGATCTTGTGCAACCTGTCCTATTTTCCTCCATAAGTGACTTTTTTAGACGGCCGTTACCTGATATCTAAACTGCCATTATAGCACAGGAACACACAAGATTATAGCGTGAAAGGAGACCATTCTGTCCATCATGACCATACCAGCTGACATCCAGCCCAATCTCACTTTCCAGCTCTCGGTCCGTGGCCTTGCAGGCTGCGGCACTTCAGGTGCATATCCGCAAACTTCTTAAATGTTATAGAGTTTCCTGCATCTATCACCCTTGCAGAGGTTCCAGATTCTCACCACCCTCTGGGCGAAAAGATTCCCCCGAACCGTCTCTAAGCCCCCTACCTCTTCCCTAAACCTATACCCCCACACAGCAGCAAAAATAATGCATACATGTAGCATTTGTCCTGCAGTAACTCAAGCCCATTGTGTTGATGTAGTCACTCAAATGAATGTCTTAAATAGGCATAAGCGCAAACAATGCTAAATATTTCTTGGTATCCTGTCCAGATGAATGTTCCTTGCCTTCAGGTCTCCTTTTTTTTTATTTAGAGTACCCAATTCATTTTTTCCAATTAAGGGGCAATTTAAAAGCCTGGCCAATCCAACTAACCTGCACATCTTTGGGCTTGCGTGGGCGAAACCCACGCAAACACGGGGAGAATGTGCAAACTCCACACGGACAGTGACCCAGAGCTGGGATCGAACCTGGGACCTCGGCATCGTGAGGCCGCAGTGCTAACCTGCAGCACCACCGTGCTGCCCCCCTTCAGGTCTCTTATCGCAGGTTATTGCTGGCAGTGTGGACCAGGAATATCTGAGCAGCATCGTGGAGATTGTGATGAACTAATTAGAACATTTTCGATTTGGGAATTTGAAAGTCGCTTGATCTCTCCCTGGCCCCCATCTACATGTGCATATCAGTCATAAAACAAGGTAAACCCCAAATTCTTAAATGAATCTGACCAGTGACTAAATGGTGTGTGGCAATTTAACCAGGAAAAATTACGCACTTGATTGAATTTTCCCTTTGTGCTTTGCCTCGTCAGCTGGGACACAGAGGACTTGCCAACCTCTGTAAAGTCATTCAGAGCCTCCAGCATGTGCACTGTCAAATGCTATCAGTCTATACAAGTGAGCGAACAGTGGGTGCACAGATTTAAAACACTGAAAATGGAAACACGAGCACCCTTAAGGCCAATACCCGACCATACGTCAGAGTTTCTTCGTCTCAACTGATTTCTGCAGGTTTTTAACTGGGACATTTTCTGTCTTTGCTTCAGAGGATGTCGACGTGGCCATTTTCAAATCGGAGGTCATTCTCTTTTCTCCAAGTTAGAAAAGATGGACACTTCTTTGCAGAAAAACAAACTTCTCCTGAATGGACTTTTGTATGAGGAACATGCACAGATACGCTCAATTATAAAGCTTGTCGGATGGAGATTAGGCTTCTGTGCCCCTCCAGAAATGGTCAAGAATTTGCAGGGTAATTGCTTTCTCTCGTTGCTGAGGTGTAAGCCCTACAGCCTTCCAATATCTCTGCATCCCTCCAATATCTCTGCACCCTTCCAATTCTGGCTTTCATCACTCCAACGCTGGCGTCTGCGACATCAGATGCCGAGGCCCAAAGCCGCAGAATTCCCTCGGTAAACCTTTCTACTTCTCCAACTGGCCCGCTGCCTTTAAGATGCTCGTTAACCCTACCTTTTTAACCAAGCTTGTCCTAATAGCTCCCCAAGTGGCTCAGTAGCAAATATCTTTTGGTAAAGTTCCTGTGAAGCACCCTGGAACATTGCATGGCATCAAGGCATTTTGTAAATATAGTTGCTGTTGGTCTCTTGAATGATAAGATAGGAAGAAGGACAAGTCAGATTTGTTACTAGTTCAGGAATGGAATTTCCTGGCTGTCCAGGCCAGCGAGGTCTCCCAGCCCCGTCGACGTCGCACCCCCCACCGCCTGTTTCCAGGGGGCAAGGGGTGCATTCAACTGGAAGCCCCATTGGCAAAGGCGGGACCAGAGGACCCCACCACCGGCCAATGGCGGGCAGCCTCAGCTGCCGCCTAACATACAGTGGGTCACACGGAAGATTCCGCCCGATCAATTCTGTCTATCTTAATTGCTATTGATGGATAAATCCTCTGATCGACCAAAACGTGCGGTGCAGACAGTACCTGGACTCGTTCTGTCATGTTGTCGCTTGTCCCGTACCTCTCGTCAATAATGGTTTTGATCTGATGGGCTTCATACTGTAACTGCTGCCGAATCAAATCCATGTGCTTAGATACCTAGGAGAGAAAAATACAGACAAATTGAACCAATGGCGATGCTATGGTCCAAAAGCATTGCTCCAAAGAGGTTGTAGCTCCACGGTCAGGGCCCCGCGCAAACTCCCATTGGCCAGGGTTCAGCGCTCCTGTGCGATTGGCCCTGAGCCAGTCACATGGCCCCTGGAGCCCGCCCCCTTAAAGGGACCATGCTACCACAAGATGTTTATGTGAAAAAACGAGGTTAGAGGGTGAGAGTAGGTTCCTCAAGATTGCAGGTCTCCATTACTTTGTCCCACCCCAAAGTGCATAAGAATATTTCTACTATTAAAGGGGCTTGCGTGTTAAAATCCTTCACCAGACACAATACAAGAAAAAAAGCAAATATCTCTCACCTCTGGTCTTCAACCTTTCTTCGTATCCACTGAACTTTCCCCTCTCTCTATTTAATCAGTGTTATTATTCAACTGAGGACGTCTGTTCTCAAGATTAGTTGCTAAAACTGTTTCCTATTTCCACACCTTAGTATCGGTTAGCAGCAAAGACTATTGCTCAATGATAAGATCGCAAAGCTGTGATGCTCGAGCTGATCGGCGAGCACCTCCCGGCCCCTGCCATCCCCTGCCTGGGTGTAGATCAGACACGGGGAAGTGTGTGCAATTGTGTAAATGGGAGATTGACAAATCAGCACCCAATTTCGCATCTCTCCTGATTCGAATTTCCAATCACAGAATCAGAATCACAGAATAATACAGCACCGAAAAGGCTCTTCGGGCCATCGAGTCTACACCAACACATGAAAAACACCTGAACTGTCTACCTAATCCCATTTGCCAGCACTTGGCCCATAGCCTTGAATGTTATGATGTGCCAAGTACTTTTTAAAGGATGTGAGGCAACCCGCCTCTACCACCCTCCCAGGCAGTGTATTCCAGGCCAACACCACCCTCTGGGAAAAATGTTTTCCCTCAAATCCCCCCTAAACCTCCTGCCCCTCACCTTCAACTCATATCCCCTCATAACTGACCCTTCAATTAAGGGGAACAGCTGCTCCCTATCCACCCTGTCTATGCCCCTCATAATCTTGTACACCTCGATCAGGTCACCCCTCAATCTTCTCTACTCCAGTGCCTTACTGCTGAGGTCCCAGGTTCGATCCCGGCTCTGGTCACCGTGCGTGTGGAGTTTGCACGTTCTCCCCGTGTCTGCGTGGGTTTCGCCCCCACAACCCAAAAATGTGCAGAATAGGTGGATTGGCCACGCTAAAATGCCCTTTAATTGGAAAAAATAATTGGGTAATCTAAATTTATTTTTTAAAATACTTTGAGGGATTTAGGTGATTGCAGTGGTCACTGTAAAATGGGATGTGGGACAAAGATCACGTGGGGCACACTGAACCCCTTGCCCACATTCCAATAATGAGCTCACACCAGGTGAGGTTCTGTGCCAGGACACCTAATTGGGAAAATCTATCCCTCTCTCACCATGGATATTGACTAGAAATGGACAGAAAACCTAGAAAAACCTACAAATTAAGGGCGGGATTCTCCAGTTCCCCAGGCACATGGGGCGTGATTCTCCGCACCCGGGAGAAATCGTGAGGCTGGCGTCAAAAACGGGCGGGTTTGACGCCAGCCTCCGCCCCCCCCCGACCGGGAACCGATTCTGGTCCCCGGTCGGGGCTAGCATCCCGCGGCCGTGAACTCCGGCATCGCGGGCTTAACGAATTTTGTTAAGCCCGCTAGCCAGAGTTTGCGACGGCTGACGCGTCAGATGACGTCAGCCGCGCATGCGTGGATTGGACGACTCCAACCCGCGTATGCGTGGATGACGTCATCACGCATTTGCGTGAAACCCACGCATGCGCGGGCCGCGATGCCCCTCAGCCGCCCTGCGAATGGATACAGCGGGGCGGCGGAAGGATAAAGAGTGCGCGGGGTAAGTACCCGCTGCCCGCGATCGGTGCCCACCGTGGTACTGCCGTGCCAATCGGTGCCATGGTTCCCCAGATCGGGACTTTACGGCCGTTTTTACGAACGGTCAGACCAGGTGTGTTTGACGTTCATAAAAACGGTCGTAAAGGCCTTGGAATTCGGCCCATCGGCCAGCTGAGAATCGCGGCTCGCCGTAAAAAAACGGCGGGCAGCGATTCGTGTCGGGAGGCGGGCGTGGGGGGGGGGGAGAATAGCGGGATGGCGTCAGACTAGCGTGGCTGTAAAAATTTAAGCCACCCGCTATTCTCCGCACTGTCGTGAGTGCGGAGAATTGCGCCCACGTTTCTTGGCGGCACACCTTTCGCTATCGGTGGGATTCTATCTCTCCCGCCGATGGTCAATGGAATCTCCCATTGAAGGCACCCCACACCAACGGGAAACCTCCGGGCCGGGGGGGGGGGGGGGGGGGGGGGGGGGGGGGGGGGGGGTGCTGCCGGTGGGAAAAGTGCGTCACAACGGCCGTAAAATTCCAGCCTAAATGAAAGAAAGTTGCAATTTAGGAGCATCTTTGGAAACCCCAAAGTGCGTTACAGCCAGTGAATTACATTTGAAGTGTCGCCAGTGATTGAATGCAGGAAGCGCAGCAGCGAGTTTGCACACAATTCCCACAACGAGGCCAGATCATCTGTTTTCACGAAGTTGATCGAACAATAAATGTCTGGCTGAGGAAAACCCTCCCATCCTTCTTCGACGACATTTACCTGCACCCGAGAGGGCAGATTGGGCCTTAGCTTAAAGCCTCACCAGCCCTGCAGCATTCCCTCATGGAGATGTCAGCCTTGGGCAACTTCACAATAGTTTCTTTCAAACCTTTCTGTTGGGTTGTAAACTCGATATTAAAAGTCTAATTAACCAAACCCATGTCCGAAGTGTGTACAGTTGAAATGAAATGAAAATCGCTTATTGTCACGAGTAAGCTTCAAATGAAGTTACTGTGAAAAGCCCCCTAGTCGCCACATTCCGGTGCCTGTTCGGGGAGGCCGGGACGGGAATTGAACCCGTGCTGCTGACCTTGTTCTGCGTTACAAGCCAGCGGTTTAGCCCGCTGCGCTAGGCGGGACCACAAAACTGCAGCGCTGACCCTCCAAAACCTTTCAAACATTGCTCCCTCCTGTGTGGATAGGGTCAATCAAACTAAAACATAATTATCATTTCGGCTGGATAATTACATGACATTTGACGGCAATAGTGCCTAATTTGAGCCTGATGGCCTTTCCACGTTCCAGAATGTTCTTACGTTGCTCTTACGATGTGCACATTTGGAACGGGGGTCGCATCAAGTCTCTTGAACCGTGATTCTCGTTCCAGTGATACTCACACTCCTGATTTGTGAGAGTTCATCTGCCCGCCTGCTGAGATTCTGGATCCGAGTGCAATAAAAGGCTTTCTCTTTCTCTTCCTTCTCAATCTCAGAAAGGAGCAGTGCCCTGTGCAAGAAGAGACGAGGCATCTTAGTGTCGGCAATGAATCAGCCATTTTGCACAGAAGGTCAAACCATATTGCTGAAAAGACGGACATGTTGTTGGAAGCAGGGCTAACGGGGGAAAATTTCAAATGATCACAACAATTTATACGACAAGAGAAAATGGTGCTGATCATTTGAAATTTAGCATTCTGGTGATGCGACCATCAATTCACACGAGACGAAGAGGTGAAGTGAACAGGGGTTTTAATCAGCTAGAACTGTGCCTGCCTGCGACTGCTCTGTACTGAGTGTCGCCTACAGGCTGTAGATCTATATACCACCCCCGAGGGGGCGGAGCCATAGGCGGAGCCCACAAGGGCATCAACATAATACAATACAATGTAATGCAATACAATGGTGAATGGTAGCAGTAATACATTCGCCACATCTTGTACTTGCCCTGAATAGTGCAAGGCGAACAAAGCTTCTCTTTTCAACGATATTCAAGGTCAAAGCACTCCTGCTCCGGGTGTTTAGCTCAATGTGGAATTTTCCTGTGCAGTGAGAAGATTTCCTCAGCTGGCTATTCCATTGCGTTTTTCCCAGTTACTGCATCGTCTTCCTGCCCTTCTCCCACCTTGGTAATTTTTCCAAAATGCCCTCGGTTCAGGAACAGTCCCAACAGATTGGAAGTTGGCAACTGTTGCACCATGTTCCAAGAAAGGAGGGGTAGCGAAAACAGTGCGGAGCAGTTAGCCTAACATTAGCTGTCGGGAAAATGCTGCAGTCCCTTATTAAGGTAGTCTTAAAGATACACTGAGTACAGCATATTATGATTAGAACAAGTCAACATGGTTTTAGTGAAGGGAAATCCTGTTTGACAAATTTATCAGAGTGTTTTGAGGATGTAATCAGTAGGGTGGACAAATGCAGCAGTTAATTTGCACACAGCAAGCTCCTTCAAACAGCAACATGATAAAGGCCAGATAATCTGAAAGGTGGCACTTTCGACAGTGCAGCACTCCCTCAGTGTCAGACTGGATTTCTGGGCTTAGCTGGGATTCAAACCCATAACCTTTTGACATGGAGCTAAGACTGTCACCAGCTGAGTTGCAGCTGTCACCTCCCTAAAGAATGTCCATGAAATGTCGAGTATAATAATAATAATAATAACCTTTTATTGTCACAAGTATGAAGTTACTGTGAACAGCCCCTAGTCGCCATATTCCGGCGCCTCTTCGGGAAAGCTGGTGCAGGAATTGAACCCGCGCTGCTGGCCTTTTTCTGCATCAGAAACCAGCTGGCTAGCCCACTGAGCTAAACCATAGGAGGGGCTGTGGTATACAGCAAAAAGTTAAAATGTCATAAATTCACATTGTCTGAATCCAAGATGAATGGAATAACCCTTATTGCGTAACTTTATCAACTTTATGCAGCTTGGGTGTGATTTTTGTTCCTTCTCTTTCCCAGTAACAGGCAGATTGTTGGGCTGTAACGGACACTATTCTATTATCCAACTCATGTGAATTGAACTGTCGTGTTGTTTAACACTGCTGTGATTCAGGAGTATAGTAGCATTATACTTGGGGAATGCAAAAGTGGCTCCGGCACCCACCGTAGCCCAACCCCAGGATGTGTTTAATTACATGACAAGTTGCTGCATTAAGGTAATTTTTGGGTGCTTGACAACACGAATTTGAGGAAACCCGATCTACAGTGGCTTTGTGACAGGTTGTGATTGACCATGCATTCAGGAGCACTGTGAATCAACAACTGCAGACGTCCCCCTGCAACAGCCATGAAATTAAAATCGCTTATTGTCACGAGTAGGCTTCAATGAAGTTACTGTGAAAAGCCCCTAGTCGCCACAGTCCGGGGAGGCTGGTACGGGAATCGAACCGTGCTGCTGGCCTGCTTGGTTCGCTTTAAAAGCCAGCGATTTAGCCCAGTGTGCTAAACCAGCCCCTACCCCCTGCATTCCCCCCCCCCCCCCCACCACCACACTGAACTGCTTCCAACGCATTTACATCGTTCCTGAAATAAGTTGACCAATATTGCACATGGTACACCAGATGTGGTCTCTCTAGTGCTCCATATGGCTGAAGCATAACCTCCCTACTTTTGTATTCAATTCCTCTCACAATAAAGATAGCATTCCATTAGCTTTCCTAATTATTTGCTGTACCTGCATACAAGCCTTTTGCAATTCATGCACCAGGACATCCAGATCCCCCTGCAGTCTCTCACCATTTAGGTAATATACTTCTATTTTATTATTCCTGCCAAAATGGACAATTTCACATTTCCCCACACTGTACTCTATTTGCCCGATCTTTGCCCATTCAATTAAGCTATCCATGGCTTTTTGACCCCCTCCTTATGTCCCCTTCACAACTTATCTTCCTTTTGTTTTTAAATTTAGAGTACCCAATTCCTTTTTTTCCCAATGAAGGGGCAATTTAGCGTGGCCAAGCTACCTACCCTGCACATCTTTGGGTTGAGGGAGAATGTGCAAACTCCTCGCGGACAGTGACCCAGGGCCGGGATCGAACCCAGGTCCTCGGCGCCGTGAGGCAGCAGTGCTAACCACTGCTAACAACATATCTTCCTACCTAGCTTTGTGCCATCAGCAAATTTGGCAACCATCCCATTCATCCAAGTCATTTATATAAATTGTAGGGCAGCACAGTGGCCTAGTGGTTAGCACAACCGCCTCACGGCGCTGAGGTCCCAGGTTCGATCCCGGCTCTGGGTCACTGTCTGTGTGGAGTTTGCACATTCTCCCCGTGTCTGCGTGGGTTTCGCCCCCACAACCCAAAAATGTGCAGAGTAGGTGGACTGGCCACGCTAAATTGCCCCTTAATTGGAAAAAATTATTGGGTACTCTAAATTTAAAAAAAAAAAATTATATAAGTTGTAAATAGTTGGGGGTCCCAGAATTGAACCCTGTGGCATACCACTAGTTACATCTTGCCGACCTGTTAGTCAGCCAATCTTCTATCCATGCCAATATGTTATCCCCTTTACCAAGAGCTTTTATTTTTCGTAATAACCTTTGATGGGACACTTCGTTAAATGCCCCCTGAAAATCTAAGTACAGTACATGTTACTTTCTCAAAGAACTCCGGTACGTTAGTTAAAGATCACTTCCCTTTCACAAACCCTGTCTGATTGCCTTGAACCTATCCAAGTGCCCTACTATAATTTATTTAATAATAGCTTCTAACCTTCTGTCGTTTCCCGTTTTCTCTCTCCCTCCCTTTTTGAATAAAGAAGTTACATTTGCTATCTTCTAATCAAATGGGATTCTCCCCAAATCTCGGGAATTGTGGAAAATTAAAACCAATGCATCAACTGGTCACTTCTTTTAAGGCCCTACAATGAGGTCTCGGCACTTGTCAACCCACAGCTCCAACAATATAATCACTTCTCTCGTGATTGTAGTTTTCCTGTGTTCCTCCCTCCCTTCCATTTCCTGATTTACAGCAGCTTCTGGGATGTTACTTGTATCCTCTATAGCGAAGACTAAAAATACATGTTCAATTCATCTGCCATTTCCTTGTTTTCCATTATCAATTCTCCAGACCCACTTTCTTTAGGACCAACATTCAATTTGTTAACACGTCTCTTTAAATTATTTATAGAAACTCTGACTATCTGTTTTCATATTTCTGCCTAGCTTTCTCGCAGACTCTATTTTTTCTCCTCCCTATTAATCTTTTAATCTTCCTTTGCTGATCCTTATATTCTGTCCAATCCTCTGACTTTCGGTCTTTCTTTGCACAATTATATGCTTTTTCTTTAAGTTTGTTACCGTCTTTAACCTTTCCAGTTAGACCATAAATTCCAGCCCAGTGACAACTGATGGATCCCTCCCCCATGTTACATGAGTTACCTTTCTTCATTAAGTTCCTCCAGGTGCTCCACACTTCCGTACGCCACTGGCAAAGGACCTTGTTCCCGTACAATCACTTGAGGATGCATTTGGTTTCCCTCAGCTGTCTGCTCCAGTGCAAACTCGTCCTGCTCCGAATACACCGTATTTGATTGCAACTTTATGTCACAGAGTTTGGCAACATCCGTGTTCAACTCTATGGAAGAAAGCAGAAGACTGTTTGACTATTAATGCCGGGGCATTGATATGACATAAGCTTATTTATAAACATGCCGTTCAAACCAACAAGATAGTTTGTTCCACAATCAACCTTACTTTCCTAAATCCTTTCTCTCTCCAGCACTTTAATAACCTTCTGGGATATCACCTATCTCACAAATTCATTACTTTTTGGACAAAATATTCCACTGGAGTTCTGTCCTGAATCTTTCAATTTTCACGTGTTCCCCTATATTTGAGCCCAGTAAGAAGTCTTACAGCACCAGGTTAAAGTCCAACAGGTTTGTTTCAAATTCATGTTTGAAGCAAACCTGTTGGACTTTAACCTGGTGTTGTTAAACTTCTTACTGTGCTCACCCCAGTCCAACGCCAGCATCTCCACATCATGGCTATATTTGAGCCTGTCATTCTTGGCCACCAGCTTACATTGATTAGGTTTGGCGTGCCCTTTCATAGCTGCCCATTTATATACAGCCAACATCCTCCTCTGTTGTCCTATCTCTCCGAAATATCTTTCAACTGCATTTTGGATCTAATAGGCCTTTCTGTGCTGCATACATCCCCTCAGCTGAGGGAGTTGTGTGAATCATCCAATTCACTATTTGCTTTCCCTTTGTTATATTTGGGAAGAGGGAATACCTCACTTGATGTTTGAGCGATGGTCTGATCTACATTGTGCCTGGGAAGAGCTTTCCTCACTTAGTGTCTGACGAATGGCCTGCCTTAGTCAGGGAGTCCACCACCTTGACAACTGAGGTTGACTTACTGCTCACATTGTGACACCCACCGAGAGGCCTAGAGGGAGTGAACGTGGAGAGGATGTTTCCACCAGTAGGAGAGACTAGAACCCGAGGGCACAGCCTCAGACTGAAGGGACGATCTTTTAAAACTGAGATGAGGAGGAATCTCTTCGGCCAGAGGGTGGTGAATCTGTGGAACTCTTTGCCGCAGAAGGCCGTGGATGCCAAGTCACTGAGTGTCGTTAAGACAGAAATAGATAGGGCGGCACGGTGGCACAGTGGTTTAGCGCTGCTGCCTCACGGCGCTGAGGACCCGGGTTCGATCCCGGCCCCAGGTCACTGTCCGTGTGGCATTTGCACATTCTCCTCGTGTCTGCATGAGTCTCACCCCCACAACCCAAAGATGTGCAGGGTAGGTAGATTGGCCATGTTAAATTGCCCCATAATTGGGAAAAATAAAATTGGGTACTTTACATTTTTTTTTAATTAATTAAAAAGAGAGATAAAGGGGGAGGGATTCTCCCTCCGGCCAGCCCCATTTTCTGCCCCCCACCCCCGGCAGCAGGATCCTCCATCCCGGCAGTCGGCCAATGGGGTTTCCCATTGAGGGCGCACCCACGCTGTCGGGAAATCCATGGACGTGAGTGCGCTGCCGGCAAAGCGGAAGATCCCGCCCAGATTCTTTATTAATAATGGGGTCAGGGGTTATGGGGAGAAGGCAGGAGACTGGGAATGTGAAACATATCAGCCATGATGAATGGAGGAGCAGACTCGATGGGCCGAATAGCCTAATTCTGCTCCTTTGTCTTATGGATTTATTTTGCGACTGAAAATATTAAGCCGGTTTCTAAGTTGCCAAGGTGACTTACCCATTTTAGGCCATGCTGCCCACGGTTTTTCATCCAATTGTTTTAGTGGGCGGCACGAATGGTCAATGAGCAATGTTTCCAAATTTCCTCCTCGCCTTACTGGGGGCAATGGACCAAGTGTATCTCACCTTAATATTGCAGGGCCTCCACTAGCAGGTGGCAATGGTGCGAGAGAGCATGAGCAGGGCAACTGGTTGTCCCCTGTGGGCCACTTGGCGCACGGAGCCATGCCTTCGGCAGGCTGGGGAGGAGTCAGATGCAGTGGGGTGAGGGAGAGGTTAGCAGGGAGCAGGAGTCCAGGGATTGTGTGCGGCAGCATGGTAAGAGCCAAGGCCACAAATAGGGCAGGTCAAACCTCTGATGGTGGGAGAGAACCAGGGAGTGGATGTGAGCAGACATGTAGTCCAGGACGCCTCAAGGACAGGAAGGTTCCCCCTGTGTGTGGGAGATGAGATAATCTGGGCCACGTGATCCTGGGAAATTAACAATAAGGGGCTCCAGCAACTGAACACTGTTATCCAGCTGATTAAGGAGCAGGAGTTAAACTCTCGAAGCTTCTTGGAGTGGCGGTGACAAATATTCATTGTAAACAGTCTGTTCCTCTAAATTAAAGTTTTCCACTAATAAACATAGAACAGTACAGCACAGAACAGGCCCTTCATGTTGTGCCGAGCAATGATCACCCTACTCAAACCTATAACTATAGGCCGATGAGCCTAACGTCTGTGGTGGATAAAGATACGATTTATAATCATCTAGATAGGAATAATATGATTAGGGATAGTCAGCATGGTTTTGTGAAGGGTAGGTCATGCCTCACAAACCTTATCGAGTTCTTTGAGAAGGTGACTGAACAGGTAGACGAGGGTAGAGCAGTTGATGTGGTGTATATGGATTTCAGTAAAGCGTTTGATAAGGTTCCCCACGGTCGGCTATTGCAGAAAATACGGAGGCTGGGGATTGAGGGTGATTTAGAGATGTGGATCAGAAATTGACTAGTTGAAAGAAGACAGAGAGTGGTAGTTGATGGGAAATGTTCAGAATGGAGTTCAGTTACGAGTGGCGTACCACAAGGATCTGTTCTGGGACCGTTGCTGTTTGTCATTTTTATAAATGACCTAGAGGAGGGCGCAGAAGGATGGGTGAGTAAATTTTCAGACGACGCTAAAGTCGGTGGAGTTGTAGACAGTGCGGAAGGATGTTGCAGGTTACAGAGGGACATAGATTAGCTGCAGAGCTGGGCGGATAGGTGGCAAATGGAGTTTAATGTGGAGAAGTGTGAGGTGATTCATTTTGGAAAGAATAACAGGAATGCGGAATATTTGGCTAATGGTAAAATTCTTGGTAGTGTGGATGAGCAGAGGGATCTCGGTGTCCATGTACATAGATCCCTGAAAGTTGCCACCCAGGTTGATAGGGTTGTGAAGAAGGCCTATGGTGTGTTGGCCTTTATTGGTAGAGGGATTGAGTTCCGGAGCCATGAGGTCATGTTGCAGTTGTACAAAACTCTAGTACGGCCGCATTAGGAGTATTGCGTACAGTTCTGGTCGCCTCATTATAGGAAGGACGTGGAAGCTTTGGAATGGGTGCAGAGGAGATTTACCAGGATGTTGCCTGGTATGGAGGGAAAATCTTATGAGGAAAGGCTGATGGACTTGAGGTTGTTTTCGTTAGAGAGAAGAAGGTTAAGAGGTGACTTAATAGAGGCATACAAAATGATCAGAGGGTTAGATAGGGTGGACAGCGAGAGCCTTCTCCCGCGGATGGAGGTGGCTAGCACGAGGAGACATAGCCTTAAATTGAGAGGTCAGAGGTGGGTTTTTTACGCAAAGAGTGGTGAGGCCGTGGAATGCCCTACCTGCAACAGTAGTGAACTCGCCAACATTGAGGGCATTTAAAAGTTTATTGGATAAGCATATGGATGATAAGGGCATAGTGTGGGTTAGATGGCCTTTAGTTTTTTTCCATGTCGGTGCAACATCGAGGGCCGAAGGGCCTGTACTGCGCTGTATCGTTCTTTGTTCTAAACCCACGTATCCACCCTATACCCATAACCCAACAACCCCCCCCTTAATCTTACTTTTTAGGACACTACGGGCAATTTAGCATAACCAATCCACCTAACCCGCACATCTTTGGACTATGGGAGGAAACCGGAGCACTCGGAGAAAACCCACGCACACACAGGGAGGACGTGCAGACTCCGCACAGACAGTGACCCAGCCGGGAATCGAACCTGGGACTCTGGAGCTGTGAATCATTTATGCTAACCACTATGCTACCGTGCTAACCTTCATGCAATCCATGTGCTTGAATGGCCTTAGTTGCATTAGTGATTCTTCAACTTACATAAGCCAAAGCAATTAGGGATTCAATTTCCACAGGAGTTCAGAAGAGCTCGAGAAATTTCATAGGAATGCAGGCAAGCTCTTGAACATTGGGTTATCACAGATGAGCTTGATTCTAGTTTCACTTGACACATATATATTTATAGTGGGTTGATATGTTACACTCACTCAGGGAGTTGGAGTTGCTGTAGCAATGTGCATTTTTACACACATATTGTAGTCGAGAGCTAGGGATAGTGATGGCAGAGGCTCTATCACATTGTTGAGCAGGAATCTCTCCCGCTCTTGCCTCCTGCCATTGGCGTGTATTGCGAGGATTTACCAGTTAATACTCAACCTGTTTGGCCAGGTTACGAATGTCTTCCTTAACCATCAAGACAAGGAATGGGACTCAAACCCAGAGTTTGAATCCCACTGCACCACAAGACCTCACAGGTTATAGTGGGTCACGGGATAATAATATAGAGGTGGCACAGTGGCACAATGATTAGAACTGCTGCCTCACAGCACCAGGGACCCAGGTTCGATTCCAGCCTTGGACGACTGTGTGGAGTCCGCACGTTCTCCCCGTGTCTGCGAGGGTTTCCTCCGGGTGCTCTGGTTTCCTCCCACAGTCTAAAG